>NC_057855.1:94818430-95121461 GCF_015237465.2 Chelonia mydas
GCTAACAGAAGCTAAGACTAGGAGTGAAGGACTGAGAAGGATGGTCCGTGGGTGGTTGGGAAAAGATTTGGGGGGGAAGAGAGGAGATGGATGAGAGGCAAGGGAAAATGGAAAAGAGCAACAATGCCAGTACTTGAGAATGATCCACACTGAAATAACCAAACCCTAGGCGAGTGAAACCAAAGCCCACTTTGGATTTATTCTTGGGCTGCTCTTAATTTACTATATCGCTGATGGATAGGGACCCTCTGGCATCTAAATCCACTGCTTTAATGGGGAAATGTAAATCACTCAGCACCTCTGATAATCCTTTTCATTTAGGAGCCTAATTATGGATTTAGGTGGCTAATTTTAGGTGCTGGTGTTTCTATTGTCTGACATCTCCATAATCTGAATTATTCAACATTCCCCACTACATTTGGATAATCCAAGTTTTACTGCACTGTAGAGCAGTCTGCCAAAAACACAACCACCCTTCTTGCAAATGCTTTTTAGTTTTTAGTTGGATAACTTAAAAATAGCTTCCTTAAAAAGGCAGACCCCCATTCAGAAACTCAGCATTTACAAACACCATAATGACCAGATGTGTAACTGGGATGTGAAGACATTATATCCTCCCCCTCCCCTTAAAATGTTTTTCCACAGGCACTTAGCATCAAGCCAATAAGCTGCTCCTCTTTTCAGATCAGGGAAAACTTGGTTGTGATTAGACTCATTCAGGTCTTTGGAGCAAACGGCTAAATCTGGTTCTTCGTCTTTAATTGAGCTAACAGGATTTCATTTGTCCCCAAAGTGTGAACAGCATGTTATATAATATTCATTTTTATAGTTGTATCATGCCAGAGATTAAATCCTAGCTGATGAATGAACCCTTCCAATCTAAACATAATAGCTAACCATTAAATCTCTAAACTGGCAACAATCCGATAGCACACATTCAGTGAAGCTGTGAAAAGCTGTAATCACAACCTTTCTACCCTTTCACAATAATTCCAGTCTCCTATGCCTTATAAAAACAAAATAGTTGCATCAGTGTATACTAATGTACCATATTACTGCTAGATTATTCCAACACATGCAGGTCCCTTGTAGCTATAATCAGCTGAATATAAAAAATGTTTGAATTCTATAAATGTCAGTTACTTCAATATCACTTCCTGTTTGTAAGCCGTAAGCAAAGGATGCCAAACTGATGCTATACACACAGTGTGATAGACTCTGAAAGCAATTCTTATTCATTTGATTTTAGGCTAGAATACCTTTCTTGCAGTACCACTTCTGAATCTTTAAAGGAAATAGACAAACAAGGTGGCAGCTAACCCTTCAGCCTCATCCAGCTGAAAAAGAAGCCTTTGTATTGTCAGGGAACTTAGCTAATTATAAAGAATATAATCAGAAAGGCATATTGGTTACATCACTACTTCATGTTCAAAATCCAGACTGCCACGGTAAGCCATGGGCCGGATCCTCAGCTGTGTAAATTGGTGCAGTTCCACTGAAGTGGAGGGAGTTAGCTGGTGTTAATTGGCATGAGGATCTGGCTTTGTGTCTCTTGCAGCAGAGTGAACGCTTCCCGCTGTGCGGGATGGCACATCAGTGCCAGCAGCTCCTCTCTCGTCACCCATTTGGAATGTGAATTCCCAGCTAAAAAGATGACAAAATGAAAATCTAAAGAGGGAATGGGAGCAGAGGGAAAAGAGCAAAATCTATTAAGAGAATCAAAGCCGAGGGAAAGAACAAAGTGCCTGGAAAATGCCATGAAAATTTATTCTTGGTGCTGCAGCTTATGGATTTCTGCCCACAAGAAAAAGAGAAGTTTAAACAGTCATTAAGTACCAAGGATGCTGGGATAATAAAAATAATGAAGCTGGTGATGTTGTGATCCATTTGACACTAAGAACATTAAATGTGGGAAGTGTTTCTAGTAAAGATGTAACACGACCAGGATTTGCACTCCTAGTCTATGCAATGTAAGGCAAATATATTCTTCAATAGGCTTTGGTGGGAATATAGAGGTGGTATCTTTTCTGTGGAAATGTCAAAGGTTACCCACCCCTCTCCCCAGCAAAAAAAAGGGGAAAGGACCAAAGAGCTCAGGTTGTGTCCTTTGGTACCTACCAATGTCATGACATCAACATCAGCTCTTACTAACATCTGTGTTCACTAGGGCGGTGGTGATTCTCCAGCACCTGCAGTCTTTGCGAGGGGGTGTCTTTCTAACACCTAGCTCAAACAGAAGCCAGGGGTTTGATGCTGAAGTTATTGGGTGAGGTTTTCTCACTTGTTATGCAAGAGGTCAGAGCAGCAGGTCATAATGGTCCCTTCTGCCCTTAAACCTCATGAATCGACGTACAGTTAAATGCCAATCAGATAACGGCAAAATCTTTCACAGGAGGGTGGGGGGGGGGGAGGAATTCTACCCTCCACTCCAGCTACAGAGCAGTCGTAGAGGAGCAGCTGCTGTTGTCCCCTACTAGGCTAGTGGCTGGTTGAGTCACATAGCAGCAGATTCTATGCCCCCTTGGCTCGCAGCTGTCCTGCCCCCAGAACCATGTTGGATAGGGCTACGGAGGAAGACCGGGAGGGCTGACTTCCACTGCTCTCTTCGCTTTCCCTGAAGCCAGTCATGTGCCACCGAGCTGTGCTGAGACTGCTGCAGCGACAGAGAAGAGCAGAGTGTAACATTTTTGCTGGTGTGTTTTTGCTGCTCCCATTAAACAAAGGGGGAAGCTGTTGAACGATGATTTTCCGGCACGGATTGCGGTCGCTGTCTCCATAAGTAAGGCACCGTCGGAAAACGTCGTCAGCTTATAGACGAAGAACATTTTGGGTTAAGATCAAATGTCGCCTCATCCTCTCCTCAAGTCTGCTTTCATTCCAGTCAACAGCAAGCCTGGCATTCGCTCCAGTGGGGGCAGGACTGGGCCCCTATGTGCTAACATAGACTCTGTGGCCTTAAAAAAAGGGGCCCTGGCTGCATGTAAAATGTCAGTTTAAGAGGGCATGGGCTGTCTGAGCGTTCCTCTGATCCTGAGTAATCAGGAGGTGGCGTTCTATGACATCTCCCCGGTGAAAGGGACGTTTTAAACAATATTGTGGGTATCTGCTATTCAACAGTAGGGATTTAAAATATTACAAGCATGCTATTTTTAGCACAGTGGACCCTTTAGTCGTTCTCCATTGAGATGGCTTATCAGAATTAATAAATAACAGCAACGGTTACAGCTGAAATTAGGTCTGTCTCCGTTTCCATGGCATCCAGTCTGTTATCTCCAATATTCTTGCCAGGATTTGTACTAGGGTTCTGGGACCGCAACATTTCTTGTAAGGCTTTATGGGAATTATCCTCGAGCAATTTTAACTATATGGCTTTCATGAAACCCTGGAATAAAAGGATTTGTTTGAGATGTGTTGAGGCTATTTTTACATTTTTTTTTTTATACTGCTGTCTATTTTTAGAAGTATTGACTCTCTCTCTCTTTTTTTTTTAAGGTGACACCATTTAAATATCCATTTGTGGATGGATAGGTGTGAGAATTTGTGAACCTTCATGGTGCTTCAGGGGTACATTATCCCATGAGAACAACAAATGACATTCAAGGCGTGGCAGCACCAGTGGGGAGTATCTTGTCGATTTTATATGTATAGCCAATTCATTCTGACTGCATTTGCAGTCTAATAGTAAAAATGCTATAACCAAGCTCAGTCAATTTATTGCCTATAGACAAAACAGTATGGTACAAGTAAGGAGGGCGTAATGCATCACCAATCCTTCTGGGAAGAGGGTTCTCGCGTTGTGTTCAGTTCACCTTACACAGAAGGTGTATTCCCAAAAATACGCCCAAGACCACTTGGATTTATAGGACGACTACTTACAAGTTAGAAAACACTTGGTATGTCACCTACGCTCCAACCCACCACTTTGTACCAGTTCCTTAACTTGTTTCGTATCTTTCTCAGCTTTGTTGTGGATACTAGCATTCCAGGTATTTGTCCGTGAAGGTACAGAGGCAGAACGTTGATGTATTCTGCCTTTGACAGTTTTCTGGTCCACTTATGCCAAATACTGAGTTGGCCTGGTCCAAGATACAGTGGGATATACTGGTGAATAAAAGCGAACAGCACTGTGGGAAAAGCAGTACAATTCTTTTGGCCAACTGTCTGGCATTCATGCAGACAATAGTTATATTGTGCACTTAACACATATTCATGTGGTGTACGTAATACATATAACATACTTTGGCTAGCAGTGTGGAATCTGTCTCGTAGTAACGTGGCATCATCCTGATGGAATAAAATAGGTTCCAGTGACACATGGCTGTCTGTCTCTTCAATTTTAATGGGCAAGGGTTCACAAGGCACCTTTGAAAGCAGCTGTTTTCGCACGTCCTGGGACACAAAAATATAATCATTTCAGTTAAAAGGATAGTGACGCTTCGGGTTGTCTAAGATCAAGAGGCAAAATGTTGCTTGTACGTACTGGGCTCAGTGAAGAAGTAACTGGTGAAATTCTATGGCCTGTCTTATACAGCAGGTCAGGCTGGCTGGTCTAATGGGCCCTTCTGGGCTTAAACTCCATGGATCTATGAATTAAAGCAAAAGAGTAGCATAGTATGTGCAGTGCAGGAACTTGTTAAGATAACTTGTAACAAGGCAGAGAGGAAAAACATACCACTTGTGCTGTAATAACTGAATTTCCCCCATGATGCTCCAGTTAATAGCATGGTTTTATTGCTAAATCTTGCCACTCCTGTTTCCCATTGACCGTTAAAGAATCGAAGAACAAGGCTTTCAGGAATCTTTCCATCTCTAATGCTGTATGAAATATAAAGCCATTTGCCTTTTCCCCCTCTGATTAACGCTAATGTACGTTGACTTTATTTGTATCCTACTGTGCAGAAAGTAGGGGCGGTAGCACTTTTAAAATCCAGGTTTCAGAGTAACAGCCGTGTTAGTCTGTATTCGCAAAAAGAAAAGGAGTACTTGTGGCACCTTAGAGACTAACCAATTTATGCTCAAATAAATTGGTTAGTCTCTAAGGTGCCACAAGTCCTCCTTTTCTTTTTAAAATCCAGTTTTGGGTGATGGTCCTAACCTAAACCCATGATGAGTTATTGTGACTAATGGCTAGTTCTGACCGTTTTCCTTATCATTTTGAAAAGAGAGTGAGGTAAGCGGGATATATTAAGTTTGTTTTCTGTATCTTTTTGTTTAGAATTTTAAATGCTGCGGGCCAGATTGTAAACTGGCATCCTTTCCATAGACTTCAGAGGAGTTACGCAAATTTACTCCACTTTAGGATTTGACCTTGTACTATTTATCGTATTTTTCTGTTGTTGACGTGGAAGTTGATTTTAGTCAGGACAAGAATCTAAATAGAACTGTTGTTAAATTGGAAATAGCATGATTAATTACTCCCATGCTAGTAATTGATTGTTACTCTTAAATAGCCAAGTCAACTGCACTGGGTGCAGAAACAAATAGTGCAAACAATGATGGCATGCACTCTCTGTTGTTGCATTGAGGGACTCCTATTCACATAGCAATATCCTCCGGTCACGGCATTGTGGGACCCAGGTCACAGGCAACTACCCCATGTGGGCTTGGGAACCAGCAAAAGCAGAGCAGGCCCTGGATACTTTCTTCCTGGGCGTTATGCATGGAAAAGAACGGCGTGTATGTATTACTCATTTCCTTCCCTCTTCTGTATTCCTCCCCCTAGTATTCTCCCATGCGGATGCTCCATGCAATGGTCTGGAGAGAGCAGATCTCTTCTGTTAGAGCCCCACTCTGTCTCCCGTGCTCCAGCTCTGAGAATGTGGGCCCAAGGGATCTGGTCCACTTGTGGGGAAGCAGGGAGAGGAAAGAGTTGGTTCACATCCCGCGGGCTGGCAAATATGAGATTTAATATTTATTTGGCCTTGAAGGCAAGTAGTGTAACTAACACCAGCAGCACCTGTACAGACCCTGGATGCAAAGCTTTGCTGGAACCAAATGCCCAAACCCCTGGTGCTGGCAATGCCTTTTTTTGGTAGGTGTAGGCAAAATTCATGGGAACTGCTTTTTACCTGACATCTTCCTGAACTGGAAGGCTCCCCAGTCTGGAAAGGAAATTAAAACCATTTCAGCTGCATCTCCTCAGCAAGGCCTCCTAACTCCGTCCCTCATTGAAGTGTCTTGGATTTGGACATTACCCCCCATTCCCTTTCCACAGCAACAGCGCTGAGCATTCTGGGTATCCTGAAGAACCTATCGCATAATGTATCCATACAATAAAAATAGTAGAGTGACTTCTTTGTGGTTTAATCAAAACAGCCCTGCGCAAAACCAGTTTGGCCTTGTGGCTGCAATAAAGTAGCACGAGTGAAGAAGATCAAGACAATCAAGCATTGGATGCAATCAGTGTCCCTGTAACAATTTCCTTTTTTGGGGAGCACAGAAAGGCCGAAGCTGGTCTGGTTCATTCCCATCTTCTCTACAGTATTTATCAAATCTTGAAACTAAGACACTTCTCTTGTCATGTCCCCAGAGGCAACACATTGAGATGTACAATTAAATTTTCTACCACTTAATGATGACTTTAGTTTTTCAAGCTGAAAATAGACATAGGTGTGCTGGGTAAAATTTTCAGTCACTTTTGAAAGTGGAACCTAATTAACTTAGGAATCAAAGGGCTTTTGAAAATTTTACCTTTAGTACTGGCTTTATGTGACATAGCCCAGATCTATGTACAGACCACAAAAGTTTTGCAAAATATGAAATGTAGTTTTTGCCATCAAACCAAAGCTTACAGGTATCGATGGATTTAGGGCAGATTCAGCTTCCAGGCTTTGAAGAGCCCCCACAGTGTAGCACACGTGTTAGTGTCATGATACGGCATTGTTCACACTGATCTGAGGATGCATAATCCATCTCTAAGCATAGGGAAGAGCTGAAGATGAGAGGGAATTGGACTTACTGTGTCATGTTTGCAGAAGAGGTCTCCATGGCCATGTAATGAGCAGCTCTCACATTTACAGTGGGGAGACCTTTGAGCAAGCATGACTATGAAGGAAGCTAAAGTAGGGCGCACTGCCATCTGGAATGCAGCTATTGCTGGTCACTCATTCTGGCTTTTGAACCAGAAGGGAAATGAGCATCTTTTCTCTAACTTGAAACCAGGGGAGAAGAGTTGGGCTTGGCGTGGTGACAACAAGAAAATGGAAACACAGTAAAGAGAAGAGAACTAGGGGCTGGAGAAAGGGTGAGTAGCAGAATTATTAGAATTATGGAACCACTTGTGCACTGGTCAAACCAGTGAGTGTGAATAAGCGCTCCTCCATTGGAGACAGGGAGCTCCTAGGCAGCTGGTGAAAATATTCGGTGGGGAGAGGGGCAGCTGAGTAAAATGGTCAGGCCTTGCTCTGTGGTGTGTGTGTGTGTGTAACAGTCACTATCTCTGTCCCGGCCCTGCATGGAGGAGAGGTTTGGGCGAGTGAGCCTGCCCTGTACTCACCCCACAGGGGCGGGAGGGATGCGGTGAGGGCTGGGGTGCAAGGGAGGTTTTAAGAAGCGCGTTTACTGGGGAATGGGGCTTTGTGGGGGGGGGGAATAGTGAGCAACAGCAAGGGAGGTTTCCAGGTGGGGATGTGGGGCTTTGGGGGAAGGGTTTGACAGTGATGTTTTAAAGAGGGATTTATGTGGGGATTGTGTATGGGGTGGGGTTATATGAAGAAATGGGCTTGGTGGGGGGGACTGTGGGGAAGGAAGCTTTGTGGGATGGGGGGAGGTTTTTGGGGGTTGGGTTTATTTGGGGTGGGGGCTGTGGCAGGAGGAGATTTTTGTGAGGTTCAGGTTTGTGTGGGGAGATGGGGGTGGGGGGTGTATGTTAGGGGATGGGGTAGCGGGGGTTGGATGGGTTTAAGTGGGAGGTGGGGGAGTTGAGGGAAGCTGTGTGGGGGTGGGCTGGGGGCCCATGGCAGGGGGAGCACAGGGACCTGCATGGCGGTGCTGGTGCCTGCAGCTGAATGTGGCTGCGTCTGGCTCTCTCCTCTCTCTGTCTTGCTTGCCCCCTCGCTGACCCGGGAAGGGGTGGACTCGCCTCTGTCACATCAGGAAGAGGCTGGCTCGCTGGGCACTGCCCGCACTTGGGACAGACTCTGCCTGCAGCACCATGCCACGGCCCCGGGGGCTCCCCCCGCGGCCACCTCTGGGCTCCAGGGACTCTCCCTGCTTGTCCTGCTTCTGGGCAGCCCGCCAGCTCAGCGCCATGCTTTACCTGTGGGGCTTCACCTGGGCTGCATGCAAGGCTAGCTGGTGGCTCAGAGCCGGGGAGGCTGAGCCCCCTCTCGCCCTAGTCACCCGCCGCCTCCGACTGGGCCTAGAGCCCCACGTGAGGGAAATCTGTTGAGCTCCATTGGAATCAATGGCCAGATCCTCTGCTGTAGTTCCCCTGGAATCAAAGGGCTAGCTTCATCTGTGGAGGATCTGGCTCTTTAAGCCAAACTTGCAGATCTCTGTGGATTTTTTCCAGTTCCTCTTTCGAAGGTGAAATTGCTGCCATTTTGCTCCAGATTTGAGTGGTAGAGGAAAGAAATGCACATGACTGAAAACAGATTCTTGCACATCTCCCGATCCTGCCATATGCATTTGGTGGGTGTCCGACCCATCATCTCCTGTAGCAGGCTGCCAGTGAGTTCTTTGTCCAGGCTGGAGTTTTGTGATGCAACTTTCTTCAGCTCCCGGAGAGGGAGGCTCCAGTTTTAACGGAACAAGTGTCACAGGTTGGGAACTGTCCATGGTTTGGGTGCTAGCCTGGGACCTGGGAGACACAAGTTGAGTTCCCTACTCCATCCCCAACTTCCTTGGGCAAATCACTCCAGGCTAGATTTTTAGCCACCTAACTCCTGTTGATTTCAATGGGAGCTAAGTGTCTAAATACTGTTTTTAAAATGTAGCCATTAGTGTCCCTGTGCCTCAGTTTCCTTCTGTAAGATGGGGATAACAGCACTGCCCTACCTCACAGGGGTGGAGTAACTACCTAAGATAAACCTGATGTCATTTTTCCATTAGGTGCAGGAGGATGTGGTTATGCACCTCATTTAGTCAGCTTTACTTTAAAATCTCCTTCCACCTCCCCATACATTTTTTCCTTATCAGGAAATTTACACTTCTTTTGCTAGATACTATACAAACATATAGTAGACAGATGGGACCTGCCCCAAAGAGCTTCCAGTCGAGGTTAATGATAAGACACAACAGGTGGATGCAAAAAACAAAGGAGGACATGGTAACAATTGTATTATCTAGCTCTGCCCACCATGTGGCTCACCATCTGCCTAGCCATTAACAAAGAAAAGATGTTTGTATCCTGAGCGTACATAATCTGCCGTGCCGTCCTTTCCATTTCCAAAAAAATCGCTCTTGGCTCAGGTGAAAGCAAGCTCTCATTTGTTAATACCTCTGCTTTGTTGTAATATCAATATTGTCCCTAATGTTTAATGTGCTGTGTGCAGAAGAGGTGGAAAACGATATTCACATGATCTAAACCACAATCAGGATTGTGTCTCAGAACTAGAAGTGTTTGTGTCTTTCAGACTTGATACATGGAGGCTGAGGGGCACCTGGGGATTGGACATGAAGTACAGCAAATCAATGCTACAAACTCTCAGCTTTGCGAGCTAAGAATAAACACCAATCACAGGCAGAGGAACAATCTGCACAGTCAAATGAACCTGTGCAAGAGCCACAGGGGAAAAGTACGAGCAGTAGTTAAGTTATCACAGCTCAACGAAGGTTAGATTAATGTTTGGCTTTCATCGCTGATTAAAAAGATTTCCTCCCAATTGTTATGAGATTAACACTAAGCTGTGTGAGTGGCCGGAAAGGGTAATATATGGAAGCGATCATTTTAAAGAGAGGGATAACAGAGAGTGAAAACAATACTAACAAAATGAAAAATGTACGAGCTCCATTATGCCCCGTAATTATTGAAGCAGACCCGGGTGAGCAGGAATAGCCTTGGTTTGCTTTTGATCCTGCTGTTCCAGAACTTTTGATAAACATCACTTACGTTGGTGGAGTTTTACAAGAGCCAAGGGGCCCAATGTCTGATAATGCCCCAGTGAAATCAATGGGAATCTTTCCATTGACTTCAGCGGGAGTTGGAGCTGGCTCAATAGGCTGTAGACAGCATGACAGTATGTGTAAGGTACTGGCTGCTTCCAGGAGGACAGAGTGCATTATACTAGTGATGCTCTAGTTATGGTTGAGAAGGCAATTTCATTACACAGCCCTATTTTTAGATGCTTATAACTCAAAAACATTACCCCTTCAGCTGAAATTTAACACACGTGTTCGCAGCTCAAAGGTGACGTAGAAGGCTTGGCTTGTGCCCAGATATCTCAATGGCAGCTGCCTGGAATGTCGCCAGACCGTGGCTTTCACTAACGAAGAATTTTGTTTTCAGTTCAAAAATATCTTAATCAGATGCTGCACGTGCCCAGTGTGCAACTTGCCAACTCGGAACGTTGTTCCTAAACCACATTTATTCAGACCTCTCAGAGACACTCACTCTCCTTGAGGAGTAATCCCTGGATATATGGGAACTATCAAAATCTAATGCAAAGCTCCACACAGTCAGGACTGCACATCCTGAAATAAAGTGACTTGCATTTATGTCAATGACTGTACATTATGAATGCAGCTCTTTCACACAGCTATCTTCAGGCAGGACAGGGAAACAGACTGTCTGGGGATGTTGAAATGACAGGGGAAAATATTGTGCATGGGTGTCTTTTTTTTCCCTCCGATCCCCTGAATACAGACCAGATGGTTGACGTGAATGGGCAGGACGGGTGGAACCCCTCCAAACGTCACTGCTGAAATGCCATTCAGTCAGACGAAGGTCAATTATGCTTTGCACCAAAGAAACTGCAGTTTCCCCACGTGTTTGTGAAATGAGCAGTTGTCTGAAGAGCAGAACACTTGGATGGTTGGGAGTCTAATGATGCAAGAGCTTTTTATCCAAACAATGGGCTAAAGGATGAGCTCAGCTCTGAGACTAATAAAGGTAGGTCTGCACTGCAGTCAGAGGTGTGACTGCAGCATGTGTAGACAGACCCAAGGCAGCTTTGATTTAACGAGCTCGCATAACAATAGCAGTAAAGCCATGTGGCCATGTGAGGGGCAGTATGGGCTAGCTACACCCCGCCCCCCCGATTCTGGAGGGGCTTGTACAGCCCACGCGGCTGCAGCTTGGCTGCTATTGCTGTTTGAGCTGGCTAGATCAAAGCTAGCGTGGGTGTGACTACAGGGGCTTGTGGGTCTACCTCTGACTGCAGTGTAGATCTACCCTCAATCACTGTGGGAGGAGGGGTCTGCTCTGGGGTGAACTTATCCCCGCTAAATGGTACGGGTTATTGTAGAGGTCATGGGTGAAATAGGGAGACAAATGCTCATTTGGAAGTGTGCTGGTTGGAACAGGTGTTGCCTTGGCTTGCTTGGAAGCTGTCAGGACAGGTGAGCTTGTATCCCCCTCAACACCGAGGTGGGTGGCCTAGGGTTTGGACTTCAGAAGAGCATTTTTAACCGGCAGTTTTCAGCTGGATACATGAAGAGGTAAAGTGACTGGTCTGTGGGCACACAGCGCATTGGTGACAGAGCTGGGACTATACATAGAGGTCCCCACGGATACTTTCCTCTGAATTAGGAGCCGACAAAACCTCTCCTTTGCAGGAAGTGATGACAGAGGATTTTGCTAGGACAGGCATTGGCCCCGTACAGTAAGTTCCATATTGCATCAGCTTGAAGCTTTGCACTTCAGCAGCACAGATGGGTTTATAGTGGCTGGGGTTGTTAGGGGAGTGCAAGTTTGCTCATTTTATATTTTCCACTGAAAAGTGCCTTTGTGTTTTTTGGGAGCAGGTGGCGGTCAGAACTTGAGAGCATATGTGGCTACGCGGACACGGATATGCTTTCTGAGCAAAGCAAAGGGTGCTGTTCAGAAGCCAGAGAGCACAGCTATGCATTTGGACAGAGAAGGCCGACTTGTACTGGCTTGAAAGAAGGGGTGTGACGTGCAATCAGCAGACGCTGACTCTTCTTCAACCCTGGGGTGGGGGCATATGAAGGCTGAACAGAACTTCCCTTTGTTCAGCACAGATGTCACTCATTTTCAACTTCGGCTCGGTTGCCGAGAGGAAACCCTGCTGTCATCTCATTGCTGATCCTTTGGGAGAAAGCTAGTAACGCGTGATGTGGGTGAGGGGAGGGAACAAAGGTTTGTGGGGACTCTTCCACAAACAAGGGGCTGTGAATAAGACACGTAGGGAAGGCATGAAGTATGCTGATTTTAAATCCTGCTACTCACCAGGGACTTGATGGTGTCTGGCCTGAGCAGGGGTGGAGAGCAAGTACAAGGAGCTTTCTCCCTCTCTGTGCAATGACCAGACTCAAGGGCTGTCCCTGAGTGTGAATGAACACAAGGACTGCTCCATCCTGGCCCCTGGGCCCACATCTCATCCTGAAGAAGGAGGAGAAGAGGCAGCGCCCAATAGAATTGCCCAGGTGCACGGGAGGGAGCAGACTGTAGCGTCCAAAGGGAAGGTCCAGAGTGCACCCTGTCCCTATGCTGCTGGGATGGAGGGGAAGGACCAGCAGCTCTGTTGCAAGGCCGCTCGCTGTATATTCTATAACACAAGATGCGCTTAAGTTCTCCTTCTGTTTAGGTTTAAAATGAGTCTCTGCCCTGGTGCAATTCCTTTCTCTCGTTCTGGTTTGGTCAATGTCGCCTGGGATGGAGCAGAGAAACCTCACACCAGCGGAAAAAGGATTAGAGGGCCTGCAGGCCCAGCGAGCCCTGCCCATCTATACCTGCAGCCAATGCCTGGCCTAGACAGGGAAGAAAAGGAGAGACCCTTTGGGGAGCTTTGCTACAAACACGGCAGTTGGGACAGCTGCTCATTTCTGGGACTGCTTCCTTTTTATCAGCATCCCCTAGATCCTTATGTATTGGACTTTTCAAAATCGTTAAAGGACCATACCATGTGACAGGAGTGAGCAGCATTACCCTTAAAGGCAGACTACCTTGTCACAGATACCTTGGATTAAAACCAGACAGTTTCGTTCTGTTTATCAGAACTGAGACAATATTTCACAATGAATAATGTATCTGATAATTTTAGCTACTTAGATTGCAGTTTCCTAGAGTTCATTTGTCATCTGAAACTACAGCTGGTTGGAAAAGAGGGGTAGGGGCAGGAGTGGGGGTGAGAGTCATCAAACTTTTGCAAAATTTCACTTCCATTTTTAAATCAAAACAACTTCTAAATTTTCCAGCTAGGTCTAAAAACAGCTGACTATATACATGTTTGCAAATGTTGTAGATTCTGGAGTGACTACAAACAGATGCCTGTGGATACTCCATATTTATGCTGCGTTGGTTAATTGTGACGGGTCAAATCATGTAACATTGTGAGTGTTCCCTGACTGGACAAGTAGACAGTTGCATCCAGTGTAAACGTTTGTGTGTGTGTGTGATGCGCACACACCCAGTTTAAAACCCCATTTCTGCAGTTACTCATGCAGGCAACTTTGAAATTCCTGTCGTGTTCCTGTACAAAGTGATTGCATGCATGTTAACAGAAAGCGAACGCAGGCATGATCATGGCCTAAACACACTTAACAAATAGTTGCAATTTGTTTTGTCAGCAGTTGCCCAGTTCTATTTATCTAGGGCTCTGTGCGGTTTCTGGCCCCTCAGTTTGCAACATTCTGAACTGATTTCTTTCTTTCTCTTAATATTCAGAAGCTCCACTGATATAGTGAAAGATCTTGTGGCAGTTTACAGGTGACATCCCCTTCCTTGCCTTCTTTCACAAAGCTGGGGAGATTATGGTTTGGGGTCCAAATAATGCAAAATTTATGGTTTCAAAGTCAACACAATCCCAGGTGAAACTTGAGTGTTCACGGAGTTCTTTCCTTTGAATTTTACGGAGAACAAAACTCAGTGTTCCTTGTTGTTAAGGTGTCACCTATTTTCCCACGGTAGATACGGCCTCACAAAGCTGTGACCTCCTTGTCCATGAAACCTTAACAATAAGTTTGCGCAGCTCCATGTCATGTGAGCTTGCATTGGACACCTAGACAGCCACAGTAAGAAGCAAATCTCTCTCTCTAGCTGCTTGAAATGTGCTGTTGCATATGGTGTGATTTGCAGAGGGATTCTGCTTGCAGGCCATTTGGTATCTCAGCATTTTAGATTTATTTCTCCTAGAGATTTTGTAAGTCTCAAATCAAAACCGTGCCAGATGGAAGCCCCATGCTCTTGCAGATGATCATTTCTAGCATTCTCATATGAATGCTACGGCATATGTCGACAAGCAATTAAAAATGCCATTCCCTGGTATGTACTATGTTTGCTCCAGGGCACAGAGAAGGTTAAGAAACAAATTGGACTATAATTGTTCCATACTTTACAAATTAAATAAGTTTTTTCTATAGCAAAACTTTTTATTTTGTAGAGTTTAAGTTGCCTGTTAGTTATAGGCATTGGAAGTGCAGTATGGCAACTCAACAAGAACGTACTTATTTCTGCAAAACGTGAGGCAATGTTCTGTTATAATAATTGTCGGTAATACTATTCTGTGTGGTTTTCTTTTTCAGAAGTGCTCCCCTGATGCCAATAGGAGTTTTGCCACTGACTTCAGCAGAAGCAGAATTCGGCCAACACTTAGCGAGTAGGATTTTCAATCTTTATCAATACAATATATAGACTGAGAGTTCCAAACCTGGGATTTGGGTGCTCAGTTATATTTACTAGGAACTTTAATCCAAATCCCCTCAATTACTTTGGAAACCTCCAGAATAATTTAATAGACCCAACAGTGTGCACACGCCTACACTGAATAACCACATTATTACAGCTGGGCAAGGAATGGTTTTTCCATCCTGGGAAAGTATTTGAGATTTCAAAAATACTTTCTTTCACAAATCCAGGTGAAAAGTTGAAATCTTAATTTTTTTTTTTTTTTTTTTTTTAATATTTTTTTTTACAAGTCCATTTGGGTCAATCAAAACATTTTCGTTCTATAACTTCAAACTGTTTTTTGATTTTGACCATTAATTTTTTTTAACTATAATTAGCTCAAAAGTGGCAATTCTCCTGGGCCTGCCTGACCAGCTGGAAGCAGGTGCTGGAGAGCTCTGTTGGATAGCTTTCTACACAAAGAAAAAGGTGGACAGTTTGAGACTTTGATGAGTTGCATCTGACTCTTTATGAAATATAGTACGCCATACCATGTCTAGAGTTAAGAGGTTTCTTGATCGAGATTATGAATGCTTTTTCTGGATGATATGTACCAGCAGACTTCATCTTGCAATAGGAATGAATTATTGGTTCCCAAAAACCCAAGAGAATTTAAATTCTCTTATCTTCCTCACATTATTTAATGCTATTTCTGGGTCTTTTTAATATCAGAATAGAAGAATGTCTTCGAGCTTTAGTAGAACTGGTAGTAATACTAGTAGGAACCTGAAACATTTAACGAAATAAAACTGTGTCTGAAATGGAAGGGTATCTTTCACAACAAGAAGGAATTTTTAAAATCATCACAGAAGGCTGTTCCAACCAACTATCATTAGCAGGTTTTTAAATGGGGAATTTAAATGGTTGCTGTCTCAGGGTTTCCACAAATAGAAAAGAAATTTACAGCCCCAGCTATTGAGGTTACTTTGAAATGCGAGAATTACAGCGAAAATGGCATGAGTTATACATGGATCCCTTCCTCTCCCCTCCCCCCCCCGAGGGCTGATCCATCTGCACTGGATTTTGTTTGACAATTACACCACCTGACTGAGTGTGGTTTTGAGTGACTGTGAGGGCACATGGATACAGCAATGGATTTTCTGTGCTGAGAGGTGCTGTGCTGATAGTAGGTAAACACAAAACTAGTCTCTCTAGGTATTGATGTCAAGTTGTGGGGGTAGCACCAGGATTATGTCGGTTGTAGCCTGTAGTTTTCACTGTCTAACGTCTCTTTAAAGCTGCACATAAGGTAAACGAGTGCTAACTAGGGTAAAGTATCCCAAATCTGTCTACCCGCTTTTCTCCCAAAAGAATATAACCCAGTCGTGGAGTGAGAATCTTCCCGGCTGCTCAAAAATCATGACCATATGTTAGAACCCTGCAAGACACGACACAGTCTCATGTGTTACAGAAGTCCCCTTACAAACTGAGAATCACTTGCTACTGACATGCTTGCTCTCTTTCTTGTTTCCAGCTTCATTAAAAGATAGCTAAAAACTCATCACTACTTCCCTAATATTGTTTTTTCCATGGTTGTGATTGTTGTAGTTGACACATGGATGTTTCATGATCCTAAATGCTGGAGGCAGTGGACTGAGAAACTACCATTCTTTGGACACATGTTCCTCAATAAGAAAATAGTCAAGAATCCCTGATCTAAAGTATGTTTCTATGCAACCTGGGTAGTGAGGCGCTACTCCCATGTAAGAGTGTTAGTAGCGGAATCTGTATAAACACTGAAGTTATATAAAATGCCTTCCAGATTGGCCTGCATCTTCCAAAATTGCACGTGCAAAACCGTGGTGTATAAATTTAGGCGTGCAAATTGAGAAGTAGTTTTTGGAACTGTGGACCACATTCTGTATTTGTCATGAAAGTACAATAATGCTTCGATCATCTACTATGTTCGCCAAGCTATCTTATTAGTGAAAATATTAATATTCTTCATGGCAGTAATTGCAGTAGCAAAAAAAGAGCTTCTTGGGCATTTCACATCACGTCGTATTGTAAATCAGCAGAGCTCCAGTAAAATCAATGGAGCTCCACAGATCTACACAGCCACAGCCGAGGATCTGACCTACAGTGAATGGATAGAAAATTCTATATTGATTTTTTTTTCTGTGATGATTACTTTATTGTATCATTTTCAACTATTTTTTTCCTAAGAATATAATTGCATAGATATTGAACACGGTCTTTTGCCTTGTGTTTTATATGAAAATTTCCACTGTCCATGTGAGCAGAATAATTATTTGGTCATCTCTTGGAACCTGAACTGCCAACCTGTAGCAAAAATTCAGCTCAGGCATTCATTGCTTGACAGAAAGGCTGAGATAAGGACAGGTAAGTAGACTTATTCCTTTTTTTCACTTTAATGCAGAGCCTCACCTGAGAAATCAGGAGACTGGTAGTCCATCCACTGATTCTTCTCTGAAAATTAGTTTATTACTTGACCATTAAACATACTGTATCCTCCAAGTAACTTTTACAGCAAAGGTGTCCAGAACTTGGGCAAGAGAGCAATTAAGTCTCCTCTGAAAGTAGATCCTAATGATAATCGTTACTGGACGCAAACTTCCCTCACTTACAGACAAGTCTCCTCTTTCACCTCTGTGATTCAGATACTGAAGACTCAGCCAAGAATTTCAGCTAATTAGCTGGTGAAAAACTCCAGTTCAAATGTGCAAGAGAAGAGAAAGAGTAGCGGTGACCCTTCCTACCTCTTTGTACTGCTAGATTTGTAGCATCCAGAATATGCATGTTTATGTTCTAAAGACCCGCATCGGTGGGAGTTTTGCTTTTGATATCGGTGGGAGCAGGAACAGAGCCCTAGAGACACAGGGGGTGGGTCTGAGTGACTAGGGACATCCCAAGGGTTGTACACACACAATGTTCGCCGTACTGAGATATGGGAAGACACGGTCCTGGCTCCAGAAGGCATACAATCTAATTTGTCCTTCCTGCACTGGGGGCAGAATGCAACTCTCCTTGGAGCCCAACTGTAGGGTGTCTTGACGTGCCAGAGCAGTCCTTATGAAACACCTAACAGCACAAACGTGAGGAATGGTGCCCAAGTATCACCCTCCGATGACCTCCGTTACACTATATTTCCTTGTTATTATCAGTTTATAAACTACCACCATTACTTAATCACAGTTTCGCTGTTTCAGTCTGCACCCAACGTTACAATTTTTGCAGCTGATAAGAAAAGGCTCCTCATTTTGAAACTTGCACACTCATAGCTAATATTTCAAACAATTCAGCTCCTAAAATGAGGTTAACAAAGGGCACTGGGAGACTCAAGGCTGCCAAAGACAATACGGGTCCTCAGGCCTAAGGATGCTTGCGCTCTGTAGGCTCAGATTGCCTCTTGCCATTTCCGGCAGCCTCCTTTAGGCACTTGTTTATTGGTACCCATCAAACATCATCAGGCTGTTTGTAGCCAGTTAACTTACTGTTGGAAAAGAAAGGGAATGGGTGGAGTGAATAACCTAGCAGTCTGGATTAACAGGTCCTTTTTGTGGCTTGGTCTGTTACTATTTTACAAAGATGATAAATACAAAGTACATTGAAAGGATAGAGATGGGACCAAATACATAGTACATTGAAAGGGTATTAGAGATGGGACCAAACCAAAACCCTAGATCTAAACACTCAGGACATTTAGGAATAGATGCTGTTCTGTTCCATTCACATTCTTGTGGTGCACTCATGGTATCTGAGTGTAACCCACACACCTTCTGGGTGTGCTGTTCTGTCCCCTCTAGTGCCACCAAGACCACTTAGAGATGAATGAATCAGCTACAGCCTTAGCTAAGCGCCATGTGGCTTTTAGCTCATGCAGCAGAGGCTCATGCGTTAAGCTTCAGAGATCCCAGGTTCGAGCCCGCCCACCCACAACCGGGGTCCGTCAGTGTTACTGAGCACTTTCCAGAAATGTGTTAAGTGACGTGACTGTTTTTCAGGATCCAGAATTTAAGATCATTTAGGCGCATGAGTAGTACACATAGAATTGCTGGCTGACTAACAAGTCATTCTTTAATGGGTGTTATAATTTATGCCGTTTTGGGGGGGGAAAAAGTCACAAGATGGCAACATCATTGGAAAAGGGTCATGTAAAGTATGTGAATTCTGCCATCTATATTCACTTTACATCAGGAATGATTATTAGTATTAAAGCAGTTAGGCTGCCTCCCAGCCAGATAGGTAAACAATAAGAACAGCTGTGGAAATACTGTAAGATAGCATTTTGATTCTGCATGACCGACCTGATCCAGCAATAACAGCCCCCCCCACACCCGAAGTTAAGCATCAGAGAGCATCATGTAATTATGACAATGAATCAGACCCTGCAGAGGGCATTCATGTCCGTGGTGTTACTATGCATAATGCAAGCATGAGCCTTCAAGTCACAAGAGGAGAACCAGCTATTTACATTTCAAATCAAGTGCTACCTCCTTCCCAGTATCCACAACATAGCACTGAGCTGATAGAAAAATCCCCTGCGGAAGTGAGGCAGCCATCAAAATATTGAATGAGCCATAGTGATGAAATATGAATCATTGTTTTCATAACTCTAACATCCATGTGAGGGCTAAAAGAGACTGTAGGAATTTATCCCAGTTCTCTGCAAATATAGAAGCTGTAGGAAATAATAATTTTGTACTCTATACATTGAGTATACAAGCAGGCATTGTATTTAATACCTAAATGGCATTTCTATACATTAAAAAGTTGAAACTTGTGGTTGTAGACTTGATGGCTCTGTGATGAGGTGTTCACCCCACAATGGAGAAAAAGGGGTTAATAGAAGCCTCATGAAGGGCCTGCCACACCCTGTCCCAGAAAGGAGCAGTGGAGGGGAGTCCTCCAAGCAGCCTAGGGAGGCTGTACTGGAAGCAACTAATTGGAGGGAGGATGCATGGATGCAGCTAATCAGGGCCCAGCAGGCTCAGATAAAAGGAGCTGCAGTGCTAGAGACGGTCAGTTGCTGCGGAGAGCCCAACGAGTGAGGACTGTGTTCCTAGCAGGCTGAAGCAAGGGTAGTACCTTGGACAGAAAGAGCAGTTTCTGGCAGGTACCAGGCGAGCAAGAGGGAGCCCTTGGCTGGCTGTTAAGACTTGCTGGCTGAATGCTCTGAGAAGAGGGCAAAGAAGTGCTGGGGCTGGGGGGAAGTGGCCCAGGGCATTGAAGCAGCTTGAACAAAGTTAAGGAGATGCAACAGGAGGCTGCTATCTACAGGGCCCCCAGAGTGTTGGGTGGGCCTGGGTCTCCCCCCTCCCCCCGCCTCCACACATACTTACCAGTGGGGAAGTTGCAAGACTGAGATACTTCCCCTCCCCTCAAAGGGCGGGAACAAGGATGGTGACAAGGCTCAAAGGCCAAGTCAGGAAGAGGTCATGGCGGTACTTGAACCGAGGTGGGTTTGCAGGCGGAGACAACGATGGGAGAGGCATCACTTGGAGAGGGCACACCAACTGGCAGAACTAAGCCCTGTGATGGCCAGCAGGAGGTGCTACTGTGGTGAGTGGACTCCGTCACAGGCTCTAATCGCGCCATGACAATATTATAGTATTGTCAGTTGCAGCGTGTTTTGGAAAATCACTCTATGACACCATCGCTATTTGCTATTTTCATTAAAGCATCAAAATGTTCATTCTAGACAATAGGCACTTAATAAATATTGGATTGTGACATATGTGTTTGTAAAGAAACTTGATAATTATCACCAGATCTGTTTTGAATCTAAGCTTGAATGTTAACGTATGGGAAAGCACTTTAATCTTCAACATTCAAGAAACAAAAACCTACCTCTGCTTTCATTAGGACCTGATCCTGATGCAGTTGATGGAAAGGCTCCCATTGACTTCACAATAGACTTTGGATAAGACTCTCAATGAAGTTGCTTGCTACCCTGTATTAAGCTATGTCTATACTGCAATCACGGGGTGTGATTGCAGCTTATGTAGACGTACCCAAGCTAGCTTTGCTCCAGTTGGCTCGGATACCAAAGTGACACAAATAATTACCCCGGGTTCTTGAACTTGTACAGTTTGTGCTGAAACACATGTTGCCACAACTTCACTGCTCTGGTGAAGATTATACTTAGCTTGGGTATGTCTATTTGAGCTGTCATCCTACCTCGTGATTAGTGTAGACGTACACTGAAAGTCGCAACAAGAGTTGAGTGAATTTCCATCCCTTGGGAAATTCTGATATTTTGACATTTGTTTTTGTCCTGGACTTGGAATCAAAATATCGAAGGTTTTTGCAGACCAAAAAGTTCTGAAACATTTTTGATTTGTAAAAATTGAAACATTTTCCTTTTAACATTTTTGATGTAAACAAAATGTTTTGACGTGCACGTATTGAAACACTTCATTTTGGTGTGCTGAATTGAATAGTAACATTTTGATTCAAGTCAGTTTGATGATAAACTGTATCTGCCTAAGAGGCATTGGTTGTAATAGTTTCAGTGCTATGCCCTCATGCTTCCCACGGCTTCATTGCTGGGCTATATCTTCCATGATGCACCATGCAACCCAGTCAGAGAAAACCATGAAGCATCATGGGAGCTGTAGTCCAGACAAGGAGCTCTGCCCAAAGGAGAGAATGGGGACATAAAGCACCCAAACTACAAATCTCATGACACTTCACAGCAAAATAGGCTGATGCATGGTTAAATGTTGAAATGATCTGGAGCAAAATGTTTCCATTCAGGTCAAACTAAAAAGCTTTGATTAAGATCAAACCAACTCCAAACAAAATATTCTGTTTAGATTTTCCTGATGAAATACTGAATTTTGTTGAATGTTTTTCTCCAGAAAATTTTTTTGACAGAAAATGCAGTTTTTGCAAAATCTAATCATCTTTGATGGAAAAGCCTTTAGCAGCTCTAGTCAAAACAGGCTACATTGAGGTAAGGCTTTGATCATTCCTTCCCAGCCAATGTTGTTGCAGTTAAAAAAACAAAACCAAAAACACTGTCAGGTAAGAGCAGTGAGGCTTTATGTGAAAGCCCAGATACACCTTCTATCGCCATTGTCTACCGCTGGCTTTGCTAAGAGTTATTGTAATGGATGTGTAATCTGGTGGAATGACTCAGCAGAACAAACAGCCATTGTCAGCAAGGTCTTTTCTTTGGGGATTTTTGTTTAACACAGAAAAGAACCCAACTTTGGGTTCAGTCTTCTGACTTCCTGGAGGTGGCCCGCTCCCTCTTTTCGGTCTCCTAAGCAGTCACTCTTATAGCCCTTTCCTTGAGGAGCTGACCCAAGGGAGGAGGAAGCTGATTTGAAGTTAACCCTATCTTTGCTGTGGATTCACTGTGCCCCTTCATCCTTTTACAGTGAGCATAACTAGTTTGAATTTCTGGAAGCAGGACATAAGGTGACAGAGTCAGCTGACCAGTGTGTACCTATGCTGTACTGCTGGGCCAGCTAAATGAGGCGTTGACGTACAAGTTCCTCACTTCAATCTTATTTGAACATAGGATTTTGGTAGGAAAGGGTAGTTCCTGTGTGCTTTGGCTCTCAAGGGGTCCAATCCACTGAAAGCAGCTAGGGTTAAGGGGAGTCTGTGCTTCACTGGAGGTGCTCAGCACCTTGCAGGATCAAACCCTTTGCAACTGGAATTTCTCTTAAGGCTTATGTGATTTTTGTTGTTGTTGCTACTTTAGGACTAAACAAGTCCTGAACTGAATCTCAACTGCAGTCCTATGCAAAAAAGGAGACCCCAAACATGGGGCACAGGGGATCCTGCTAAGTAGGATAAAAGAATCCCTTGGCATCACCCATCAGGTTTTAACTCAAAGGGTGACACTCCATCTCTCAAACTCTGCACTCTTTGGGACGGGGACTGAGTCTTACTTAGGGTGACCAGACAGCCAATGTGAAAAATCGGGACAAGGGGTGGGGGGTAATGGGAGCCTATATAAGAAAAAGACCCAAAAATCGGGACTGTCCCTATAAAATTGGGACATCTGGTCACCCGAGTCTTACTATGCATTTGGCTCGCGCCTAGCACAGTGTAATCCAAAATACGGTGGTGCTCCTCAGTGTCATGCAGCAGGGGGCTTTTGTTAGATTCACCATGTGCATGCAGCGAGGGCGAGAGAGGGAGGAACAGAACTCCTCCTGCAATCAGGTGGGATTCCAGGAGGGTTACTGTACAGAAGGGTGTCCAGCAAGCAGCTGGCTCACAGGAGGTTTGGGGACTTATGTTTTCCAGAAGACAACCTGTCGTAGCCTTGATGAAGGCCTGAGTGTTTTATCAAGCAAACAGCTGTGTTGTAATTCACATTGAAGTGATGTTTATAACCTTGGGATGACATTTCATTCAGTAAATAAGTAGACACATTTTTATTTGATTAAATAAATTATTTATTTTAACATATAGGTTTTTAAGGTGTATTTCATGTGTGACTTAAGAAAATCTTATTTTAAAGATGTCAGTTAAATATATTTACATCATTCGTTGTGGTCCTATTATGCTACACAAATAGTTACCCA
Source organism: Chelonia mydas (assembly GCF_015237465.2). Taxonomy (NCBI): domain Eukaryota; kingdom Metazoa; phylum Chordata; order Testudines; family Cheloniidae; genus Chelonia; species Chelonia mydas. The sequence continues at coordinate 94,841,726 of NC_057855.1, forward strand.
TTTGGAATAACAAATGTGTTGTCAATTTCCTTATCTACAGACCTCAAAATGTACCGATACACCTGTAATGCAATACTGCACGTCAGTTATGAACACACCTGAGTTTGACCAAAGGCTGCATAATTCTGTAATGAGTTCACTTTAGTAGGGTTAGTGAAGCAGGATAATTGACGTGATTGTATCCGACTGTCTAAACTGTGTAGAAATGTATTAGTAGTTTCAGGAAGTACTGATAGGCTTCGGAAAAGGAATAATTTGTCAATCTGTTTTCGAAGTGCAGCTGTATCGCCCCACCCCCGGGTCAGCAGTGCACTCTGCAGCCATGTTTCAGCTACAGCATATTTCAAGAGTGCCACAGTGCCAAAGGAGATAAAGGTTTAGGCGGTCTTGGAGTCCTTAAATGTAAGCATGCTGTTTTCAATGGGAATTGCACCTACATAACTGAGAGTAGAATTTTGTCCCAGGAGGTAATTTTGTGACTTCAGTATTGTCTGGTACTGGTGAAACAGAGAAACCGGTGAAATACTCCCTCATACAGCAGTGCCTTCTGGGACAGTTTTCCAAAGAGGGGGGGGGGGGTGTTTACATCATCACGCACTGTCCATGTAGCTTTCTTGATGATCTCCCATGCCTCAGTACGTTTTTGTACTTTGGAGACCTTCCTGTGCTCTGAGAAACATAGCCAGTGACAGTGAGTTTAAAGACAGCAAACATTTATGCTGTAAGTAATCTGTCCCGGGCAGGGATCAAAGCTATGTCCTAACATTTCTGAGGGGAAGAGAAAAACACGGTGCATCAACCCTGAAAATTTAAGGGGACAGAGCCCTGTCTCATGGAACCATAGAAATGTAGGGCTGGAAGGGACCTCAAGAACTCATCAAGTCAGTCACCTGTGATGAGGCAGGACCATTAAACCTAGATCATTGCTGACAGGGCTTTGTCCAACCTGTTGGTGTTTGCTGCCTTCATGAAAGACCTTAGAATGAAGAAACGGTTCTTCTGATTCTCAGAGGTGCTGAGCAATTGAAGGCAGTAGGAGCGGTGGTCACATCTCTGAAAATCAGACACTGTCAAGAGCTTTTCGTTTTTCATAAAATTAGATGATACTTTTCTTTTTTCTTCTAGCTATGCCGCTCTTCTCGTATAAACTCAAACAGCTTGCAAAAATATTGTATGCCAGAAACAGAAAACATTATTCCTTTTAGGGGAAACACCACCCTCATATCAGTATATAGAGATCTCAGTATTTGCACCAATTATTTTTTTAAAAGAAGAATATAAGTTTTATTCACACAATAGCAGGTGTTTTTCTTGTAGTACCAATTAATTGTGCTAAAGAGTACATTAGCGATATTCTCCATTTATAATAAAATCACATTGAAATATAAGTGCTACAAGATTTTCTACAAATAGTGCACTAAATAAATCTCAAAAGGTCTTGATATTTAAATACAATGGGCCAAATTCTCCTCTGCTGTAAAAGCTGCTGTCTTCACTAGGGCTTACACCAGAGATGGATTTTCCCCACTGAGTATCACCAAAAACTGTGTGATTGTCACTTCAGCTGTGTGACTGTCACCTCAGGATGATGGCGAGGCTTTTGCGTGTGTCAGTAACCACTGTGGTTCCTGACCCCTTCACTTGCAATGAATATTTTTCAGGAAAACGTTCCGGCCTTGTGTTCAAAAACCTGGACAGCAGAGGACAGCTGGAATGCACTGTGAGGCGTAGCTGGTTGTGGAGCCATCCGTCAGTTGCAGGGCAGCATGCTGCATTTGGAAGGCTGTTTAGCACATAGCAGGATGCCGTTTGCTGGGGCTTTTTGCTTGTTTTACAGGAGCAACGTAAATACAGTCTGTGTTATCTTGCATTTGCTATTGACTGCAGCATATGTACTGTCGCAGATGGTACTGTTCCATACGGTCTAGCATGTGAGCACTGCACAGTCTTTGAAGAAATAGTGGAGTGTTTGTTCTGTAATGTCATTCCTATTTTAGGGAAGCTCTAGCAAGCAGCAAGAGTATATGCTCTCTGCCTTATTCTCGTTAATTAGAATCAATTCTTAGGGCAGAGCTGCTCCCAGGGAATTGGGCATATTTGTGTTTGGGCTGAGATCCCTAAAGGAAGAGACTGCCTGCATGTCCTTTCTGACCACCTCTGCTCTGGGACTGGTGCATATAGTGTAAATAAAACCAGTTACACTAAGAAAATACCCAGACGTTGTGTCACTGATTTTAAACTCCAACAGGAAACCGACCTGCAAGGCCCAAACATGTGCTACCAAATTGGCAGACAGGTGACAGTATTCATTGGTTGTTGGCTTACCTCCACTCCTGTTACCCTTCTGGGGCAGTGGGCACATAATCTGTAGGCATTGGCTAGGCACATTTGTTAGCATACTCTTGTGTGCCATGGCTGAATTACCTCTTTATGTCTGCATTGTGGGTATTAGTGCCTGTGTGCAGTTTGTTGGCTGGTTATCCACTTTTGGTGGCCTGTGCCTTGACAGGATTTAGCCCCAGTACTCTACTCGCAGTGTTCATTCTCTGCACAGTAGAAAGATTTACTTAGCTTTTCTCATGGAAAGAAAACACTGTCCTTCATTATTAAAGAACTCCTGTTTCCAGGAAGGATCGGCAGAGTTGAGTTTTGAAACCCTAGTCATTCCAGTTCCATGCATTCCCTTTGTAACAACGTTCCTAGTAAGTCAGGTGAATGTGTCTCAAAACTTCTAACCCCATCCCATTTAAAACAAATGAGAGTGAATTCATGTCAAGCGCTGGACAGATAGCCTTGGAGACTGAAGCCTTCTCTTTCTGAACAGGGCAAGTACAACAGCACTTCAAACTTCCCCATCAACAGCTCTCGATCCATACCACGCGGAACCCCCTCTAGGCAGCAGGGGTTAGCTCAGTCTTCTTATGGCTTCAGTGCTCTATTGAGACTTCTGACTGTTGTGAAGGGATTGACTCACTGCTACAGCCTCCTTGTGGCCAGGTGTGGCATAGCAGCTTTCTCCCCATTGGGTGTCTTCTGGCTGCTCCACCTGTGTGGTGGCCTGCCTCTCTCTAGGACTTGGCCCTCCAACCAGGTCACTTTAAATCTGTCCCCTTCCAAGGTAGTCCATGAACAAAAAGCAAGAAGAATTAACACAAATAGAACTAGAGGGGAATGACTCGCTCTTAGGGTGCATCAGAATCTGGCCCCCCTGTTCCCTCAGGGAGGGGCCTTCAGGCAGTGGCCCTCTGGGAAGTGCCTGCCTTCAGTCAGCCCTTTCCGCAAGAGCTGAAGGTCTGTTCTCTTCATTCATCTGCCAATAAGTGAGCCCCTCTGCTCAAACTTTTAAGCTCCTCCTCATGCCTTGCCTGAACTGAGAGCTTCTCCTTCGCCCCTTGTTGTCCAGTGTGGGGTTTTGTATGCCCCACTCACACTGTTCCTTATATGCTCGTTTTTTTTCCCTCAGAAAGCAACAAATAGTAGTGATTTCACTTCTAGTTTATAATTTGAACTATCAAGGAATTTTCTTTCATCTGCACCAATCCACTGGGGAGCCATGATATTTCCCTGGCTGGCATCATGCAGTGTGTGGGTTTCCTTCCCCCTCCCAATCCCCCAACCACCACCTTTGGTGTGATACTCAGAAACATCAGCACTTATGTTATCACGAGATTATGAATGTAATTTCTTATCACCTCAGATGACAATTTATGATACCAGTGCACATAGAATAGAACAATTTTATGGACAAGATATGGAATCCTCTTGTTTAATTAGAAAATTATCTCTTTTCAGAGTATGATGAGTACTTCGGTGCCTAGGACAAAGTACCATATAATAAACTAAACTGATGCTTTCTTGATATGGGATTCTTGTATTCTATAGGCTTTTCAGTGGTTTCTGGTCAAGCATTTGTTGGAACCACTAATGAAATCAATCACTTTGCTGTAATCCCTGGTATAAAAGCATATATATCCATCTTGTAATGATTTTTTAAAAACTTTGTCTTCTTGTCATAGGACTAGTTAGCTTTTTTTTTCTTAGACTAGAATCTGTATGTCTGCCATGATTTATTATTTTTCTTTTCATGTAAGATGACTGCAGATTAGATTCCCCCCCCCCCAAAAAAAAATTATTTCTGAGATTTGTATGATTGCTTTAGTTATGAGACAGTGATAATGGTACTTAGCACATAGCCAAAGCTCTTTGGAAAAAAAATAATTAGTAACAATGTTGGTGATTTTTGCCTACTGCAACAAGACATGACATGTTGCAGTAGTTATTGAAAAATACAATAGTGCAAAAGAGGACGAATCTTCAGATCCTTACAGTTATTACTCAGGCAAACGCTCATTCACTTTAATGGCCACACGCCTGACTAAAGACTATAGGATTAGGGCTATCAAGAATAGGTTGTACCGTTTACACTCTGACATTTGAACCTGTGTTAGCTCCTTTGTACTGCGTTGGCATGTAAATAACATCAGTGCTACCCTTTTCAGTTGGATGCACTGTCTAATGAAATCATGAGTCAGAATTAGAAATCTCTCAAACAATTATTTCCAGATTTACAAAGGTAAGGATGAGAATGCTGTGGGAGTCGTCACTTAAAGGGCATCTGGATTGAAATTGGATGTTTTTCCACAATGCACATGGGTGGTTCAGTTTATATTGTGAAATCAGTGTTGATCTCTTTTAAACCAGGGAGTACAGGAGATTGCAGATTAACCTCATGCGTCCCATGATGATCTCATAATTCTCTCTTACACTCAACAAGCATTCATACCAGGACTGGTTTGGATGATGTGCCTTACTTGGCCACTTTGCATGGATCAGTTCCTATTTTTTCACCTAGTTTAAAAGCTCTCACCCTGCAAATGGATTTCTGCAGGTGGACCCTTGCTCCAGTGCAGTGTCTTGCTGAGGTCAGTGGAGCTCCATGCAGGCACAAGGGTCTGCCTGTGTAGCTGCGATTGCAGGATTCATCAGCCTCACTGAAGCTCTGGGTGGTGTTCACCAAATATAACTATCTCACGTGGGAGAGAGTCACCCCCTCCCTTTCTTTCAAAAATCTGGCAGGACTGGAGGGATGAAATGAAATAGATCATCAGGGAGGTGCTGATGGTCGCGAGAACATTGCTGCAGGCAGCCATGGATGCCTCTGATATAGCTGCAAACTTTGCAAATAACTTTGCAAGTTCTGATATAGGTTGATGGCCATGGGCATGACAATGAGTTGGTCCTTGTGGCTCCGGGCATGGGGCGTACCACACAAAGTACGGGCCACTGTCAACGACCTGTCCTGTGAGGGGATGGAGCTCTTCAGCCAGAGGACCGATGAACCACTCCATTCCCTCAAGGACTCAAGGGTTCCACTAAGGTCCCTGGGGATTTACATACATTACAGGAAGCTCTACAGATATGAACCCCATCACAGGCAGAGGAGGACATCCTGGTCCCCAGGTCGATAGACAAAATACCGACAGAGAGAAATCCAGGTACTTCAGGGCATATCTGTCTTTTGCCCTTTTAATCAAGCAGGTGCCGTCTCGGAGGCAGCAGATTCGATGGTTGATGGCTCCAGTGTGACTCAATTCGAATCCTGTCCCCACCTTTGGGAACCACCCTGCATCCTTGCACTGGGACGGGGCAGCCATCACAGTGAACAAATAGACATTGGACATCATTGCCCCAGGCTACCCTATACATTTCCATTCATCACCCCCCTACCTACCCTGGCCCTTGTCAGGGACCCTTCCAACGAGACCCTGTTACAGACAGAAATGGCTTTGTGTGGGAGCTGTAGAAGAGGAAGTACAAGGGAAGAGGCTTCCACTCAGATTCACAGTGGGGCCCAATCATTATCTGTACAAAGTACTGCCATTGTGTCTCTCCAACCACGAGAATCTTTACAAAGTGTCTTGCTGAGGTAGTGGCCAGTCTCAGAGAATGATGGGCATCTTCATCTATCCTCATCTAGATGATTGAGTGACTGCTGGGCTTTCTAGTAAACTGTGAAGGTTGTCTTTTATCCCACCACAGACAACGGGGTTCACATCAATGCCCTGGAGCTTGGAGCCATCAGGATAGTCTGCATGGCTTTCCTACAGGTTTTTGAAAACTCCACAGTGCAGATCCTAATGGACAACACCTCTGTGATGCGCTATGCAAACAAGTAAGGAGGTGCATGCTTGTCTCCCTTCTGTCTGGAAGCCATCAAGTGCTGGCCATGGTGCAACCAACTCAGGATAACCCCATGGCTTTTTACCTCCGTGGTGTCAGCAACAACCTAGCAGACTTCTGAGAAGACAGTGAGTTACTACTCAGGAGTGGTCACAACAGACATCCATCACAGAGTAGCCATTCCTGCCTTGGGGGACCCCCCACGAAAGACTTGTTCAACACCAACAACTATGCAAAGTATGCAAACTTTTGTTCCAGGGAAGGGGCGGCTGGGGCGGGGGGGAGCAGTGAGCCCAAGGTTGTTACTGGACACCTTCCTTCTCTAATGATTTGAAGGCCTTTTATGTGCCTTTCCACTGGTTCCCAGGGTGATTTCTAGGACCAAAAGAGACAGTCATGATGATTTCCATAGCTCCACACTGACTGACACAGTTCCTGCTGATGGAGCTGCTGTAGATGTCTGCTCATCCTCTAATCCAAGGCCCAGACCTGAACTCACTGAACCTGATGGTAAGGCTGTTGGGTGTCTGAGCACCATGGACAGAGACTCCTGCATCCAGCAGATCCAGGAAATTTTGAAGTAGAGTAGGAAAACCTCCAAACGGAAGAGGTTCTCAACATGGGCAGCTCACCACTGTCTGACCCCAGTCCTGGTCCTGGTCTTGATATTGAACGTTACCTACTTATTGAACTTTAAATAGAGCTGGATGAAAAGCGGGCCAGTTTTTAAGTCCATCTCACAGCAATGTCATCTTGGCATGTGCCTGAGCAGTCATGCTCAGTCTTCTCACTTGAATGGTATTGAAGTTTCTTAAAGGGCTATTACATACTTGCCCATGAGACAGAGAAGCTAATCCTGCCTGGGACATCAGCATAGTCCTCCTGAGGCTCCTGGAGTGTCTATTCAAGCCTCCCTCAGAATGTCCCTTTCTACACCACCTCACTCTGCTGATAGTCTTCCTAGCAGCTCTTGCTTCAGTCAGAAGAGCACTTATGGCCAAACCCCTCTCTCTGACATTCCATAGGGACAAGGTGGTGCTAAGACCTCACCTGAGGTTCATTCCTAAAGCGGTTCCAGAATATCCTCGAAACTAATCGATCAGCCTGCCTGTCTTGTTCCCAAAGCCTCACTCAGCAGTGGGAGGAAAGAAATTGCACACGCTAGATGTATTCAGGACTCTGGATTGGTCCTGCCAGTGGAATAAAGCATTCAGACTGTCGTCTGTCTATTTCTAGCCACTGCCAGGAATTCTAAAGGTCAGGTCGTCTTTTCACAGAGAATAGCTAAAGGGGTAATACAGTTCAGTGTTACCAGCTGGCTGGAATAACTTTTTTCCACCCAACATCAATGCTCATCTCTCCACTACAGTGCAAGCAACATCCTCTGCCTGCTTCAGGAATGTGCTGATATCAGAAATCTGTAACCCACGGACTTTGTCAAACATTAAGCCTTGGACTTAGCTGCTAGGTCAGCTGCCAAGTTTGGGAGAGCAGTTCTACAATCACTATTTGACCAATGCAACCGAAACGCCTCATTTCCCACCACCCTGAGAGGAGGCTGCCTGGGATCCAAACTGACACATGAGCCAAGAAGAGAGAACAATTACACACCCTACAGTAACTGCAGTTCTTTGAGACGTTGTAATCCGTGTGGATCCACAACCTGCTCTCCGTCCCCGCTTTTGGGAGTCCCCAGCTACCACAGACTGTGAATTGGGAAATAAGGGAGGGTTGCAGCTGCTCTGTCCTTTATGCCCTCATGTAGGAGCAAGAGGAGGCATGAAGGCCATATGCTGCCTCAACAGTGGCTGCTGTTCAAAGGACTCCAATCTGCGATGCATGAAGCACGCGCGCACCTACGCTGAATCCACATGGACAACACCTTGGAGAACCAGAGTTACTGTAGAGTGAGTAATTGTTCTCGTTCATTACAGGGCCTTAGACATGCAGTCAATGCACTGACTGCACCTCCCATTAATGCCACTGTGTGTGTGTGAAGAATATACAGTACATTGTGGTGTGCTGAATTCCATGCTACTTGCTAATTCAATTCCTTTAATCTGCCAAGATTCTCTTTAGAAAGCTGTAAGATGTCTTTTGACCGTAGCATCTTTGTTGACTCTTCTATCTGTGTTGCTTCAGAATGATTAAAGCTGATTAGATGAGGTTATTATGGGTTTTTTGGTACACTGTTCAAAAATCCTAATAAAATCTCTCTATTTATAGAATTTATTTTTATATATATACTTACACGAGCTATGCTTAAAAAAAAAAAAAAGACATGATCACACAGTAATTCTCCACAATTTCTTTCATCTCTCCCTTTCATAAAGAATCCTAGGAGTGTACCAAATTAAGGAGTGTTTATGAAATGAGTCCATAAATATAAATAGCTCGAGAGCATGAGGCTCTTTTGAGATGTCTTGCACTTCCCACAAATCACTTGTGTGCATTCTGGTTCTGATCGCTGCCATTGTTTGTGCTAAGCTTCTTCCTATTTAAATTAATAGAATGTTTTTCATATGGCGAGGCTTTCTGGCATGTAAACGGTTGCCAAGTATTTTGTGGATATGACCCCGTGTGTGACTGCAGATGGTAGAAAAATAGAAGCATGGATGGGCATTGTAGTTGAAGCTGAAAGGATGCAAAGCTTTCAAAAGTGACCCAAAGTCACGTAGTTCTACTATTCTTTTCTCCCCTCCTCTAGGCACCAGTTTCTGAATATAATCATTCTGGATCATTGTTTGGAGCTGACAGGAGTATTTGGATTTTGGAATATAAGGGGCTGTAAGGCTTTCATTTTAGTACTGGCTTTCTCTTTTTTGCTTTGCTTTTTATCTCCGCCTGCTTTAGGGGCTGTCCCAGTAAGGCTGAGAGTGCCTGGTCAAATGACGCTAGAACATTTATTACTGATTGCAAATACTCCCTTATCCTTTTATGTTAAGGTCAGAATACAACGATTATCAGCTCTATGCCACCGACAGAGCATACCTGGGCCAATTTAATCGATCCCTAGTGTAACTCCTCTGACATCACACAACTACATGTGGAATCTCTTTGCACTTCTTTCTTTTAAAGGGCCAGCAATGCAATGTATTGCATTATTTGGACACTAGAAGATAAAGGCTTCCGGCTTGGGCAATCATACAGGCTTCTCTGAACTCCTGCCTCCTCTTTATTTGCCTTTGCTGGCCAGGTGAGTGTTAATTTTCCATGTAGACAATAGTAACCTGCAGCATTTTACCCTTTTCAGCTCAGTCTTTTTCCTTTTGAAATAAAAATGTCTCCTTTCATAAATCTCTTCCATAACTCAGGGTTTATTGGTGTGTCTTCACATTTTGGGGAAAAAAATGCAACAGTACTGCCAAATAATGGCTGAAAACATTTCCATAATGGTATTGTTTTGGCCCATCACTGTATTTACACTGTGTGCTCTCTCTCCATGGCTGCAGGAGTGAAGTTGTAATTTTCAAAGCTATGATTTCTTTTCTTTCCACATAACCTACCCATTTCCTTTTATGTGGTGGTCCTGATGTCAGTACATTTGTAGAAGAGGACACAGCCGTAGTTCACTGTTTTATAAAACAAATAGCATACTAGTTTAAAAAAACACGGGTGTGGGGTTTTTTTCTGTAAATCATGTGCTGATATTGAGTTAGTGCTTTCACCTAGAAAGAGTTAATGTAAGTCTTTAATCTGTTCAGTCCACCTGGTGTCCAATATGTGGTGGATTGTTGAGAGAAGCTTGGCTTTTATTGAACGTGGTATTTGCGGATGAAACTCTGTTCCCCTGGTGGTTGTGCTATTCCTTTAGCCATTGCAAAGGTCGTTTCTTGTGCTGTAGCTCATTATTACTTCCAAATAGAACCAAGGGGCTGCTCTTCTCCCACTTAATAGTTAAATCCCTTGCTATACTTAACATGGCTTATAACTTCTCCCTCCGAGGCCTCAAAATAGATGGCACACAAGTGCTTAAAAATGGTTAATGTTGTAATGAGTGAAGAGGGTTTAACTGTTAAATCAGGTGCTGGGATCCGACATATTTTACAGACTAAGACTAACTGATCAAGACCATTTTAAGTGTCGTTTTTGAAAGGAGTGAAATATAAGCTGAATATTTTCCGAAATTATTTGCAATTGTTTGCTGTGGTCTGGCAGCTTCGAGTCTGTGGCTTAACAAGACAGTCTTAGGCATGCCGAGTCATCTGACAAGTCATATAAGGAGTTGGCGACACAGACTTTTCATTGGCCTGTTCAGCAGAGGGAAGCTAACTCTGGTTGCTATTTAAATCCGCAGCAGAGGTGTCAATATGTCTGTGACGTTATTTAAGATGCCTCAGGGAGCCAGGAGTTTATAAATGCTTCTTCTGCTTACCTCTGCTAATTTTGGATTTGACGTGTTTACAAACAGAGCTTCTGTTTGACGATACAGCTCCCCTTCCCAAAGGGCATGTAGCCCTTTCCCCCTCAGGCACATAACTAAGCCAAATAGGGAGAAGAAAAGAAACAGCTCTGGGAATTTAAAATGCAGAAATGGAGCAATCCGATTTGATGCACAAAATGTGATGATCAAGAGGACACACACATTGTGGTTTATAATGTTGCACCCTGACGGGAAGAGCGGAAATGAACAGCAGCCCCAATGGTCCACTTTGGAACTATTCCTATTAACACTGCCTTTGAACAACCCACCGCCCCCCTCAGTTTTATTCTTAACATGGAGGGCATGTAATTAAAGACTGTATCCTAATGTGTATGCACAAAGGTGCCAAATTAAGGTTACACAGGCAACCTTAATTGTGGCATTTCCTCACTTGAGTGCTTGACTTTTTAAAGATTTTTGTGATATATATGGCTTGAGCACATAGAAGATGAGACCTGAACCCCAAAATTGGGCCCTAATGAAGAACTACCGGCTGTCCCTTTTTTACCTCATTAACAAACACCAGTACTAAAAATATGGTTGTCTTCTCCCCAGTGCTACACAGATGATACATGCAAGAAGAGAACATGAGTTGCTCTCAGATAAAAACATGTGGACTTGATTTTAAAAATTGCATGCAGTTGCTATGAGTTTTTTTTTTTCATTGCAAATTGTGTACTTGTACAAAGATGAGGGTGTTCATAGCCATGAACTTGCTAATGTAATGCTATAACTTTACAGGTGTACTTTGCTATTTTTTCCCCCTCACATTTCACCGTATGGTCTCTTAATTCTGCCATTGCTCTCTGCTTCAGTTTTCTGATGTTCAGGTTCTTCCACACTGAATTTTTTTGGGGGGTAAGGCCATCTGCTTCTGCTTTACTCTCTAACTATCCCAAGACACCTAACATCTGGTTACTGGTACGTGGGAGGTTCTATGGGGTCTGACTTTGTTAGCTGACTTCTGGTTTTCAGGCCCAGACAAGGAACTTTCCTTTAAGAACCTCGGCTCCAGAATGTGAATTTTCACTTCTCTTCTCTTCTCCCTGACTTTCAAATATTATTTTCCTTCCAGCGCCACAATGTCTGCCTACATCTCAATACACCTTGGCAGAGTCAAGCAACAAGGCTTCTGTTTCAGGACTACTTCAAAACACTGGAACATTTAAGGCTTGACTGAGTAGCAGAAACAGTACTAAGGGGAAAGCCCTTTGCCTTGCAAGACTACTGACCCTGTAGATAAAAGGAGCAAAGATGGTCACATTGAGCTGTGCTTGTGACCTTGCATGAGGAGTATGGGACCACCAATCTCGCTTGTGACCTGCCTTAGGGACTGGACTGGCTTGGCTAGAATAAGAACCATCCCAAACTTCTGCCTGCCATCTCTCAAAATGAACCTTCCATGAGCTTTTGACAAGGTTCACAAAACTTTCCCACTTACCCCTGCCAAAACCCAGTACCAACATGTCATGATTAATCCCCATCAAATCTTAAGAGGCAGAAAGGATTGTTTGTCTTTAGAGAAGGCAGCATCCTGACACCCTTTAAGCAAGGTTGCAGGTCAACACAAGCTACCAGGCCAAGTGATACCATAGCTGGGCTTCATGCAGAATTCTGGATGCTTTTGTTTTCAGTTCAGGTGATTTTGTTTTGGAGTGTTGCGATTAAATGAAGTTTTACAGGCATGTCGAGCTTCCCTTTCTTTTCTTCCCTTCCCTCCCCGCCCACATAGGCGATCACTCTTCATTTTGTAAGCTTTTAGCAAAGCTTACAAAGAAACACTAATCTTAAACTGTGTGCTCCAGGGGGAGAGGAGCTTGTCAGATCTACTGCACTCTCTCAGCATTGGCTGCTGTGCAGAAGAATAATCAAATGTCCAATATGCAGACACTAAGGGCTTTGCGAAATAAAGCTAATGTGAAAAGTGGTGCAGTAGCTGCAGTTACTAGAGGGACATCTTTTATTGACCTTGCATTTGTTTACTCATTTCTCTCCTGAACAGGAAATAAAAGGAAATTGTTGGGGTCAGGAGGGCAGAAACATCAGCCTCCAAAAGGCTAACCAGATAAAAGTCACGAAGTTTTGGTTAGTCATCTGCTTCTCAAGGCAAGTGAATCACTTGCATTTTGAACATTATGTCCTTGACTTAATTGTACTTTAACTAGGCCCTTCCTGCTAATGTCTGCCTTGGACTTATTTACTACAGAGTGCCAGCAATCAGTTCTCTTATGTCACTTCATATGTTCTTAATAGGTTGCAGTGGGTGCCTGGAAAACTCTCTATAAGGCATCCTAAAATGCTTGCAAGCCCTGTGTCTTTCCTCACTGTTTGGTATTCTGTCTTAGCATGCAGGTGATAAACAGTGATCAGAGGTACAGAAACACTGGTGTCACTGTGGCATTGCTGTCACAAATTTGGAAAGAAGGGATGGCACTTGCAATTCTACAGCTGCCCATCATAGTTTGGCATCTTTATTTTAGATAAACTGGCATATAGGTAAGGAGAGTGGACCCATCCTTACAGAAGAATAGGTAATCAAGCCGTCCTCTGTTAGAAGTGATGTGGGCAGGATTTTAAGATGGAAAAGTTACTAGGCAGGTCCTGTTCAGAGTTTCTGTGCCTCAGTGAAAATCTGTGTAAACACTTCAGATAAGTTCAGAGTTTTAAAAGCTCAATCACAAACAGTATTACATACAGCTTGTTAATAATTTCATAAATGCTCCATTCGCCCAATGAATTTTTCACCACCAGCATCCCACAAATGAATCTTTCACTATTTCTTTCCTGTCAATGTTTAAGAACGGCCATACTGGATCAGAGCAAAGGTCCGTCTAGCCCAGTATCCTGTCTTCTAACAGTGGCCAATGCCAGGTGCCCCAGAGGGAATGAACAGAACAGGTAATCCTCAAGTGATCTGTCCCCTGTCGCCCATTCCCAGCTTCTGGCAAACAGAGGCTAGGGACACCATCCCTGTCCATCCTGGCTAGTAGCCATTGATGGACCTCTCCTCTAGGAACTTGTCTAGCTCTTTTTTTGAATCCTTTTATAGTCTTGGCCTTCACAACATCCTCTGGCAAGGAGTTCCACAGGTTGACTGTGCATTGTGTGGGGAAAAAAAAACTTCCTTTGTTTGTTTTTAAAACCTGCTGCTTATTAACTTCATTTGGTGAGCCCTAGTTCTTGTGTTCTGAGGAGGAGTAAATAAAACTTCCTTATTTACTTTCTCCACACCAGTCATGAGTTTATAAACATCATATCCCCCCCTTAGTCATCTCTTTTCCAACACAAAAAGTCCCATTCTTATTAATCTCTCCTCATATGGCAGCTGTTCCATACCCTTAATCATTTTTATTGACCTTTTCTGAACCTCTTCCAATTCCAATGTATCTTTTTTTGAGATGGGACAACCACATCTGCATATAGTATTCAAGATGTGGGCGTGCCATGCATTTATATAGAGGCAATATGATATTTTCTGTCTTCTTATCTATCCCTTTCTTAATGATTCCCAACATTCTGTTCCCTTTTTTGACTGCTGCTGCACATTGAGTGGATATTTCTATTTTCAAAAATGTTTTGGCATTAAAAAAATAAACTACATATCCCACTAAATCAAGGATCTAAAACAGACCGCCTGTGAAAGTGTTCCTCTTTAATACACCTGATACCAGTGAATGAAGTGACTTTTGGATTTTATATCCCTTTTTATAATATCTCTCTGTATTAAATCACAACTGAGAAGCTTTCATTGTAAAGATTTTTACTTAAACACCAAGTTCATGTGATTCTTTCTTACAGAGAGGATGGTTGTATTTTGATGGTGACTAATCTAATTCATCAGCAGGACTGGAGTATGGGTAAAAGACTTTGAGACATGTATAGAATTCTATTTTTAGATATTCAATAGTTTGTAAAACTTTGATCCCCAGCACTAAGGACTCTCCTGCCTCCTCCCTCCAGGCCGCCTTCAGCCCTCCTAGTTTAGAATTTCCTTTGCAACTCACCAACCCTTCTGACCTTAAAGTCTATGAGTCTGAGTCCATGAGCTGGGTCACTGCAGAGCCATGGGAGACACTCCATCTTTCAGGCACTGAACACCTTACGTAGCCTAGGGAAATAAACCCAAGTATCAGAGTGGTAGCACAGAAGGCTTAATGTTCGTTAATTTAACCGGAAACTATTCACGTTAAATAGGTGAGAGATTCACGGTGTGTGTATGATCATTATCTATTATCACTATCTGCTAAGGGCTGCTGTGGTGTTTACTTGCCTGAATTACTTAGTGAAATTAAGCTGCAATCTCCATGCTATCCATTAGTTAGACCTCTATTTGCATAGAATCATAGAATATCAGGGTTGGACTACATAGAGCAGTTGCTCGTTGGTCATCAAAAATAAGAATATTTAGCACAGTAAACTGTCTGCCATCGAAGGGGCCTCTGTGGATTAATCAGGAATAGGAATGGTGAAGTACACTGAGGATCCTTTTAGTGGATGCAAGGTGGATCTTTAAAAACTGACAGAGAATAGGGCATATTTTGGCCAGAATGTTGCGTTTACCAACTAGAGCAAACCATTCACAATCCTCTCTTTTTAAGGGAATGATTTTATGACAAAACTCACATTGACTCTAATGACACATTTCAATTATAGCAGCAGTATGGGGACCTAACGAAAAAAGTGTGATGGATTTGTTTGGATGTGTTTTACAAGTAGACTTCAGAAACAGTGGTAGTAAAACATTGGATATGGCTGACTGTCACATACTTGCTTTGATCACAAAGTAATGAATACTCCCAGTTCCCATCTAAATGCAATAATGTCATGGGGAAAGGAAAGAGAAAATGGTATTAGAGAGACTTTATTCTGTTTGGACTCTCAGATTTAGGACCCAATCCTGCTCCAGTTGAAGTCAATGAGGGTTTTATTATGGAATTCAAAGGGAAAAGGCTCAGGACCATAATCATGCCAGCTAATCTCATTTGCCTGAGGGCTTTAAAAGAGTGAATGGGGAGCTCAAGGGGATTAAAGAGGTGAATTCTGATAACGTAAACACCAGTGCATCTAAGAAGAGAATTTTGAAGTGATACTGATCCACAGGAACTGGAAAGAAAGCGTAGCTAGAGTTGCGTGTACCCTTCTTTTATATACAGATTTATTTAGGGGTATATTGGAGGTAGGGAAATAGTTCTGACATTTGAATGTACATTTTATGAACAATATGGACAATTATTTGGATGTCATTTGTCAGTTATGTTATATAAAAGCAATTAAGGCTTATACCTCCATAACAAGTTCTGATTTAGTCCAGGTCTATGCCTAGCTTCCCAGTGCAGAATGTGCTGGTGGCATTTTTCTGGCTAGACAGATTCTCCTGCGGGGGGGTCCCACCTAATCTAGCACACCACCCAGGATATGCCCACCTGTCATGCCACTGCTAACTTCTAAATGGCACAACCTATTATTGGGCTGCACTGGTGCTGGCTCACAGATTCAGAATGTGGTGAGCACGCACAGGTGTGCTGAGAGACCCTACCATGACTTACCTTCTGCCTTTAACTTGTGCAACCTTGTTACGTAGGAGATCCAAATAGCTGATCCTGGTGGTCTTTTCAAGCTTTAGCCTTAGGAACCTTAAGAAGGTGGATAGCCGACATCAAAAGCCCATTGTTGTTGGTTCACTTACTACCACCCCTAAACATGTTCCTATTTTTGGATACACTGATTTGCATACTCTTATTGTGGAGGTTTCCTCTAGTGATACAGCTTTCCCTAGCTCTTGCCTTTTTAATACTACCCCCACCCCCAAAATTCAAATTTTAATTTTGCTCTAGACATGAATGTTGGGACATATGCACATCCTAGCCTCTGACACTGTTTAGATGAGCCACTCTGGGGAGGGGGGTTGTTCTTATTTTGGGTGCCTGACCTGACATTGCGGTGTAGTGCATCCACAAGTCCACTTGGAATCCAGGGGAGATGCAGGTGCTCAGCACCTCTGGAAACTGGGTCTCAGATGTCTCACTTTGGTCAGCCATAAACAGAGACGCTCAAATTCACTGGCCACTTATCAAAACTCTGGCCCTTCTGGCCCATAGAGAATGGATTCTTGCACCTTTCCTCTTACTCATTGACCCAAGCTAGAGCAGAGAAACACAGTCAAGGGGACAGCCAAATCAATGTGTTCCCCTGCCCCTGTTACGTTTCCATAGTCAGGGGTTTATAGAAGTGTCATGCTGACAGGCTCAAGCAAAAGCACCGTTCAGTTAGAAACCCCTGAACACCCCAAGTGTAAAAGCACGAGAGAGCTTATTGAGTCCCTGTAAAGCTGAGGCTGTCAGATCCATTCTGTTTCCAAACCCAGTGAATTGAAATTATTATAGCGGAAGTAAACAGTACGAAGGGGGAAAAAATAACTCCCTGGCTGAAGGGCTGGCAATTAATTTTCTGCTTAGTGTGTTTTTAAGGGGGGGGGGGGCGGGAATCAGTTTATAAATGCTAACAGGAAAATCAGTCTTGGTTTTGTCCTAACATTTGAGCCATAATCTAAATGGGCCTGGTTCTCCTCTCATTGGCTTTGGTGTAAATCAAGCATCTGCAATGGCATTTCACTGGTGTAAAAGAAAAGTCCAGCGCAGTGCATTTTAAGTGTTTGCGTTTGTCCCGTCCAGTGAGCCAGCCTGCGGATAATCATTTCAGTGCTTAGTTGGTTTTGGGGGGGGGTGTTTGTGTGTGTGTGTGGGGGGGGGGGTGTTGACTTTTTGCCATCCCGGCTAACGGATCCGTACAAAGTCAGCACAGATCAGAGGCAGGGGAAACAAGCAGGCTCCTGCAGCTAGACCTGGTGCGGAAGGAATGGCTGCGGCGCAAGGGAAAAATCAGTTCGAGCTGTTTTATGACCTTCTCAACCAGCCCCGCTTCCACCAGCACTGCCCGGCGGCTGCCTGCCTCGGGTACCCCCGGCCTGCCTGGGGCTTGCAGATGATCCTGTCAATGACTCTGAAACGAAACATAGCCGCTCCCCCCCCCCCCCCCCCCCCCACTCGCAGCCTGCAAAAGCGATCCGGATGCGGCAGGCCCCCAGTTCTCCCTTGAAATCCCGGCTTCGTAGCGCCCGGGAATCCAGATGGGGTGGGGTCGGTAATCCCACGGGAGACACTGGCCCCTGGCCCGAGCGCCGGGGTTTCAGCTCGGACCATGCCCGAGCCTGCGCAACACCTGTTGGCGATTTCACCTCCGCGCGTCACCCAGCCGATTGGGTTTCAGGCTGCGCTGAAGGGACCGGTTCCCCATTGCGGCGCGCCCATGGCTGCGGGGCTCGGCAGCTCTCGGGGGAGGGAAGCAACCCGAGCAGCCGCGTAAACCAGACAGCGGTGCCTCCGTTTCTCTCCCCCCATCTTCTCCTACACGCACCCCCCCAGTGTGTTTCCTCGCAGGGCTCTGCCCACAGCTGTCTTCTGCACCGAGGGCGAGTTGGAAAGTCACAGAAGTGGGGGAGGAATTCAGCCCCACTAAAAATAGCCGCACTTAGCGAGACCCTGTGACTTCCCACTCTCCGGGGCAGGCGGCCCGCCGACTGCCTTTAGCAGGCGGTCCTTGCAATTGCCACTGCCATGCTGCTTCCCCCTTCTCAGCGCGACCTGGAGGCTGGGCTCGGCTGAGGGGCTGGACCCGAGCGAGTGGAGCGGGGCGGAAAAGCACGTGCGTGGGGCAGGATCGCGAGTTCCCCGGTGCCGGGGGCTTGGCGGCGCTCGCTCCGCTCGGCGGTGCGGGATTTGGCGGGTGGCTCTCCCAGGCAGGGCTTCGCAACACGTCTCCAGCGTAAGGTAGGTGAGAGAAACCCACCGGGCAGAGCAACCAAAACACGAGGGCGACCCGCTTAGCGCGGGCAAGCGGCGTGTAAATCGGAACCAAGGCGAACTGCTGCAGCGTGCACCGGGACGCCTTCCCCTTCTTCTAAAGGGCTGCTCTGAATTAACCGCCGCTCTGCTCTCCACCTCCCGGTGATCTGTGGAATCGAACTCCCGGACTCTGGGACCCCCGTAGCTTCGCTTCGCTTCTCTCTGTGCGTACATCTGGCCACACTCCGATTTCTCCGAGAGCGGACGCAATACGGTCCCTAATTAAGCATAGGTGAGGCGGAGGCTCAGCGACCCCAGGTAAATGGGGATAGGGGGAGGTGTCTGGGCACTCCTTAGTCTCCTTTCGCCCTGAAACCCGTCTTCCTGCCCGTTTTAGTCTATCCCTTGTCACGATAGGGGGTGGGGGAAGAGAAGGACGGAAGACACTGCTGTAGTGGGCGCTTGACATTAGGCGCCGGTGTGTAGCTGGAAGAGGGACCGGAGGAGAACGTGTGCATGAAGTGGACTGAGTCCAAGCCGATGGACTTTCATTGCGTGTGGGGAACGAACCGTTTGAGGGGGAACGCCTGGGGGGGGGTGTCTTCTGGGGGCGGATTCTCCTCCTGCTTCCTCCGCTGGGCACTTGAAACGGTTGGTCATGAAGCGGGGCACCTACACAAGTGGCCCGATTTCCAAGGGATCTCCATGCCCGTAGCCCCGGTTCGGTTTCTCCGCGGATCGGGCCATTTGGCTGGGGACCTGGAGATACATTTGAGGTGCTTTAGGGATCCCAGTTTGAAGACTTTTTACCTCTGAGCGCCCTCTCTGTGGGGGGCTTTGGGGAAGATGTTTTTAAGAACCCCTTAGGAAGGCTGGGTGGCTCTGCTTTGTGATCTGCAAAGACTCTTCAGTCTAAATATAGAATCAGCGCCGTTTGTGTGTATTAAGTGTTCAGAAACCCAGTGTGCACAGGGCAGCTCTCTGCTGATTTCTGCTACGGTGCGCAGCTCCTGTTGGGTGACAGGAAACGTAGGGATCGGGCCAGAAATGGCACCTGTCAGGACCATCCATGAGCGCGGGGTTTGGTTGCTGGGTCCACGTGGAAAATGAAGTTAGAATTCTGCCCAGAGCTCGCCAGAGCTGACCGTGGGGTGCCCGTGTCTTGCTTCAGCTAAGCTCCAGGCCGTGGGATTTTCGTACTGCGAATTGTGACACGAAGCAAAGGGAGACTTTACAGGATTGGGTGGGAAATGCATGACAGGAGACTATAGTTCCCTGCCTGCGTCTTCAACGTGCTGAGTGGCTTAACAACAACACAGCCCCCCCCCCCCCCCCCCCCACACACACACGTTTTAGACTCTGAAAGCGCACTATGCGAAATGAGTAGAAGAGACCCAGACGGGAGTGCTGTGTGCACTGCAGAATCCAACCTTTTCCAATGCACCTTCCACCACAAGACTCCCAAGCTCGTGGTTCTTCCGGAAACCCTGGTTTAAAAAAAAATACAGAAGGGTCGATGAAGGAGACGAAGAACAACCCGACCCGAGGCAGACAGTAGGTCCGGTAGCCCGCGCTCCTTAGTCTAGCCAAGCTCCCAGGTGTCCCCTCCTCAGCGCGGTTTTGCCTGGGCCAGGGCTGCAGCAGGGGGCTTGGGAAAGGTAAGAGCAGCTGGTGCTGATTAGTTGGTGGCAGGTTTGAGAAGCGCCGTTCGTGTTTCTCTAGCCGTGTTCAATCAACTCCCTGAGAGGAAGGGAAAGTTCACAACCAAGGCTCGTGCGGCACGTAGGTAACCCAAACCTCTTATTTATGAGCTGTAGCCAGTGCATGGACGTGTCTCTCTTTATATAGCACCCAGACGCATAAGGCGCAAGGGGGCCACTGCCTATTGCTCCCTTGGGCGCCTTCAAAACAGCCACGATCACAGAAGAAGGGGGGAAACAGAGACCCTCACAAAAGTGTAGAGGAAAACTGGCCCGACGGTGTCAGCGTGAAATGGGAGAGGGGCTGTCGATGGTCTGCTTGTGGCTTCCTAGAAGCCTACATGCCCCGGAGCTCGTCTGATCCTTCTCAGAAATACCCGTGGGATGCAGCTAAACCCTCCCTTCCCCTGCCATAGCTTGCACCGCACCCCTGTGCGCTCCACGCGGCCCCCGATCACTCGGGGAGCTGCTCCGTTCGCACGCGGATCTTTGCAGAAAAACGCTCCCCCTGCCCCTGAGGTTCGCCCCCTTTCAGGCTCAGCTCCCCCCCGCAGCTGCTGCTGCGTTTCCGTTTGCCTGCAGCAACAGGGTCCCGCTCCTGCGTGATCTCCAGCCTCCGGCTCCCTACTCCTAACCCAGCGCGACCAGTCCCTGGCCCGGTTCGTATCCACTGAATCGAATCGGTGGGTGCGTGGGAGGGCGGGGGTGCAATACTCGCCTCCCAGCTGGGGTCGAGCCGGGGCTCTGTGCTGGGTTAGCTACAGCTCCCCTTCCAAGGCAAGAGTTTGGTTACAACAACCCGTAAAAATCCCCGGAGCACCTGGCCCCTGGGGCGGGTCGCACCCCGGTCTAGCAGGCGAGGGAGGTGCCTCTCCGGCTCCAGCCCCCCTATGTCCCCGAGCCCCTTCCCAGCCCCTGCTTGGCGCGCGTCTCTCTCCCCTTCGCCGGGGATTTGGCAGCCCGCTCCGCAAGCCTAGCTCTCTGCTCCGGGGCCCCCGCACCCCGCCGGGCTCGCCCGGGTCCAGGCTGGTCGCACGCAGCCCCAGCTCGGGCTCACCCCTGGGAACAGGCCAGGCGGCCCCCAGCGGCGATCTCAGCAGGAGGCGGGAGATTTTTTTTTTTTTTTGGAGGTGGGGGGGGTGAGTTCTTGCCGCACGCGGTTATCCCAGACCCCGCTGCCTTCCCGGATCGGTGCCCCGGTTTGGGGAGAGGGGGAGGCGAGAGCACCGCCCCACCGCCACCCCCCCCGGACAGAGGTGCGAGTGTGGCGGGGGGGGAGCTGACGCTGGCTGGGGCTACCGTGAATACAGAGCGGCAGGAGCCTGCACTGGGGGCTTTGTCTGCTGGCGTGCTCACAAAGGCCCCGCTCGCCAGCGCTGGGGCCGGGTCCCCTGCCCGCAGGTGGGGGTGGGACGGGGCAGGATCTCCTCGCTTGGACCCCCCCACCCCACACACACACCCCCTCCTGCCCGTTTCTAGCAGGAGGGTCTCCCGAGGCTCTGGCCAGCAGCCCCCGCGTCCTGGCCAGCAGCCCCCTCCCGGCCGCCACTCGCCTGCGGGATCCCTGGGGCGGAGGGCAGCGGGGAAGGGGCTGCGGGTCCCCTCCCTTGTCCTGGCCTTCCCCCCGCCGGCAGCGACCCCGTTCCGCTGGGTGCCCGCGCCTTCCTCCAGCGGGGGGATGCGGCGAGCTCATCCCGCACCCATCACCCCCCCTCCGGTCTGCTCCATCCCCCCCACCCCCGCCGCCCCCTGGTCTGCCCCCCCCCCCCCAGGGCGCCCGGAGCCGGGCAGGGGTCTGCTCCCTGCAGCCGGCACAGGTGGGGCGGCGGGCGGAGAGCAGGGCCGGGGGGAGACTCTGCCCGAGCGGCCCCGTCACTCACCCCACCCCGTCTCCTCTCTGGTGCAGGCCGGCCGAGGAGGAGGAGGAGGAGGAGGAGAGATTGATTTATTTATTTTTATTTTTGCTTCCAGGATCCCCTCCCCTTTTCCTCCCCCCTCGCCCCCCCTTTCCCCCCCGCCGAGGTTTCTCTCGGGGTCCGGCCGGCCGCGGTCCGCGAGTCTCCTGGGGAATCTCGCCGAGCAAGCTGGGATCTATGAGCGGGAAGGTGATCAAGCCCAAAGAAGAGAAAGATGCTTCCAAGGGTAAGTCCGCCCGAGCCTGCTGCCTCGCATGAACCCGGCTTGCTCCATGCATCGTGCGTCCCTCCTGGTGACCTGGCGGGGGGAGGGGGACACAACAAACACAACACCCCCCCCCCACCTCCGCTTGATCTGGGGGGGCCTGCTGGGGGTGTGTGAGAGCAGCATCCCGCCGGGGGGCGCGGTGAGTGCTGCCCTTCTCCGGCCATCGGGTAGCGCCAGGTGCCTGGACCGGGTGTCAATAGTGTGTGTGAACGGGGGGCCGATAATTCGCTTCTGTGCTCGCAGCAATGGGGGGGTTGGGGGGGGTGGCGGGGAGGGGAGGTTAACGGGGCTGCCATGGGGCCCGCAGTGCTGGATGCGTCGCCCCGAGAAGTTCCCCCCGCCCCAGTTCCGAGCCGGATCCGGGCTGGCTTTGCGATCAGGTGCCCGGCCAGCTTGGGAGCGATCCCCAAGGCCGCGACCCCTGCGATGCTAATCTGCTCTCTGGCCCCGGGGAGGGGGGGGGGGTCACAGGCTGCGAACAGGGAGCCGAAAGCCCCTGCGCCCCCCAGCCAGCGGCAGCGGGTCCCCTGTTGTAATCTGCACCGGGGAGGTAGGGGCGCGTGTGTGTGTGTGTGGGGGGGGGGATGCTGTGTATCAGATTCACATCCCCCTCCCCTGGGCCAGCTCTTGCCAGGCAGTGGCCGGGTTTTGCTCCTGGATGTAAACTGGGTAACAATTGCCATGGAGACGGGGGAGGAGGAGGAGCGGAGTTGTGGGGAGCCGCCGGCGGATTAGTTTGCTGTGCAGCTCTGTGGCGTGGCCGGGGAGCTGCGCAGCGGCAGGACGGAATGCACCGGAGGGGTGGGGTGGGGGGGGGGGACTGTCGGTAACCAGGGGGAGATGCTGCTGCTTCTCCCCGCTCCCTCACAAGGCTGGTGCAGGGTTTCCAAGAGGAGCCCTTCCCCCACACGCGGGCTGTGTCCGTGGGGTTAGTACACACCTTGGCCTGAGTGCAACGTGGCCAACTGGATCCCAGAACAAGAGCAACATTTTGCTTAATAACAATTAACACAAATCTGCTATTGGCAATGTAGGGGTCTGGCTTTAATGGACTTGACACCCAAGGTTAAATGTGACTGGCAATTAGTCTGTATTAGGGCCTGTCTAATTTGGAGGACTGGATGAGTACATTTGGGAAAGTAGCCTGTGCTGTGCTGTATCTTTTTAATAAGGAACATTGCTACCCATTTCCAATATATCTATCAACGGCCTTAAATATTTATTTATGTGATAGAGTGGAGCCACTGGGCTCTTACAGGTGAATTATGCCATGTTTTTAACCTTCCATGAAGAAAAAAACTGTTTCTGGCTTTTAAAAAAAACCCACAAGTTTTCTGGTATGTTATTTATTTGTTTTTAGCAGTCCTAGCACATCTTGACCAAAGCCAGGTAATTCAGTTTCAAGGCTGACACCTTTTTCATGTATTCCTTTTTTTAACTTTTTAGTTTCTTGGCTTCTAAAGTCATGATAAAAACATTGCATTGTGCAAACTTGTTTTTGCATTTAATACGCTTTTTAAACTAAGTTTTGTTTCCTCTTGTTATATGGTATCTATTGTCTTCAGAATATTGTTTTAAAATATTTTTATTGAATTGCTTTTGGTGGAAAATATGAAAATCCATAATCCCGATGTGTCATAAAAAACTACACTTTCCAAAGAAAAAATTCTTACACTGAATGGTCTTTCCTTTTAAAAATATACTTCACTGTAAAAGTCTGGTAACAACCATTTTTTGTCAATGGCCTTGTTTACCAGAAAGGTCTCAAAATAACTTAACAAGCAATACAGAATGAAAGGTTCCTGCATTCCAAGGAGTTGCTTTGCATGATTTAGAACTGCATTATAATCTTAAACAAGAAGATTCTGTAATGCTTGCTCTTTAGTGTAACATTTCCAAATTTTCGATGTAACTTAAGTGTTTAATGTTTTATTCAGTCTGCAAATCATTATCTTTATCTTACACTTTCTGGTGCGTATGTATAGTTTGCATGGCATACTCATATTTCAAAACATTGAGGCAAACACATATAACTAACTGAGACTGAGTTACACACACACACACGTGTCCCTGAGCATGTACCATAAAGTGTATATTTAAAACCCGAAAGGAAAACTACATTTGCATGAGTCTTTTATGCACACCTTAGAACTGGCATTAGTGTCGTCTCTCTTAATCTAGATCTAAACTTAAATTGACTAATATATCAAAAATCATATTAGAGACAACATAAGGAGATAATATTTACAGGAAGTTTGATATCTTTGTAGCAGTGTGTGGCTATAATTGTTTTCTTTGAACTTCTGAAGTGCACCCCAATGTAGTGATAAGGAGATAATATTGATCAGTTTCTGCATGGAAGTTCTCTTCAAAGGCTACTGGTTTCCTATTTGAATTAGTTTTTCTTCAAAATGGTTGGAGATTTCTTGGGGTGACTGACAGTGATGGCATTCTTAACTAAACGTTTAAAACGGAGACCGCCATTCTCAAAATGGGCTGGCTGTTCTATCTGTGTATCAGAACTGTACTCTGACTGCAAACTAGAGGAAGGTTTGCCATTGTATATATGTGTACACTCTTTATGCTTCTGGGTTGGCTAACCCGTCCTGGCAAGGATGATGCACAGTTATATTTATGTAAATTCACATGGTTTGTTTTGGAGAGATTTTCCTGCATCCCTTGTTTTCTCAAATATATTGTGGAGTTTAAGAACCGGATATAAACAAAGCTCTCAGAATACTATGGTTCCACACTGAGTGACAACGCAAATTGTTTTCATAGTGTGAATTGAATATCAGTCTTTCTCTTTATACTTTGAAACTTTGTATCCAAGAGGAAAACTCTTATTTATTCTCAAAATAAAACTCTCCCCTCACCACTGTTTTTAAACTGGACTTGTAAGGTCAATTTCAGAGCTAATATAAGCAGATCAAACTCCATTGAAGTCTGTGGAATTACCTCTATTTACACCAGCTCTTAACTGGGCCCATGAAATAGGTCCTGATTACAATAGAATCATGAAAAGTTGAGCCACTGGATGTGGAACCTGGCTAGGAAATAACAAGACATGCATAGGAAGTGTTCTCTGCTTGTGTTAAGTATTTAGGTCAAATTGTCTATTCAGTTACACCTGTGCAAACTCCAGTAAGGCAATATAACAGAGGGAACAATTGTCTCTAATTTAAAAATAACTGCTCTCCTTGCATCCTCTTTGGAGAAGGAAGCAAGTGTTGGCCTCAACTTTTGTTAGTGCCCCTATTTATAACTACTTACCTGTAACCACAGCAGCTGCTTTTAAAAATAGTTAGTCAGGACCAGAAGAACAGGTATTTCAGCCTAAGTAATCAATGTGAATTAGCGCCATGAAGCAGGGCATCTGCACCTTTAAATTGTAGAAAATGCTTCAGCAGATATGAAAACATTTAAGATGCAAACATTGATTTCTAGTCTAAAAATGAGTATTAGACAAGCTGCAAGATACATCCCCATCAGTGGTGGGATATAAACTCAGAGTCCAATTGCATAGCTAGATTTACATCCATGCCTGTACCAATACTCTGGCTTTTTCATTTCATTTTGAAGAACCAAAGTGAGCACCCTGACTGCCTCCTTTGCACAAATGCAGGGCCTGAGCTTGCTTTCCTTCTGACTGCCAATTTCCCTTTGGCTTCACGGGGAATCTTGGGTGCTCTAAGAATGCTGCATAAGGCTCTTCGTTCTTGCTGTAGTAGTTTGGCCATCAGAAATAGTTCCCTTTCAATTTGAGTTATGTATTGAAGAAATAGGCTCTGTTAAGTACATGTTTACCTAGGAATGAACACTTTGACCAACTCCCTTCAGCCTGATTCCTTACCTGTGGGGTATTGAGAAGTGTGTGTGAGTGGGCCGGGGCGGGGGAAGAAGGGGAGGGAGATTGTATGTGTGGAATAGGGGTGACAGTGGCAAAGCAGATGGTTTTTTAGGTAATTCTTTCCTGAAAGATCTTTTTTTTGTTGGAAATCTTGTCTGAGGGCTTCTTTTGAGTAGTCTGTCTACTCCCTTGGAGAACGGTATAGCCAGCGTCACAGATGGATACCTATGAAGAGTCTCGTTCTATGTTGGGGCTTTATCAGGATCATCCGTTTGGGGCTAAGATATTTTGTTTTTCTTTGTTAAACTTTTGGTTGGGTGAGACAAGCCTTACAGTGAAGGAACAGGGCTTTAGAGTCTTCAGTGGGCTTTGGATCAGGTCCTGATTCCTGAGAGAACTTATGCTGTGTCATATTCATATACCATACCCTAGACACTTGTAGGATTTAGTTCAATCTTTTGGATGGGATGCAGTAAACTGGTGATTCCCACATACATGTCCCTGCTGAGGACACTGGGGGAAAATCCCCCAAACCAAAGAAATGGATTATCTCCCCCTCCCCGCCCTTTCCCTCCCCCAATTTTAATTGTGCAGTTTCAGAACTTCACACAGCAAGATGGCCATAGTCTTTCTTCCTGTCGCCACCTTGGCTGCAAGGTTTGATAACTTTACACAGAAGTTTGATAGCCTAAGCCAGCAGAGTGACACAATGCAGGTGCTATATTTTCTCTGTCTGAAGGCAAAATTGAGGGAGTATTTTTAAAGCTGACTGTTCTCAGATTGAAGCTCTGTTGAAACAGTGGTGGTCAGGGTGAAAGATTTCGGAAGGGTAGGTAGTGTTTTAGCTTGGTGTCAGCAGGAAACAGAGTACGTACAAAATTCAGGGGCCTGGCAGAAAAGGCAGAGCTCTGGGAAACCTGCTGCTGATTGTCTTGTTTGTGGGCGTGCTCCCTAAAACAGTATGATCCACTTTATGATTGAAAGGTCTAAGGAAAACTGAGAAAAAGAAATAAGCTGATCTCAACAGTTGTAACACTCGCTGATTCATGGGACAATTACTTCTTTTAAGGACACAAGGTAGAGCAGTGTAAAGGCAAGACACGCTGCTAATTTCCTGATCTGAGCCTATGGACTCAAAATATGTTGCAGATGGGAAAACCTTGTGACAAAACCTGTTGGTGCCAAGGCACTGTTGTTCTGCCAAATCTGGTAGAAAGCAAGGAGTTTCTCTTTCTCGAAAGTTTCCTTGCCCATTTTGGATCTCAGAAAATAGAACACCGGTGGACTTCACCAGTGACAACAACTTGACACATGATCTCAGTTTTCTGTTCTGGTAGCTAGCTGCCAGTGATAGACTGGATCTAATTATGGCCCATTGCTACCACTGACTTCTGCATCAGAAGTTGTGTTTGTATCTTAATCACTTACTCAGAATTAATGGATAAACTTGGTTGTATTATTTTGTTTCCTGCCTATTGTAATTATAAAGGCACCTGCATCAATTCTTTTTGAGACCTCAGAGATACTTGACAAGATATCTGCATTACCCACTGTAAAACTATGGCCAAAATCTGAAGCAAGGCCCCCTTATATTTAATATTAACATCCCACGTCACAACAGATGTTCATCTCTTGGTGTTAGGTTCTCATCCATTCAAAATTCCCATTGACATCAGTAAGAGTTCTGTGTATCTGGCTGTAGGATTGGTTCCAATTAGTGGGCTGTTGTTAACATATTCATGCTTGGAATATTTACAGTAACAATCTCTTGTTATGACTCATTATCTGTAACTGCATTTGGTTCTGCAAAAGTACAACTCTTTTAAAGATGTAATAACTCCTTCTGAATCTCAAGGTGGTATCCTCAACATCCGACCTCTATGTATAGGACACTAGCAATTAAAAAATATGGAAATCACCTTTCATATCAAAAATCCACAATGTTCTCACACTAGTTTTCTGTATAAGTTGAAGGATTCTTCATTAAAATGACAGTTGTAGACCCCAATTCTGAACTTTTGGACTTCATAATCTTTTAACTCACATATAGCTGGTATCTATGATGAAGAACTTGCTGATTGTACAGAAGGCAGTGTAACCCTGTCATCTTTCTATAACTAGGATTAGAATGAAATTTAAAGTAATCATACATGCCTCCCAGCAGGTTACAAAAGCCTATCTTCAAAAGGAAACTCCAAAGACAAAGGAAACCAAAAAAGAAGAAAAGCCCCAAAGAGCCCTGCAAGGAGCTGCCAAAAGGGATGAATTCTAGTGTCCCATGCAGATCCAGAAGAAAGGCAAAAGCATGTGGCTCAGACCTCAGGCATGTGTGGGTTCTCCTGAATGCCACCCCCAGTCCCCTGAAGACTTATCTTTAAGTGGTTTGTGTAGCTTGTGATGTGATTTTTTTCTACAGAAGCACTGATATTACCAGTGTGCTTTGGGAATTTTATACAGCAGTATAGTGGTGGGTCAAATGCATGTTAATTTCCCACACCTTTTCTACTACAGTACATGTAAGAAGCAGAGATACTTCCAGTGCATTCTGGTTTTCCTTCCTTTGTGGAAAAGCTTGCCAAATCTTACTGGTCAGTCCCTCCCTGCAAGCAGTGAACATACAAAGCCTTAGATTTCTGTAAAGTGTTTTATTACTATTATCGACCTGTATACAGTGTCTTAGATTTACATGAGAGACAAGGTAGCTAAGATAATATCTTTTACTGGACTAACTTCTGTTAGTGAAAGAGACGAGACTCAGGTCAGACCTGAAGAAGAGCTCAGTGTAAGTTCAGAAGCTTGTCTCTTTCACCCATAGAAGTTGGTCTGAGTTAAATGTACTCACCCAGGTTGTCTCTTTTAATATCGTGGAACCAACACAACTACAACAATGGCAAATTTAATCTCTTCATGGCATATTATAAACATTCTGTTAATACCCATTTCCCACTTCAGAGCCTACAGTCCAAGACCCTGATGCTGAAAACATTTGTGTGTGTGATTTTTAACTTACTTTCTGCAGACGAGTAGCCCTGGTGACTTCAGTGGAATTACTAGTTTTCATGTTTTGTAGCAGCCTTAGTAACTAACTTCAGCTTTGGTATCCTTTGTTTTCAGCAGTTTCCTAACGGAAAGCTACTGGCTCTCTAGCCATGTTGTCCCCATGTAGTTTAGCTTGGCGTTCTGAAAATTCACCTGGAAAGAAGCATGTTGACTGTATATGTGTTGTACGACTTCACTTTTTGGCATGGGATGATATTTTATCATCTCTCTTTGGTCACTTAGGCAAGAGGCTTGTTTCTGTTACTGATCATACGGCTGCCTACTCGATAGCTGTACTCTTGTTGGGAGCAGCAGGGGGTGGGGGAATTGAAACGCACATGAGGCAGGGAACACTTCAGTCTCATCAGTGTGGAAAGTGTATGATAATGCTAAGACTGCGATCTCATTCGAAACAGAATTAGTTTTATGAGAGCTGTGTAGGAGGCGAGGTCAGTGTAAGAGGAAGGGAGGGTCAGCACTCACTGAACACTTCTAATGTTTTAATAATTAGAGTATCACTTTGGGGGGAGAGATTGATTTGACTCAAACATAATGGAACAAGGAAAACTCAAGAAATAGCAATGAAATAGCCGCATGTCTGCTCTGGGGTTCCATCTCTCATGCGCTTTACAGGCTTGACAACATTAACTAGAGTTAGGGAGCGTGTATTACCTCTAAGGGGGTGGTAGTGGGGTAGTGTAACAGCTGTGTTTAGTGGTGAATCTAAACTCCCTAGCCCGTGGGTACCCACTTGAGAAAACCAGTAATATTGCTTTAAACACCACCACCAGCTACCGTCTTAGTTCATCTCTTCCATTGAGCTACTAAATGACTGACTAGGACAAGAGAATGTGTGGTGATTAGTAGTAGAATCGATATCACAGAGACAGTCCCAATCTGGAGTCTCTGGGATATATCGCAGACACCAAATATTAGATTTATGAATGGGAGGAAAAGAGACACTGTTTAAGAAGTACTTGTGGCACCTTAGAGACTAACAAATTTATTTGAGCATAAGCTTTCGTGAGCTACAGCTCACTTCATCGGATGCACATGCGATGTAATTGCATTCAAAGCTCCAAATTGTTGTAATTAAAACGTCTTCCTACTAAGATCAATAACAAATAAAAGCTATGATTAAAGGCCAAAAGTATAGCTGGGTTCAAAAAAGAATTCGATAAGTTCATGGAGGATAGGGCCCTTAGCCAAGATGATCAGGGACTCAGTCCCATTCTCTGGGTGTTCCTAAATCCAGGCCTGCCGACAGAAATTCCAGGCTATCCCTGGGGGGAGGAGGGCCCGGGGCAGAAGTGACGAATCCGTCACTTCCGGGACTGCCCGTGCTGGCCAATCGCGCTGGCGCACGGGGCCCCCCAAAGCGTGGGGCCCGGAGTGGTCGTGTGTGCTTAGGAGCCCTGCGTCCTGCCCGGGCGATTTTAAAAGGGCCCAGGGCTCCAGGCCACTGCTACTCCGGCGGCGGCCGAGGCCCCCAGGGTCCTTTTAAATCACCCGGGCCCCTGGGCACTTGCCCCCCTTGTCGGCGGGCCTGCCTAAACCACTGAGTGCCAGACTGGTCAACTAGGGATGGATCAGTCAATAATTGGCCTGTTCTGTTCATTCCCTCTGCAGCCTCTGACACTGGCCGCACTTGGAAGATGGGAAGCTGGGCTAGATGGACCATTGGTCTGACCTTGTACGGCCATTCTTAGGTTCGTTACCAATAGTAGCTTTTAATTAATATTACAATGGCTGCTGCATGCTAACGTACCTCTTTATGGAGGGGAAAACATAGGATAAGTGAGAGAGGATTGAGCCCCAAACTTCTTTCTGACCTACTAACATGTAGGTTACAGCGTGAGGAAATGCTATAGCTCTAACATCTGGCAACAGGCTACTGAGGAGGAAATAGAGCAATTTGGTTCCCCGCATTTCCCCCTTCACAGCACCTTCCAGCCAGTGGTACATCCCCCTGTGTATGAGGGGATCGCAGTTAGCAAATGCAGTGCTCCTTTCACTATCTTAAATGGCTGGTGGCTGGCCTGGTACTGCCTACACACACAGCGTTTTCTTTTTGAACCTGCTTTACTGGCCAGAGCTTCACTTTCAGTTGTGTTGATTGGAATACCTTGTGCAGATTCTCAGTGCAAATCTAACCAGCTTACGCGTTTCATCTTTTCTTCCCTTGTGGAAACTCTATCCCAAATTTGTTCTGTGTTACTGGGAGTAACAAAGTTAGAGTTAAATGAAAACATCATTGAAAACATCCAGGGATCACAGAATGATTTGCAGGAGGAGTTTGAGGGGAAAATAATGCTTTACAGATTTGGGTGCTGTGACTTCCATTGAG
This sequence comes from Chelonia mydas, assembly GCF_015237465.2. Classification (NCBI taxonomy): domain Eukaryota; kingdom Metazoa; phylum Chordata; order Testudines; family Cheloniidae; genus Chelonia; species Chelonia mydas. The sequence goes on from NC_057855.1 coordinate 94,873,290, forward strand.
ACAGGAAGGAAAAAAAATATTAACAGGAAGGAGAGGACAGGAGAAAGCTGAGATTTGAAGTGTTTCAGAAGTACCGTAAGTAGATATTCTTTTTTTCAGGCTAGTTACAGAGAGTGGAGAATGGACGAGAGCAGAGAAAGGGGAATAGGTTGTGCTGGCTAGGAAACACCAATTCCATTTCATGACAGCTTCTGAGATTTCAAAATTTTGTTCCACATAGGAACAAAATAAAAACCTATCAGCGTTTTTCACCAAAACTGAATTGTGTCAAAATGTCTGGATCAAAAGGCCAGGTTTTCAATCTCTCTCTCTCTCTCTCTCTCTCTCAGGTCCAGGGTGGATTTGAGAGAAACTGACCCATCAAAACTTTCATTGAAATTGATAGGTTTTCTCAAAAAGTTTAATCAAAACTGAAATGGCATTTTTCAACATGCTGTTATAACTATAAACATAAGTCCTGCCTAAGACCACAGGTGTGTGTGTGTGAACCCATGACCCAGGAGCTCTTGAGCTGAGGTGGTGTAGGTGTGTGTCGGAGTGCGAGGAAAACACACAGATACTGAGGTAACGGACAAGAACAGAGAGTGGCAGAGGAAAAGAGAGGCCAGAAAAGCTAAGCAGTAAGCACTTCTCTAAGGTGCCACAAGTACTCCTTCAGTAAGCACAGAGTGACCCTGGAAAAAGCTAGAGAGAGAGCTTTTGGGCCTGGGGTTGGCTTATAGCCCTCAAGCCTCTTTTGCTAAGAAACTGGTCTGTTTGTTCTTGGTTCCTTCTGTGCTGAGACCCAGGCCTCTCTCTCAAAACAACGAGGAGTCCGGTGGCACCTTAAAGACTAGCAGATTTATTTGTTAATCTTTAAGGTGCCACCGGACTCCTCATTGTTTTTGTGAATACAGACTAACACGGCTACCCCTGATACTAGGCCTCTTTATGTTCTTTGTAAATAAACAAAACTACCTCAAATAAATACCTGTCTCTCACCAACTTCTACTTCCAACTGGAACGTCCCTAGGACCCCAAACTTTGGCTAGCTGCTAAGGTCGAAAAGGGGCAACATGAACAGTAAACCTAATACGAGAAATACATTTGAAAAGATGTTTAAGTGTGGAATGGAAGTAGAGGAGACACCTATTATATTCATGAAATTCATATTGGATCTATACTTCTGCGGGAAAAGCCACCAGCAATAGGGGAGGGCAGGATCCCCTGTCCTAAGCCTTGAGGAGCTATGTTATCTTTATTCATGCAAGCAGTGTGTGCTCACAGAAGTGGTAAGTAAAGTTTGCTCACAGAGTGAATTTTGGGCTTGGAGATTAGATAAGCAAAGGAAGGTATGACTTGCATTTCAATTCTGACAAACTTTAAATATTTTTTCACAGTTTTTCTTTATTCAACTTGGTCTCGCTTAAAAACCTATGAAAGTGAACTCTGATCACATTCATGTCGTGTTGTCCATTGAGGACTTAACATTCTGAATATTTGACCACTGCACAATGTGCTGATTTTACCTGTGAAAACAAAACAAACCCCTGCGTTTTGTAATAGAACAAGAGACCATGCATGGCACATTGAAACATTGGTCTTGTCATCCAGAGCTCTGGCACTTTCAAACATTCACTTCTATCTAGTCTAATTCCCCTATTCCCCCTTCCCCCCCTCCCACCCCCTTGGAGTCCTTCTGCAGTAAGCTTGTCTTTTCAGTGATATCTGTACAGAATCTGCGGCCTGTGTCAAGCATTTCCCTATTGACTCAGACCCAGCAGAAGTGAAGACCCTACACAGTTATAGGGACCCTACACAGTATATTTGATTCAAGTGGAGGCCACAACTTTTGAACTTAAACCTGTTCAATGGGGAAGACAACTCTTTACCTTCCCACCCCACTCCAAACAAAACCTTACGTATTTAGCACTCTTCACCCCCACCCTTCCTTGCCTGAGGGTTCAGGTTACAGGCGAGGGGATGTACCTAACCTATACCAGATACCAAAGCCTTGCTCTTGCTACAAGAAGGGTATAGACCCTCCTCTTCATTCCATGCTTCCATGGGTCTACCTGGGATCTGGCTCTGTTTTGACTACAAAATCTGCACTGGGCCAGGCAAAGTTGAGACAAACATGGAAAGGTGCTCTGGGTCCATCCAATCCTCACTACTGAACTGCTAGGCTGATGTGGGAAAGGTGAAAAAACTAGACTATCGAGTGAGGGAAAAATTCCTTTCCTTTCCCAAGGCAACTGGGGTAATGTCCATAGTATATCTGGAGGCCTGGTAGTTCCTCATTCTGTATAAGGTGAATAGCGTGGAATCCAAAATGGGCATTGCATTTGTGCAACCAGCTCAGGAGGGATTTTAATCTTATCCAATCAGTTCTGTTCGGCCCTTCCATGCAGCCAATGGGCTGCTGTTGCAGAGAGAGAGAGAACTCTTTCCCTACCATGAGGAACCCGAGACCATGCAGACCCCAGAGGTGGCTTCCCCTTGGCTGGTCCAGCAAAGCCCTCCCACTCTTCAGATGGAAGGGAGCAGTTAAAGAAGTGCATTTTAATGGATCTTTTATTTACTCTAACTGAAATGTAGTAATATTTTGCCCTGTTCATCTGTGGATCCCAGAAGTATTTTACAACTAGTGAATGTATTAGGCCATGCCACTCCCTTGGGAGACAGGGAAGTATTCACATCTCTAAGAGCTGAAGAAACTACATCACAGAGAGGGCAAATGATTTGGTCAAGGTATCTCCAGCCAAATATCTGTGGTATAGTGGAGACCCTGATCTCCTGATCCCCCACACTTCCATCCTCCCTGGGTAACATGGTTAACCAAGTGTTGGTTATCAGCTATATTTATTTGTAATTTCAGTGGGAAATATTGTTTTCACCAATAGAGCAACTTAAAAAAAAATCAGTATTCCATTATCTGTAACGGTGTTTAAAATTAATAGCCTGTCATTCTACATCAGTGTTTAAAAAATAAATTCTGTATTAGAGACTGTCTTTGAGATAAAGAGTGGCAATAATGTCAAATTGTCATGAAAGCACATACAGGTTTGACAACCAACAGCATAACTAAAAGGATTCCGAGGGCCCGATCCTGCAAGGTGCTGAGTATCCTCAGTTTTCATGGCTGAAGTCACTGAGCACTTGCTACCGGGTCTCATATCAGTGAACATCACACGCTTTGCTGTCATGTCATGTTCCCACTCTGGCAGATTTTCACATTGAAGTGTATTTTAGAAGGAGAAATTGCGAGTGTGTGTGATGGAGGAAGAGAGTGACAAAGGCTTTGTAAAGGAATCAACAAAATACAAGACATCTTCATCTTATTCTGAATCCGCTGTTTGTCAAAGCAGTATCACCACTGCTAAGCAGAGAAGGCAATGCACTATTTTTCTTTCATAAAGTCATTATAATTGTTACTATTCATCAGCAAATTATCACATTCAGGATAAAACAATTGCACTGTTCTTTTACACGTCTTTTATAAATCCTTTAGCCTACTCAGTAGGCTGACTTAAATAATCACACTGGTTTTATTACTGCTTTAAATACATTTTAATATTCCTATAAATGCTTTTTTTTAAAGGCCTGTGCTTGAATAGGTCTTTGAATAATAGGCTTTGATAGCTGATCTGATATTAATTTGGATGACACTGTATGAGGAATAGAACTTGAACCAATATGATCAACTTCTTAATCTGAAAATTTGATGATCTTAATCTTAATCTGAATATCGAGTCTGTTCCATTATGTAGGTGTCAGATTAGACTAAAAACTAGTGTTTACTGAGGTACTGAGCAGACTGATTTCAGAGGATGTTGAGCCTACTCAGCACCTCACGGTATTGACCTCTGCTCTGATCAATGATTGTAACTGATATGACACTCAGCTTGATGATTCAACCCTAGGCTAGAACAATATGTCCTGTATCCTTGCACAAAGCTGCTATTCGACGTCAATCCGTTCAGATGTAGTTAAGCAATACTTGAGCTTTGTATTGAGGCCTAAATCTCCAGCTTTTACTCATGCGAGTAGTTCCTAGTGACCTCAGTGGAACTACAAGCAAGTAAGGCAAGTAGGATTTGGCTCCCAAGACCCGATATTGCAGGCCCTTTCTTAGACGAGGAACGCTCCAGTCAATGGAGAAAAGGTGTTTAACCTTCCTTATGTGAGTTGAGGAGGCAGGTTTGGGCTTTTAATTTGCATGTCCAGTGGTGACACAATTATTGCAATTCAAATAATGGATCATATGAAACATTACCTGTTGGAGGGCCTCTAGAGGAGGTCTGATATCCTTTTTCTGCTCCTCGACCTCTTCTGCCCTGTGGTTCATAGTGTAGCGATGGGATTAAAATATCTTTCCCATTGGGGAAAAAATCAGAGCTCAGTAAACCAATCACCCATCATCCTTTTCTTTTGTTTTCTTGACTTCTCTGACTCAGAAATGTTGTCAAACCTATTGGTCCAGGTGTCTGAGAGCCCGATTTTTGCTGTAAGTGACACATAACTTTGATGTCATATGTATGAAAAATGAAATTTTTCTACTAGCTGCTAGCACTGGGTGTTTGACCATATCTGTTGAATGTATAAGCTATGGTAAAGCATGCTTCTCCTTTAGAAGATGCAGAATGTTTACTAGAAAAATACCATCTAGGCAGTATATTGTAAAGTATTTTTGATTTTTCAATATCTAGATGAGCATAGGGCCATTTTTACATACTTAAGGGCTCAAATATCATTTTTTCCCTTATTTTAAACTGATAGTCTTTGATTAGTTGACTTTTATTGACAAAAATTCAATATCTGTGTTTACAAGGTACCTGGCTGGATTTATAGACTTGGTATCTTGGATGAATTATTATGCAACATCAAGGTCAGCTCCTGAGTAGTCCTAAATAAATTCGTTTTCTTGTGAACACCATAATTTCTAAAATTCTCAGTTGAACTGTGAAACAAAACCAGGTCTGCCTTCATTTTGGATGCCCAGGTGTCATTGCACTGAGGCAGGCTGGCCAATTCTGCGCAGCATTACTTCCAAGATATAATTAATTTTTAGTCACCTATTTGAGGAAATCAATTTCAACTCTCCGTACCTATAGCAAAGGTTTGATGTAAGCTAACTGATCAGGGCACACAGGTGAAAGAGACAGACACGGGGATGGATTTTAAAGCAGAAGATTACAAGTTTAACTTTGAATGGCGTGGAGAGGAGCACTCACCACAATACCAGGGGTTTATTTGAGTGTTAATGGTTTCTGTGCCAAATAGCTAATACTCAGGGGTTAGACCGAAGGGAGTTAATGCTAGGGTTCAGCCCAACTTTGAATCATCTTGCCTTCTCCTCTCAAAGGGGAATGAGGGTATATGGAAAGGGTAGCTCAGTCTGCAGATTTAAGGTCTCCCTTCTTTCTCCAGGCTAATAGGGCCCCCCTGGGTCTCATTTACCTCTGTCTCTCACCAGCACTGGCCACAAGTTGTGATGAAATGACCAACTCATTTATAAACTTACCGTCTAAAACCTGCCCTTGCTTCTTATTAACCTAAAACCAGGCCTCCAGGATGCTGCAAGGAAATTGGAAAAAACCCACCGGTCACCACCACCCCCTCCCCGATAGAGAAATTCCTTCTTGATTTTAAAAACTGATCATTGGACAGACCCACGCTGCCTTGGAAATGCCATTCAAACTACACCTCCATTGTAGGTTGTGGAGGGCAGGGCAGCAACCACAGCAGAATGGCGGCTGTGTGCCATGAGGGATTCACCTACAGGAAAGGAGGAGCATGAGAGAGGCACAGTCCAGGCAGCGGCAGCTGGGGGAGGCAGAGAATTCTCTCCTTGTGCCTGGGTGGCGAAGAAGACAGGGGAAAATGTCCACCTGCATTCTGGGAGGGGTAAGCCCCAGAGCACCCAAGCCTGCCTTTCCCCTTCTCCCTCTTCTTAGCACCCCAGGGATTGTCTTTCCCCTGCAGGTCTGCTCAAACATCCACCTGCCAGTGAGATTAGGGCTGAGTGAAGTCGACTGCAGCTCTTGCCTGTATGTTGAGAATACCGGCAAGGGTGCCAGCAAAGTTAATGAATTTCTCATGCAGCACCTACACCGAGACCACCAAGTCACTTTAATACAGTAGCCCCAATTAAAGTTGACATTTCCAATAGTTATTGCTGGCCGCTGTTTGCTATCGGAAGGTGAAGGTATTTGGGCATTATTGAGCAAAGTCTAATTCAAAATAGTGGCAGGCACTATATATTACTAGTAACCCCCTGAGAATCATATGCGTTAATAAGAGGAAAATCTTTGCATATTTTGTTAAATTACTGTTGTAATATTTTTTTTACTTTTTTCCTTACATTGAACACCATTGTTCCTTTCCTCCTCCCCTTCCCAGTTGCCCCCCAACTTTACATTCTGTTAATTACTCTAGTCTTTTTCTTTTGTTAATATATTCAGTGTGTCTACAGATTCAGGAGCAAAAGCAAGCGGAGGATTCACACATCGTAGTGACTGGCATGGTAAAAGACCCTAGACTGAAAGACAGAGCTTATCTTGTATCTATAATTTTATAGATACATTTCAGAGTAGCAGCCGTGTTAGTCTTTATTCGCAAAAAGAAAAGGAGTACTTGTGAGCTCACGAAAGCTTATGCTCAAATAAATTTGTTAGTCTCTAAGGTGCCACAAGTCCTCCTTTTATAGACACAGTTGCTGCTGGATCCACTGTCAACTGGTTATTTTTGGTATACTCTTATTTCTAGAAATAGAATTTCTAGTTGTCTGCTTAGGGCAATATGCTATAAGCATTGGTGTTCATGCATCCTATATATTGGCATTGGCAAGGAGCCACTGATGCATTGAAATGATGGACACTGATTCAGTCTTCCCTTTGTAGAGGATATTTTAAATTACTGAGGTTGGTTTGGCTGGTGCTGTGTGGAACTTTTACTGTGCGTGCTCTGGGTGGCAGGTTGCTGTCGACGTATTTTGGATGTTTAGGACAGCATAATGCTACATGTGTTGAAGGTGTTTCTGAGTACTTACGTGGGTGCATTGTCACTGACGTGTTCTGACAGCGTGACTGGCACGTTACTTTTATCACAGTGCAGCTTGTAAAGTAAGTGCATTGTCTTGGGCAAAGTTAATTTCTTGATATTCATGATGTTGTTGCCTTTCTATCCACCCATCTCTTGCAAATATTGCTTGTCTTATTGACTACTGTTTATTGATGGGGACGAGGCCAGCTTACACCATTCTGTAATGCCAAGTGAGCATGATTGATAAATATGTATGCTTCGTATACTCTTTCCAGCTTGGTCAGTTGTAGCATTTCTAGCAGTCACCACAACATGTCAGGGTATCAAACTTTTATGTTGACTTGATGTAGCTGTATCCTAGGCTTACCTGCTGTGGTTGGATAGCTACTCCTGGCAGAGCCCTCAGACCTCTTTCTAGGAACTCGTCTAGGAACTTTTTTTCATAAAACGTTGAAATAACTTTTACTGAAAATGCTTGGCTTAAAACGTTCCTTAGAATCTTATTCCTTTTCCCCCTTTCTCCATTTTTTCCTTTCAATTCCGCCCCCCCGCCAGCCCCCATCCACTTATTTTATTATTCTGTGGCCTTGTTTTGTCTCCGTGAGTGTGTGTATTAACAATGTGGACTGGGTCTATCATCTCTTTCTTCCACTTCCTAATACTCTCCTGCTTTCAGCATGTTCAAACTGACCAGAACCGTGGTCCAGCAATATTTTGCCTGTGGTAGTAGCAACGGAGTGAAATTGACTTAGATGTACATCTAGTCAGTTTGATTTTTTTCCTCCCACTGGCTTTGTGTGGACAGAGCTGCTGCTGGGGCCTCTGGTCAATATTTTTAGTCAGCCTAGGCCTTTTTCTTAAAATTTATTCAAAGATTTTCTGCCACAGACAAGAAACTAGAAGTAAACATTGCTGAATCGTGATGCTTAGTCTGATCCCCCCCCCCCTCAATTTGTGGACTTATTTTGTGGTATTTAAAGCAGTAAATTTAATGGGGGGGGGTTTTCTTCAATAATCGGTCGCACAAGTTTGCATGATTCCTCATCATTTCCAAAAGGAATGTCTAGAGTTGCAAAGATGACGATGTCATGGATGCCATGCATTTTTGTGAGGAAAAGGACTGGTCAAATTAATCCAATTTTTTTTATTTTTAAGGACTCAACCTGCAACTCTGAAGTCAGTGTTTGTCAGTTACCTTTGCAAAGACGACATAAGTGTTTGCAGGTTTGGAGTCTAAATTCTTAGTGGCATTTTAGTAGAACTTTAATTGGTATATTTAATGTAAACACAAAACTGGACTCCTTTAATCACACTGTAAATGAAGGAATTTCAGCCATAGGCTAGCTGAAGTTTTCTCCCGTTTATTTCCATTAGGCATGTTTCTACTATCCCATTGTGTGCTAATTGGACTTCTGAACCATTTCTCTTGGTTATTTGGAACTAGCTCTTCTTGATAATCTTCCTCTAGAGAAGATTTCATGTCTATTAGTGAGACACCTAGCTCAGTTTTCATTACCTACCACTAGCTCTTATAGTAGCATTTTAATTTTTTTTGTAGGTATAACTGAATTATTCTGTTTTTAATGCTGGTAATTTTGGCATTTATCAAAGACTTCTTTTACATTCCTGTTTAAAATTACTGCACTGGCTGAATGATTCTTCCTATGGAAAGAGTTTGAAAATGGAGCTACATTTCTGGAGAATTGTTTCTAACACTTTTGCTTCCTTCAATAGTTTGTTTCCCTCTCCCTTCCTTTTTTTAAGCCAGTATTTATCACCCCCCACATCCTCCTGGCTTTGCATCAAATGTTGCTGCATCTCCTTTGAAAATGAGCAGTCTAAGGCCCATATCCTTCCCTCTGGACTGGAATCTGGACTCGGCCATGTGGAATCCCTGCTACGTGCTCCGCTCAGGGTGATGGGGGTTTGTGCCTTGCAGTTCTGTCAGGCTCAGTAAGCCCACCCTTCTTGTGGGGACTGTGGCTCTGTGAGGAGGTTAAGCTACTCACTGAGGCTGCTGGGGCTGGCCTTCTGCTGTATACAGCTTAGCCCTCGGGAGCTGCCCTGCCACTGGTTATTTCGGCTCTGCCTGTGGCCTGCTTCCCTGTCTGAGACCCTCAGAACAGAACTTTACATTGCTCTGACCAATATTAATATCCACAGACTTTGTTTCCGGCCATGTCTGGGAGGTGAGTGTGCACCTAATTATACAAAGGGAGTGAGGATAGTACAGAAGGGCTTCCTTGGGGTCCTGGAAAGGAATATACAGCAGAGCTTCAGAGTTTTAGGGCATCTTTTTATCTTTTTAAACTCCTACTTTCCTTCCCCCTGTGACGTGGGGTGGAGGAAATTCTTTTTGGATCCATTAGTCTTGACGTGTGATCAAGTTTTTATTGTATGCATCTATTTAGCTTGAGAGTTCTGAATCACAAAAGCATATGTTGGTGTTTCACAGAGGGTGCCTCCCCTTTCAAAAGGAATATAATTCTTATATTTTATATGGCATCTCTTATCCAGAAAGGACAGGTTCCAAGGCACCTCATAACACCTGTGTGTGTATATAAACAGGGATCAGTTCATCTGACTCCCAAATGCAGCTGCCTCTAAAATGGAGTGCAATGGCATTGCATCTCAAGGGTTTTTGGAAGGGAAGTTAGAAAAAATGTGCTTTGAAATGAGAGGGCAGTTCAATTATACTTTCAGTGCTAAGTATTATTTCTTTTACCCCCCGTTTAGCGCTTTAGGATCTCGGTATCTTACAAACATATATTACTCTATCCTTGGGACCACCCTGTGAGCTAGGTAAGTGGTAACGGTGTACCCAACTGTAAACTGGGTCAGGGTCAGTAAGCCCAGAATAGGAGTTCTGGTTTGTACTCTTTACTACCAGGCACACTTCCAAACTCTGCTAATAGTTACTTTAGTTTGGCCAGGAGATCCTGGGAAATAACTTTACAGAAGGTGTCATGTGATCTTTAATGGCCTTAGTTTTCTGTTATCTCCAGAAACTCTGTACCTAGCCATTAATTCAGTTCTCGCTATGAGGGAAGAATGCTACCTGTTTGGTCATTAATACCACTTGAGTTTTCCTTGGAGGTCTCCAAGTACTGACCAGCCTCAAACCTGATTAGTTTGTGATCTGACAGGATCACAGCTCAAAGCCTATGGGTATGTCAGTCAGCACACAAGCACCACTGTCCAGGAGAGCTTGTATCTAACAGAAAGAAAGTGCATTTAAAAATATATATTAAGTCAGTAAATACCATCCTAGACCCCAATATGTAAAAAGAGAGACATTATAAATTTTCTGTCTCCTCCCTGATCTACCTTTAGGGGAACATAAACCTCATCATAGAAATTAGTGTTTCCGGGAGCAGGCCCCTTGACAGGTAGGGGTTATCTGAGGACAAAATATGCCTGGTCTTGTTCTCCCTCCTATGTCTTGTCTATACTATTCGATCATTTCAGTGCATGAAGAATTAATTAGCTGATTTGTCAGAAGCAAATATTACAGTTACACTCTTTTTTTGTCTTTAAATTTCTAAGCTGTGGGTTTAACATATTTTGTCTTGTTTTAAGTATGCCTAATAGCCTTAACATGTGTAGCTATAATAGGCTTAGTACACTTGTAATCTTTATGGTCTTGAAGTTGCAGACCCTGTTAATAAACCACTTAGAAGTTAGCAAATATAACAGCAAATATACAACTGCTTTAATAACTGTAATTCAAGGAATTTATTTTCTAATTTCATGAGATTAAAATTCTTTATAAATATTTTCCATACAGATGCTTAATTTACACAGTCCTTTTATGCAAAAAGGACTTGTTCCCTCTGAAATAGTGATTACTAGATAATCTGTCAGAAACTTGACATTTTTCAAATAGTCCTCGTCTAAAAGAAAAATATTGAATCACATGCTGTGCCCTCTGCTAGGGAACAACAGCAGTGACTGTAAATTAAACACTTTTTTAAAAATCAGATTTTGCTATTGTGATTTTTTTTCTCATCTTTATAAAGATGAAGAGCTGGATATGGAGTAGATCAGTGTAGTTAACTGTTACAGAAATCCCTGAGCCTTTCAGTCATGATCAAAATTTAATTTCTGCGCTCTTGGAAGACCTTTGTGAATGTTGTTTCTGTGGCACAGAGCATAAGTCGTCATGCATTGCATGGGCATGCTGTGTCATGTACATTGGTTTGGAGCAAAAGAGTTTCTAACAGAGCAGGTAGAAATGGCTGGTTTTGAAAAGGACTGGAATAAACTCTTCCAGAACCTTTGGAGGGTATAAGTCTTTTCTGAGAGTGATTCACATAACATGGGGGAAAACATTCCTCTGATTGAACAGAAAATATGAATATTTCATTCAGGGGTTTAGTTTCTGCTTGATGCATAGGGACTTTAACATGCTACTTTCTCATTAAAATGAGACTAGAACCCATAAGATGAGATTCTGCAACCTTTACACACCTTGCAGTACTTCCTCATATGAATGGGCACGTTGAAGTAACAGGACTGCTCATCAGAATAAATTCTATTCAATAGAATAAGGGCTGGAAAAATCTGACCCGTCACATCTCATTGAAGGAGTCATGTTTAAAATCCCCATGCACCAACTAGAGAACAAATCCTTCCTCATATTTTGTTTTTATTTTGATGAAGAAAGGAGTTCCTTTTATATTTAGGTCCATTCTTTGGGGGTTTTTAAGCAGAAAATTTTTGGTTGTTTTTTTGACATTTCTACTGTCAGTAGCAGGAGTCTCATGAAACTGTTTTTAACAAGTGAAAGAGCTTATAATAGTCAGCTGGCGTCTCAAGCACATCCTGTAGAGGAGGTCAGACTCGATGTTCACAATGGTCCCTGCTGGCCTTGGAATCTATGAATGTTTAATTCCAAAGACTCCAGTGGCTATCAGTGCTGGAGTCTAAGAAATCTGGCATACATCAGTCCCCTCTGAATCATCACTTCTGCTATTTCTGAAGTCCTTACCCCAGGTTTTCTGAAACAAAACTAAGATAGGGTTGCATTTCAGATATTTGTTGTTTCTACTGTCTCACCCCATTCACTAAAATGCCTAAGAAAGTTTAAGAATGGAAAGGTACCACTGCAATTTGGAAGGCTGCTGCTTCTGTGGTGTGTTCTGACAGCATAACATGCATCTGTACAAATGTTTTATCTCTGAACAAGATTTCCTAAAGAGAGCAGTTACATTTTAACAAATATGTGAAAGACAAAATTGCTGTCTACGATTTCATCTCCAAGTAATTGCCCTTAGTCAATAAATCTATGTAATAATAGCTCTTAGTGAAAAATGTTTGTTGCGAGTTTTATCCTGAAATTTGCAATATAGAGCCATAGGCAGAGCATCAAGCGGACAGGGAGACTCAGAAGCAAAACTTGGGTTGAGAATTATGCATCTAACCATGACATTTGGACCAGCACTCAGGCTTGGGTTTACATGGTTTTCACTTGTCATTGACTTTTTGTTGTCCTCCACTGAAAACACTCTCAAGGCATCATGAAAATAGTATTTCTATCCCTGAAAATGTTTGGAAAAGCTTAAGCTGTTGAAGAACTAAAACAAGAAATGAAAGCGTGCTTTTCATCATAGGGAAAGATAAATCAAATAGCCAGTCATTTTCATTTCTAACTGTATTACATCATTATTATACCCTCTTTAGAAAGTCTGTTGTTGTCCTTTGAAGTTTGTATAAAGTTTAAAACCAAGGACAAAAATAGTGACCTACTGCATTTCACTTGTCCACGTTCTTATTTTTTTTATTCCTAATAAGTATATTGAGTCTAAATCCACAACCGCATAGTGTAATAGCTTGGTGATGGAATTGGAACTGCTCTGTAATTTATGGATACAGTATGTTGCCTAGTTATTGGGACGTTTACCGTATGGTTCCAGTGGTTTAGGTTAATAGGGGGCAGCAAGGAAAAGCAGTTGTGAGGAAAGAATGGCTCAAGATGAGTCCCTTCTCAGCAAACTCTTGAGTAGTTAAGAGATGATGCCAGGACAGGGAAGGCCTGGGAACCAGAAGATCAAAAGGACTGTCACCGTTTTAAAAGGGTATCCCATGTAGCTGCTCCATGCCAACAGGAGAGAGTTCTACGGTCAACATAATTAAACCACCTTCAAGAAGCAGCTGATCACACCAGCGCTTCTGTCGGTGTAACTTATGCCGCTCAGGGGTGTGTTGTGGTGTGTTATTTGTTTGTTTGTTTGTTTTCAGACCCCTGAGCAACACAAGTTCTACTGACAGAAGTGCTGGTGCAGACCACAGAGTCCGGCTTTCTCCGGGTCCTGGGGGTGCTCAACCCCCTGCTCCTCCCGGACCCCACTCTCATCTGCCCCTTTTCCCCCAAGCCTCTACCCCGCCTCTTCCCATCCCCACTCCGCCCCATGCCTTGCCCCACCCCTTCTCCCAAGCCCCCGCTCCCCCTTCCCACTCCCGCTCCACCCCCCCACCTCGTTCCGCCCCCTTCCTCCAAGCATGCCCCATCCCCACTTTTCCCCCTCCCCGCAGTGACTCCTGCATGCCTTAGAAGAGCTGATCGCAATGGGCAGGAGGAGTTGGGAGGGAGGGGGAGAAATTGATCGGCGGGGCCGCCGGCAGACATGAGGTGCGCGGGGCGGGAGGGAAGCTTGGCTGATGGTGGGTGTTAAGCACCCACTAATTCTTTTCCTGCAAATACGTCCGCAATGTTGCTGTGAGCCATGTTGGTTCCAGGATATTAGGGAGACAAAGTGGGTGAGGTAATAGCTTTCATTGGACCAGCTCCCCAGTATGCCAACCTCTTCATGGGCCACCTTGAAGAAGAATTCCTGGACAAATGCATCATGAAACCAATGACATACCTGAGATACACTGATGATCTTTTCCCCTCATAGATTTCCACCACAACTTCCACAAACACCGCCCATCCATTAAACTCTCTCTGGAGCACTCCCTTGCTAGCATCAACTTTCAGGACACCACATTCAGCTTTAACAGTGCAACCCTACAGACAACCATATACAAGAAACCCACAGATTACCACACCTACCTTCATAGATCCAGTAACCACCCCAAATACACCAAGAAATCTGTTTTTTACAGCCAGGCACTCAGATACCACAGAATATGCTCTGAGGAGAAAGTCCAAGATACTCACCTAACCACATTCAAAACTGCCTTCAGCAAACAAGGACACTCCACCACAGAAGTAGATCGCATCTTGGAATGGGCCCCCCAAATAGCTGGAGAGAACCTGCTTCAATACACCTACCTACCCCCCACTGGAACTCATACCGAGTATCATCAAACAACTACAACCCATACTCAGTGGTGACCCCATCCTGAAATAAATCTTTGCTGAACCCCCACTTCTGGCCTTCAAACAACCCCCCAGCCTCTCCAAGCTCATCATCAGAAGCAAGCTCCCCGGAGGCCCAGGACACACCAACTTAAAGCAGCACCAAGCCCTGCCAGCACAGCAGATGCCAAATCTGCAGACATATCTCCATGCTGCTACAATGATCATCATCACCCCCCTACAACACACCATGGATCCTACATGTGTCTATCACAGCACAACAGGTGGTGTACCTCATCCAGTGCAACCTGACAATCGTTACACTCTTGAATAAACTCACACAGGAAAATGATAAAAGACAAAACCATCCTATCGCCCGTGGCTGAGCACTTTTTTTCTCAGAGTAATTATTCTATATCTGTTCTCTGAGTCCTCATCCTCAAAGGAAACCTGTACAACACTTTCAAAAAGATGAGCCTGGAAGCTTAAATTCATAACTTTCTGCTAGACACTAAAAAACGATGGACTGAACAGAGATATTGGAATTATGGTTTATTACAACAACCTTGTTAATCCACTAAACGCTAATCCCCCCCCCCCTTTTTTTTTTGTCCTATGACTGCAGAGGTGTCAATGGGCCTCTCCATCTTGAATGGTCCCTTAGAATATATGCTAACTACCTATGCAAAACAATCTCTTCCACCTTGTGTTCAGTTGTGACACTCAGGTACCTTTCCCAGACCCGAGGAAGAACTCTGTAGCTCAAAAGCATGTGTCTCTCGTCCAGAGAAGTTGGTCCAATAAAAGATATTCCCTCACCCACCTTGTCCCTGCAAATAAGTGTTTATTTCCTTCGATTTGTACAAAAATAAAACGGGGCACCTATGCAAAGTGAGAAGGAGGGAGTTGAGCACTTGAACTGACCTCAGCTGTGGCAGTGTGGTACAAGGAGAGAGGTAGTATCTCGAGTAGGAACATTTCAGCTCATTTAGGGCTTCAGAGGTCAAGACCAACCCTTTAAATTCAATCCAGAAACCAACAGGCATCCTGTGGACCATTTTATAGGCAGGCTGCTGCATTCTCTACCAGCTTAAATGTTAAATTTCTGGATTGATTTATACACCCACGTAACTTTCGGCCTGTGAGCAGCCTCACTGAACTTGTGTAATTGCATGAAGTGGTCTACGTACATGTTAGCAGGCTTTGGACCAACGTTTTTAAGCATTGGTACAGCTCAATGACTTCACCTTTTTGACAATTATCCCAGTTAATTAAAACTTTTAACATGGCTTAGATGTTGTTACAGATGTGAAAGGAGCTTTACTGGTTGTCCTCAGAACTGTATTATAACTTCAATCAGCAGACTGTAGAGTCAGCATGTTAATTACTGCTTTTGTGAGATGAGGTTGGCCAACGAATCTTCATCAAGCAACTGATGAATACATCTGTGACTTTGTAATTTAAAACTAAGGCTAATAAGACGAGATCCCAGTGGAAATCAACTGGTGGTCTTCACTGCAAAGGTAACGAGTCTTGCTTTTCAGTTTGCGTGTATCCGTGCTTTAGAGATTGGCTAGATTTGTAGCTGGATACAGATGTGAAAGAAATTATCCACTTTCTAGCTGTTAATTAGGGTGTAGAATAAACAGATAATCACTCTCTCATGAATGAATGTAAACACATTCTCAAACAAATGTTTTAGATGATTTGTTCTGTTTGCAATGTTATGATCTGAAATAATTATGACATTAAATATCCATTCAACGTGGTTCAGATATTACAGAATATCTTTTGCAAAAACACTATCCTTAGGTTTTCTAGTGTAAGCCATTTGCAAGCTCTGCTGTTGTTGCTGAAATTCACCCCGTGGTGAGGGCTAACACAAAACTTGTCACTGCTCACGTTTTACTTAAAACCTAAAAGGCTTAAGTGGTGCATATAGGACTTTGTGGCGGCCTTCTTCATAGAAATGAATGTCACCTGCAGTGCCTATGTGACTAGAAAAGCCATATTTCTTCACACACTAAAACCCAAGATATGTACTGTATGTTATTTCTGATACAACTATCAAAACAGTCTGTCAGCTGAACCTCTTGAATAGTGCATCTGTCTTAGCACTAAATATTTGCATTATCGAAAAAATGACAGACCAGGTCCTCGGAGGGTGTATATTGTCATAACTTCATTGACTGCCGTGGAGATCCATTGACTTGCATCGGCTGAGGATCTGGCCTGAAGAACTGACTAATTCTAGAAACATTTTAACTCCTATACATAGGGATAGGCTCTTGTCTCTTTTAAATGTGAGTTGCATGCATGAATGTGAGGAGACAATTTGGCTCATAGTATATTTGTCTTCTCCTTAGGTGAACTAAAAAAAAATTCTCTGTATTTCTTCTACCTTGTTATGAGTGCTGGAGATCTTCAGGTTAGCACAGAAATAGAATTCAGGTAATTCATTTCCTCATGTCCAAGGAACCAGGCTCAGATCTTCAAAGATATTTGGGTGCCTAGTTATCATTGAAATCAATGGAAGTTGAGCACCTAAATACTTTTAAGGATCTGGGCCTAAAAGATTGGCTGGAGTCATCTGTATGTCTGGTTTGACTACTACTGCCTTGATTTACCTTCATGCTATGCAAATCCCAAAAAGGGGGGTTTTCTGATACACTGGAATATATATTTCTGTTAGGCATTTAGCAATACCAAAAGAGAGAGAGGTTGTTGTTTTATTTTTTACTATGATCTGTAGTTTTTTTTTTATTGAACATTTTCCATTAACTTTTAAATAAATAAATACTATTACTCTTGCAGGTTTTGAACACAATTTGCTGATAGTTGGTATCCTCTTGTAATCAGCCTTAAAATAATATGTAGGGAAAAAAAACCCAAGCAGGATTTTAAAACTAAATGGCACACAAGTCTGAAGACTGACATTTACTCATTGTATGGATCTGCTGTATGCCCCACATGTTCCAGGGGGATTATGTTTTGAATGCAGCTTACAGCCAAGTGAGAAGTAATCAGACACTTTTTTATGTAATGAATTAATTTTGCATATGTAACACGTTTTTATAGCCTAACGCTCAATAAGGGCTCTGGGCACTCTAAAAATACTTACAGGAAAGTAGAAACCGATTATAGGCAGTAGGAGGGGGAAAAAAACCCAAACAATTAAGATATCTGAGTGTCAAAGCACTCAAATGTAGTCAAAGTAGTGCATGTCACAACCCTCCCAGCCCCCCAACTCTCTTCTTGATAAGATTTTTACCTATAAACCTGTCCTATAATTAGAATTCTATTATTTGAATCATCTTATTTTTTTCCTTGTGTTCCCCCATCTGTTTGTTTCTCACCTTGTATTTGGATAATCAGCTCCTTGCGACAGGACCGTCTGTCTCCTATAGGTTTGTACAGTGCTGAGCATAATGAGGCTGGGTAATCTAGGTGCTACTGCAATACACATAAATAATCATTTCTTATTAATTGTGTGCATGAGGAGGAATTGAGCAGCCCCATGCATACTGTGACAGGGTCGGGCCAGATGGCTACAGGAAAGTGATAGAAGGCAGGTATATTAGCCCCAGGTTAAGTAGGTCCCTTTTCCCTGGGTAAGGTAACAGGGAAGGTTCCAGAACAATCAGGAACCTTCTGGAAACAATTAAGACACACAGGCTGATTAGAGCACCTGCAGCCAATCAAGAAGCTGCTAGAATCAATTAAGGCAGGCTAATCAGGGCACCTGGGTTTAAAAAGGAGCTCACTTCAGTTTGTGGTGTGCGTGTGAGGAGCGGGGAGCAAGAGGCAGTAGGAGCTGAGAGTGAGAACACGGACTGTTGGAGGACTGAGGAGTACAAGCGTTACTGAACACCAGGAGGAAGGTCCTATGGTGAGAATAAAGAAGGGGTTGGGAGGAGGCAATGGGGAAGTAGCCCAGGGAGTTGTAGCTGTCACACAGCTGTTCCAGGAGGCGCTCTAGTCAGCTGCATTCCACAGGGCCCTGGGCTGGAACCCGGAGTAGAGGGCGGGCCCGGGTTCCCCCCAAACCTTCTAACTCCTGGTCAGAAACAGGGAGAGTTGACCTGGACTGTGGGTTCACGAAAATGGCCAAGCTGAGGGCTGCCGTGAAGCTCCAAGGCGAGCAAATCCACCAATAAGCGCAAGACCCACCAAGGTAGAGCAGGAACTTTGTCACAATACATATTTTAAGCTTTAAAGACTAACAGTCAAATCCTGTTCTCCCATTCCCTATTCAATGGGAATATTTATGCAAAGGAGGTGAATATAAATTGGCCACAAAGTACGGTTTATATTGGTTTTAAAATCATAGAAATGTAGAGATGGAAAAGATCCATTGGGTTTGTGATGTTGTATAGAAGGGAAGGTGACCATCTACACTAATATGGTCACCTCTTTTACAAAATTGCGATAAATCTTGTGCAAAGTGTGCCTTGTAAGGTATCGTTGTACAAACATTCTGTATGGAGTTATGAAATTTTGCTATGTGGTTGTTACTCAAACCTGTTGTGAGTCTGGGAAAAGCCCACTGGTTAGCTCTTCAGGAGAAACAAAAGAACTATAAACAAACACACCTGCGTGTCAGCCCCAGAGACACCTCATACATCACATTCCACATAGAAGAGGCAAGAAAAATTTGTAATTAGAGTGAAGGGCAGGTGGCTGAGCAAGTAGACATTGAATGTGTGTAACCCAGTACGCAGGCAATGAAGGCCTGGCTACATGGCACAACCAGGATTTTTCCAGATACGGGGTCAATATATAAAAGGCAAGAACAATGGCCCCTGGCGACCTCTTTCCTATCACATCTCTGAATTTTTGGCAAAAGCAATTTTGAACAAAGGACAGAGGTCCTACGAACTAATCTGAGAAACCAGAGAGACTTATAGAAACTAGCAGATAAAACACCTCTGCTAGCATTTGGATTTATAAACTCTAATTCATCTGTAACATACTTTTCCTTTTCTGAAATAACTCATCTTTTTTTGTGAGCTAATAAACTTTAGTTAGTTTACTGAAGTAATTGGTTGGCAGTGTTGTCTTTGGTGACATCCTGAGCATAGACTCACAGGACTGGAAGGGACCACCAGGGGTCATCTAGTCCAGTCCCCTGCACTTATGGCAGGATTAAGTATTATCTATTCCTGACAGGTGTTTGTCTAACCTGCTCTTAAAAATCTCCAATAATGTAGATTCCACAACCTCCCTAAGTAATTTATTCCAGTGCTTAACCACTCTGACAAATAGGAAGTTTTTCTTAATGTCCAACCTAAACCGCCCTTCCTGCAATTTAAGCCCATTGCTTCTTGTCCTATCATCAGAGGTTAAGAAGAACACTTATTCTCCCTCGTCCTTGTAACAACCTTTTATGTACATGTCCTCTCCCAGCCTTCTCTTCTCCAGACTAAATAAACCCATTTTTTTTCAATCTTCCTTCACAGGTCACGTTTTCTAGAACTTTACTCATTTTTGTTGCTCTTCTCTGGACTTTCTCCAGTTTGTCCACATCTTTCCGGAAATGTGACATCCAGAACTGGACAGAATACTCCAGTTGATGCCTTCTGTGTAGAGCAGAAGAATAACATCTCGTGTCTTGCTTACAACACTCCTGCTAATACATCCCAGAATGATGTTTGCGTTTTTTGCAACAGCGTTACACTGTTGACTTATATTTAGCTTGTAGTCCACTCTGACTCCCCAGATCCCATTCTGCAGAACTCCTTCCTAGGCAGTCATTTCCCATTTTGTATGTGCAACTGGTTGTTCCTTCCTAAGTGGAGTACTTTGCATTTGTCCTTAATGAATTTCATCCTATTTACTTCAGACCATTTCTCCAATTTGTCCAGATCATTTTAAATTTTAATCCTATCCTCCAAAGCACTTGCAACCCCTCCCAGTTTGATATCATCTCCAAATTTTATAAGTTTACTCTCTATGCCATTATCTAAATCACTGATGAAGCCATTGAATGAACCAGACCCAGAACTGATCCCTGCAGGACCCCACTCGATATGTCCTTCCAGCTTGACTATGAACCACTGATAACTACTCTCTGTGAGCAGCTTTCCAACCACTTATGCACCCACTTTATAGAAGCTCCATTTAGGTAGTATTTCCCTAGTTTGTTTATGAGAAGGTCATGCGAGACAGTATCAAAAGCCTTACTAAAGTCAAGATAAAGGCATCTGGT
This sequence comes from Chelonia mydas, assembly GCF_015237465.2. NCBI lineage: Eukaryota > Metazoa > Chordata > Testudines > Cheloniidae > Chelonia > Chelonia mydas. The sequence continues at coordinate 94,893,824 of NC_057855.1, forward strand.
GGCCTGTGATGAGTGACCGATCCTTTGGGATTGGAAGAACCTAATGTGTGGTAATTTTTGGTTTTAATAACCTTTCATCACAGAAGTCCAGTTGGTCTGGGTGATAATATAGGCTGGAGTGCCTAAGGGGACTGCCATTGGCTTCCTGGTAAGCTAATATAGTGATCCAAGAGCACACATTTGTTGCTGACTTGGTTAAATCTAATTATAGAATATAACAGCAGTTTGGGAGTGTCTAGCCAATTTTGGCACTCTGACCTGAGATTGGATCTCTCAGCTGTGACCCATTCCAGACAGTGTGACAGGGTTATCAACTCATGCCCCTAAAAATGTAAGTTTGTACTTTACAGTACATCATTACTTTGCTGTCATAAGTTCTTTCTGAAAATAATAGGAACTATAATCACTTGTGCATCTGATCATTTATGTTAAAATCAAAGTATAAAGTTGATAGTTCAGACTGAGATGTTTGCATATATGCCTATGAATGATTACATCCATATTGCATAGCATATTTTGAAGCAAAGCAGGCCCTTCTTCTGAACGATGTTTTGACAGAACTCTAGATTGAAGACTTGAGGATGAATCTGTGTAATAGATGCATCAAAAATGAAAATATTTTTGGTACTATCTGTAGTACCTCACCATAAAGAATTCAAACTCCAGATTTAGGACTGAACTGAGTTTGAAGATAGTGTCTGCAAATAGGGTGGGGGTGGGGAATGCATGAAAGAGAAGAGTTGGTGAGCATGCTTGGTCCGGCAAGGTTTAGAAGTGAGCAGAGCCTAATGTGGTGTTAAAAATGTTTATATCTGAGCAATGCCTTTAGTTAGGAAAGAGATGAATTTCACATTTACAGGTCCAAAATTTGGTTATGGGTGTCAGAGCCATGAAAGTGCACCATGTGATCATTTCTCAGATATACAATATTTAAGAAATTGTGTAATTTAGTGTTTTTAAGTAAATATGTTGTTAAGTAATTTAAGGATGTTCCTTTTAAGGTGGTGGCCCCATAGTTAGCTCTCTCACTGCTGCCCCGTCACATTCATGAGCACAGTCAAGGAGAAGTATCAGACTGTACCCTCTGAGTTTTGTGGCTCATGTCTGCTAAGCTCAGGCCCCTTCCTTTATTGCAGTGTTGATTTATTTGTATCTGTAATATTTTTTTTAAAAAATGTTAATCTAGGTAAAAATCCTGGTCCCATCTCAGTCTATGACAATGCTCCAGTTGGCTTTATTGAGACTGCCATTTGGTCCATAATTAGTTTAAAATCTGTATTGGCTACTCAAGTGCCAAAAATCAGAGGGGTAGCCGAGTTAGTCTGGATCTGTGAAAGCGGCAAAGAGTCCTGTGGCACCTTATAGACTAACAGACGTATTGGAGCATAAGCTTTCATGGGTGAATACCCACTTCTTCACATGCATCTGAAGAAGTGGGTATTCACCCACAAAACCTTATGCTCCAATACGTCTGTTAGTCTATAAGGTGCCACAGGACTCTTTGCTGCTTTCACAAGTGCCAAAAGTGTGTCTTGAGTTGAAAAGAAGATGTACGAATGCTGGTGTATGATAAGGGGAAGCTGGTGGTGGTCTTGAAAAGTCTTGAAAATCACCTACTACAGGACAGGCCCCACAAGGAAAATAACTGAACACCACTGGCCATCACGTACAGCCCCCAGCTAAAACCTCTCCAGCACATTATTAACGATCTACAAACTATCCTGGAAAATTATCCCTCACTCTCACAGATCTTGGGAGGCAGGCCAGTCCTCGCTTACAGACAGCCCCCCAACCTGAAGCAAATGCTCACCAGCAACTACACACCACACCACAGAAACACTAACCCGGGAACCAATCCCTGTAGCAAACCTCGTTGCCTACTCTGTCCCCATATCTACTCTAGCGACACCATCAGAGGACCCAACCACATCAGCCACACCATCAGAGGCTCATTCACCTGTATGTCTCCTAATGTGATATATGCCATCATGTGCCAGCAATGCCCCTCGGCCATGTACATTGGCCAAACCAGACAGTCCCTACGTAAAAGAATAAATGGACACAAATCGGACATCAGGAATGGTAACACACAAAAGCCAGAGGGAGAAAACTTCAATCTTCCTGGACATTCTATAACAGATTTGAAAGTAGCTGTACTTGAACAAAAAAACTTCAGAAACAGACTTCAAAGAGAAACAGCAGAACTAAAATTCATTTGCATGTTTAACACCATTAATTTGGGCTTGAATAGGGACTGGGAGTGGCTGGCTCATTACAGAAGCAGCTTTGCCTCTCCTGGAATTGACACCTCCTCATCTATTATTGGGAGTGGACTATATCCACCCTGATCGAATTGGCCCTGTCAGCACTGGTTCTCCACTTGTGAGGTAACTCCCTTCTCTTCATGTGTCAGTATATTTATGTCTGCATCTGTAACTTTCACTCCATGCATCTGAAGAAGTGAGGTTTTTACCCACGAAAGCTTATGCTCAGTTAAATCTGTTAGTCTTTAAGGTGCCACTGGACTCCTTGTTGTTTTTGTGGATACAGACTAACACGGCTACCCCCTGAAAAATGAGAGTTACTACAGGAAATCCCGTCTATCTTATTCCCTTCCCTCCATCTCTGTTTCCTTTTTCCCCTTTATTTCAGACAAAAATGAATATATGCTATCAAGTTTTGCTCTTATTAGCACCAATGTAAATCCAAAATATCTTGGGTTGGCAACTCTGGATAGCTGGATCCATTTAAGTATAGATCTCTAGTCCTCCCGCAGCTCATCCTCCTCTTAGGATTTGTTGCAGTTGCACATGGAGGCTGATATTGATCATTCCTTCAACATTTTTTGTGGAGAAGAGAGGGTGCAGTTGTTGGATTTGAATATGAAAGTTTCTGAGCTAAATATATTGAGAGTGGTGATTTTTCTTTGCAAAAGGAAATCTGTATTTTTATTTGTCTTCAGTGATAGCTGGAGGAATGTACTGAATCATTCTCTGGCTTCCAAAAACTAGGCTTAGGGGCCAGGGATTCATAAATGTTACTACTGATGTGGTGGACAGAGCTCCCAGGAGCCTCCTGTTAAAATCCCACCACCTAACTGAAGAACGCATGGGGATGATTCTCGGATGGAGTTTGCCCCATCTCTGGATGCTGTTAAGTCATCCCTGCCAGAGACGATTTATCCACCTCTAAAGAACAAATGTCTTGCTTTTTCAGCAGACCAGATTACACTAGATGAGAGGCCTTAAAAAAAGCCAATCTTGGAGACACCATCCCCTGCCCTCTCCACTACAAGGTCTTCACTCCAGCCCTCTTCCCTTTTAGTTCATACCACCTAAACTCTGTGCTATCAGTAGAATTGTACTTTTTTCAGGAACAAAGCATCTTTCCTTGGTTATGATTATGGGAGCCGTTTTCATTTCAGTGGATAAATTCCTCGGTCTCTCTGTGTCACATGCCTACTACATGGGGTTTGTGACAGGGTAAGGGGGCAATTTCTCTCAGTCCCTTTTTAAATGATTGGGAGTGCAACCATGGATATTAGTTGCTGGTGAGCAAGTTGGACAGTCCTAATGAGAACATCAGGCTATAAGCTAAGGCTTTTGACTGACAGAGGTCATATTTGTGGTCCTGATCTTTCCAGAGGTTCTACAAATTTAGGCTTTGCATAAATCATTCTATTGCCCATAATGAGCCCAATTCTGTTGGATGCTGCATGCCTTTTCATGAACATCCTCTGCTCCAATCAAGTTAATGCTGGGCTCAACAAGATTATATGTCCACAGAGCAAGAAATAAGGTTTATTAATTTATTTGCTGATTTGATTTGTTTAATTTTAATTCAGAGAGGAGTCTGGTTGTGAGTCAGTGAGCTATGTCAAGAGAGAGTCTGGAGACATTATATAGGATGAATAATCCATCTAATCTGAATATTAGATTTAGTTCCTCATTGATTTGCTACACAGAAGGGGCTACGGTTATCAGACGGGTTGCTGTAATAGAAAAAGCAGGATGTGATGAGCTAAACAAGATGAGCAAGTGGCCTTTCAGAGGAGGTTGTTGCAGTCAAGCAAGTGCAGAGTGCTCTGCTGAAAAGAGCACACCTCTGTGTCGGGGGGTGTTATGACTTACAGAAAAGCAATCATATTCTGCTTTCTGGAACATCTCTGGGGCAGCTGGTGGGGGGGCTTTGAATTTCAAAATAGAATTAATTATTAGCCTTTCAGAAACATTTATGGAACTCTTCTGTGCTTGAGAGCTGCCAGAAGATAACTTCAAAAATAAACAAGTCCAAGAAATTCAAGGTGCATCCAAAGTAGTTGTTTGATTTTTCTGAGCTTTTAGGTTTCAACTATGCAGCCATAAATGCAGACACAGAGGTTCCATCACCTCAGCTCTATTGCAGTGCCTATACATAAAGAATTTCCCATTCTTGTTTTGCTGGTTGAACATGCAGCTTGATCTATTGGTGTTTAATTTATAGTGTAAAATCTGTACCATGAACTATGAAGGACGTGTAATGACGCTCCATTAACAAAACGTTGGACCTTTACTTTTCTAGTTTCCTGGCGTCTTGTGAATGTAACTCTGCAATTGAGCATTGCATTAATGGAAGTTTTTAACTTCATCTACAGCGGTCCATATGCACACACACCTCTGTAATGGGAAAGACAAGGGGAAAGTGCATTGATTTGCTGATGATGGATTTAAAAGTGCAGAGAACAAAGCAGGCGGCTGCTGGTGATGAGCTGTGGAGGCACTGATTAGATATGCCGAGCACAGTAGCTGGTGATGAGCTGTGGAGGAAGAGCCCTGTCAATGGAAGGACAGTTCCCTCACAGAATACAAGTAGATTACTGACCCCATAACTGCCTGTAATGATAAGTACAGAGTGAAAATTTGCTTCAGGAAGCTTCTGCTGTTTTAGCACGCAAAGGCAGGGGTGATTCACAAACAAATGAAAGCTGGTGAATTAGTCACTCTGCACATGACTGTTGTGGGGGTAGTAAAAATGTCCGACTCAATGAATGGGGCTAATAAGTGATGCGGGAGACGGGAGCTTTAATAGCAGGGCAAGAGGTTTCCCGGTAAGTTAGTAGCAGCATTTAGAATAGGAAGGGTGGCTCAGAGGAGTCTCTCTCTCAGTCAGCATGAGTCTTAGTGATACACTTGGTAGTATAGGTTCACATCTTGGTGCCAGGAAAGGCAATAGCACTTGAGGAAGCAATAGAGAGAGTGGTATAGGGGCCATCTATCTTCTTAAGGGGCATTTTAAATGCAAAGGGCCACCCTGTGATGGAGCAGTTTAGTAGCAGGACTGGTTCTATTATCTAAAAGTTGCTGGCTTTAGGCACTGGAGCCCATTCTCGAAAAGGATGAAAAGAGATGAGATTATATCAAAATCACAGGGGGATTGTGGGAAATAGAAGCCATAGTAGCCTATTTGGCTGAAGCAAAAGACTGACTCCTTTAACATCCTACATTGTCTTTTCATCTTGAAGAGGAAGGATTAAAAAAAGACAATTACCAGTAGATATAACTGGAACCAATACTAGATCAAGAAGCAGAAAGCATGAAATGGTACTAGCAGCAGTAATGAAAAGCTGATGGAACTATGGTTACCTGGATCTCCTGTTTTACAGCAGATCTCGTCTCTCTAACAGAGAGACAAGGTGAATGAAGTAATATGATAATCTGTACCTTATTCCCTGATAACCAGAAACTTCTATGCTTAAACTCTGTACCGTTTCTTTTATTTTAACATCCTCTTAATAAAATTATTAAATCTTTTATTGGACCAGCTTCTGATGGTGAAAGAGACAAGCTCTGTGTAAGCTTGAAAGCTTGTCTCTTTCACCAACAGGAGTTGGTCCAATAAAAGAGATGACCTCCCCCACCTGGCCTCTCTAATAGCCTGGGACCAACATGGTTACAACGATGCTGCAAAAGACATGTAATACTTGTTTTATTTTCGCCCAACCTTCATGCTGTGCTCTAAACTGTCCTTATCAGAAATGTGGTACCTGTCTTTTCCACAGTGACATAAAAACAGCCATACAGGGTCAGACCAAAGGTCCATCTAGCCCAGTATCCTATCTTCCAACAGTGGCCAATGCCAGGTGCCCCAGAGAATTCTTCCATCAACCTAGCTGTGTCTACAGTGTGGGTTCGGTAAACCTAACGATGAAACTTTTCACATCCCTGAGCGACGTAACTAGGTTGACCTAAGTTTAGGTGTAGCCCAGGTTGTAAATGGTTGGGTTGAGCTTAGAGCCATCTCCTTTGGCAAGGAGTTCCACAGGTAGGATTCCACCATTGAGAACACTCAATCTGCATTGCCTGAGATTTGGAAGTTGGATTTCCTCAGTTGCATCCTCCCTATGGAACACAGCATCTGGGAGGTTTGTCGATGGTCAGGCTTTTTTTTTTGAGAAGGAGAGAGAGAGAGGGAGAGAGAGAGAAAGCGAGTGAGCCAGGTCCTGTCTAGAGCCTTGTAGATTAGTGCCAGGACTGTGAATTTGGTCCTGAAGTGAACAAGGAGCTTGGAGCATCAGAGTGATATTCCAAATTTGTATCCTCGCAGGGATCTACCCATTTCAGTGCTCCTAAAAATTGCGTGAAACTGCCTTCTAGCAGTGGGAAAAGTGTGGTGGTTTTGGAGTGAGGAGAACTGCTCTACTGGTGGTGAAAAAAAGTTGAAATTGTTCATATTAAAAGTCAATTGTTATATGTGTTCATGGCTAGCTCTCTGGTCAAATTCTCATTTAACAATGTTTTTCAATTAAAAAAATCAAAACCTGAAATAGAAGGCAATGTTGCTTATTTTGCAGCAATTGCCAAGAAATAACTAATGAGGATAGATGAATAAATTGTTTCACAAGGATAGACAACTGGCATACAATTACAGCACTTGGGGAGGTGGTAGCAAAATCAACAGAGAAACTGAATGGTTGAATATATCTTGAAGATTGTATTGTAAAGCTGCTATTAAAAGATAGGTATGCTGTAGTGCTATGTACTGATATAGGGAAACATGCAGTTCTGAAATAGGTGATTTTGTAAACTGGTGCATGATTACTCATTTATTTATTGCTCAGATTTCTGTCTAAATTTTTATTTTTAGGCACAACCACTCCATTTTATAAATAATTAGTTAAGAGTAAAGTTGATAGGAGTATTCCATTTGCATTTAAGAATTGTTGTTGGAAGGTATGCATATGATACACGCCAGACTAATCTTCTCAAACTGCTTAGACCGTGGTTTATCTTGGCAGAAGTAAGAAATCAGAATGTCACATTTTGTGCTTGCTTCTCTGATCACTCAGCTTGTTACTCTTTTTTCGTCCCTAAGAATATTGCTTCATTAAGTTTAACAGAATAAAATTTCCAGTGATCAGTGTCTTTCTGAATTGACCCCATGTGTTATTTGATTGGTAGTGGAGTCAGTTCCTTGTTTGTCAGATCAGCCCTCAGATATTTTTAGAAGAATGAAATATAATCTCCTTCATTGTTGCAGTAATGTGCACATAAACGGAGTTTACGAGAATGATAGCCACATTGTTTTAAGATTTGGAATGGTGTCCCAATTTATAAAATGTGACGATGGTTGCAAGTAGAAGCCCTAACCTAAAATTTATAATCTCTTTTAAGAATATAAGAACATAGGAACAGCCACACTGGGTCAGACCAAAGGTCCATGTAGCCCGGTATCCTGTCTTCCGACAGTGGCCAATGCGAAGTGATCCAGAGGGAATGAATAGAACAGGGAATCATCAAGTGATCCATTCCCTGTCGCTCCTTCCCAGCTTCTGGCAAACAGTGGATACCTCTTGACAGCTCATTTATAAGCTACTTAGGAATGATAGTTGAAAATTTCATATACCACAATGATGTAAATGTTTTGTTGTTGTTGCTGGGTTTTTTTATTATTAAAAACGGTTCAAATAATAATAAATGGCTGGAAGAGTTTCCATTCTGCTCAGTGCATTGAAGATCATATTTTCATGATTACATGCATGCATAATTTGCTTGCACAATTACTGTGGTTTCACATGGAAAATTGAGACAACTGTATGTGGAAAATTATGTGTGCAGACAATAATGAAAATTTGATCTTGAAATGTTATTGCACTACATATTCTTTTCTTTTTGCTTGGAAAAAGATCATGTAAAATAACAGGAGAGAAAATCTAAGTGTTCTTTCTTCTTTTTTCCCCATATTTACTGAATCTTAATCAGCAAATCCTTTGGTGTCATGTCTACAGCTGAACTAACTAGGATTTCTGTTGCTTTGTGGACAGGTGGCTGGCTAATCATCCCAGGGATTTTTCTAGCATTACTGCTGTACTCATTTAAGCTTCTGTAAAAGCTGAGCTAGAATTGAGTTCCCTCCTGGAGCTTGAGTTCCCAATCCAGGGATAGCAAACTGCACTCTTATGTTCTGAGCTTTTCTAGCACCAGATTCTGCAAGGATCATGTTGTGCCAATGTCACTACTCCATGGTATAACGCTTAGTTGTTTGTTTCTGGGAGATCCTTGGGCTGGAGGAGGAGAAAACAGAACCATTGCTTTGGGGGAGCTCCACTGTGAAATGCACGGGAAATAAAAATATCACTTTGAGATTTCCCTTTCCTTTGGAATAGCAATTAGCATAACAAATAGCAGGGCAATTATTAGTGATTTTTAAAAATCACTGTAATTTGTGAAAGCCCAGATAGTATATTTGTAAAAGAATGAGGTATTGTCAAATCAAAGATTTTGTTCTTTTTAGGTTTCAGTCCCTTAAATTCCTACCTGGCACTCAACAGGACATTTACTGCAGATTCTGTCACTGGTACCTCTTACTCTCAGAGTAGTCTCATCGCAATCTGCAAAACTACTCAGAGCAATGTACTAATCAACCTGATGGTAGTGCAGCTATTGAATTGAACACCTACAAGTGTACCTATTCAGTAAATATAACCAGGGTGCCGGGGCAGGTGTCATGGCCAGAAAAAAAGACTAAAACATACTTCTGGAAGTTTTGGCCACAGTGTTATAAACAGAGAACTAAAATAGAGCCAACCCATGTAAACCAAATACAAAACAAATGCACGGACCTCAGCCTCCTTGTTGTGACAAACCCATATGCCGCTGGCCAATCATGGCGCAGTGGCAAGCTTCAGTTACGTAATACCCTGTGTGACACCATTACGTGTCACATGGTACCCACAAGTTGTGTCCCCCATTCTAATATTCTCAGTCAAAACCTCTCTACTGGTAAAAGCTAGAGCCAGCATGGCTTGGAACGTCCACGTTCTGAAACCTGCTCTGTGACTAGCAGATAGTAATTTGGTCCTCGATGAACTGTATTTGTGACCCCACATAGGTCTGAGTAGCTAAAGATCACTGTGTGCGCAGTATCCTGTGGTACTGAACTCTTTTCGATTTTTGCTTCAGAAGTTTTTTGCTTTGCACCTCAAGTGCAGGAGGTCTATAGCAGATGCCCACTGTCATTTCCCTTCTGCTTTAGGTTTTTAGTTTCTCCTCTGCTTTCTTATCAATTACCCAATCTCATTGATTCTGTAAATACTTCAGACATATAGTGCCACTCATCCACCTCTTCTTTTCTATTGAGGGGAAAATTCGGCTTCCATTGAAGTCTGCCACTGATTTTAGTGGGGGCACCTAGGGCCATTAGTCTCCTGTGGTGATTGTACCCCTTGGTGTTATCGTTCTAGCCATGAGAATAAATCCAGCTCCTAAATTTCAGTTGTGTCACTTGGGTTATACTGTATACCCTCTATTTTATTAACTAACTCGGGATTGAGGAGTTCACAAAGAGAAAATGTTCATATAATTGAATGTCTCAAAATTACAGCAGATACAGTGCATATGTTAATTTAATAATCATCCAACAAGAGTGTACGTACTGAATGGTAGCAACTGTATATAGCGTACCTGATTGTTCCTTGTTTGAACTATCGTTGCCGCCAATTCAATCCCATACAGTCACTAGGGTGTTGGCTGAAGGACTGAAGTTACATTGAGCAGCAGAAGAATGACATTGGTAGCAAAAAAAATCATTCATATAACTAGTCATTCAGAGATTTGACATTTGTAAAATCAGGGTTCTATTGTACTCTGTAAATTAGTATATTTTAACAGTACAAAGCTTATCTTGCTCATATGCCTTGTATATGCATTAAGTATATTCATGTTCATTTTAAAATTCTTATTAGTCTTCTGGTGCAAAGCATGGGTTTTTTATTGTTAAAATGGAAAGTTCTGTGTATATCAAATATTGAGTTAAGCCTCCCCTCGGTGCATTTTTGCTAATGCCTTAAAATCCAGTCAACAAGTCCTGCCAGTTTTGAACCCAGAACATGAGTATCACCAATGCATAGAGACTGTACAATCTGCTCTCATCTGAGAAGCATTCGAATGCTCTGTGAATCCAGTCTCTCTTCTCTACACAGCACACCCACACTGTATTTATTTTACAGCAGTGCCTACATGCTTCAGCTGAGATCAGTGCTAGGCCCTGTACAAACACTTTGTTAGAGATTGTCCCTGCCTTGAAGAGATTAGTCTCAATAAACAGGACAGAGAAGAAGGGGTGGAGGCAGGGAGACAAATGGAAGTGCAGTGATTTGGCCAAGGTCACACAGCAGTTTAATGGCCGCATGGAATAGAACCCACATCCCTGGACGCCCAGTCCAATGTGCTATTCACTAAATCATGCTGCCACTCTTACCACTTCTCTGATTTATTGTTTAACTTGCGTTTGGCCCCTTGGCATCAGTATCCCTTTTAAAGGGATCTGGTTAAATGTGCAGGTTTCCAAAGGCATGTGAAACCATTCACACCTGTGAAAAAGCAGAAACAAGTAGCACATTAGAAAATATTTTGACTTTCTTGGTAACTGTGATTTAGTGTGCTTCTTGGCATTCGGTTTGTTCCACCAAGATGATATTTAACTCAGAAAGCTAGTGAGCTATAGCTCACAAAAGCTTATGCTCAAATAAATGTGTTAGTCTCTAAGGTGCCACAAGTCCTCCTTTTCTTTTTGCGGATACAGACTAACACGGCTGATACTCTGAAACCTATCAAAAAGACTGTTATGTCACTGCCAATGTAACCAATAACAGGCCTTTTATCTTATTTCAGTTTTCAGGAACTAGTAAAATTTGAAGGACCAAAACCAGTGTCTATGGGGGAGATTTTCAAAGGCACAAAGGGCAACTGGGCACGCAAGTTCCATAAAAGTCTGTGGGATTTGCATGTCCAGCGCTCATTTGTACCATTTGAAAATCTCCCTTGTAAGAACCCAGACAAGCAATTCTGCGGCTGCCATGCAAGATTATGTAACAAAAGTGTGTGTGTGCACACGCGCATGCATGCAATCCTTGTCCAAAGTGTGCCTTGAAAGTAACAAGTTCAATGTGTGACATACACATCAGGAAACTCAGACTGAAACATTCTGGAAGTTAAAATCTGTTATGCTACCGTGCACTATTTCAGAGCCTTATTCTCCTTTGGAAGCTGTTGCAACATTTTTATGAAGCTGAGCACTGGCATTTCAGTGCATATCCCTCGCTAAAAGTTGCCGTACTCGCAAAAGAAAGTGTGAGGTTTGGGTTTTAAATCAGAATGCCACTTTAATTTTTTTTTTTTCACAAACCAGAATAGGAACCATGCAAATATATGTATGTAATGGCAACATTAAACATCCTATCTTATTTTCCCAACTGAATTTGGAAATGGACTATACTTCATTAAAAAAAAAAAAGCAGAACTACAAAGGCAAACAATTCTCCATAAACAAAAGTATTTGATTTGTCTGCAGCTGAGAATTTTCAATGAGCACGCAAGTCAGTCTCATTCTTGGAACACACTGCCTGAGGATTTGTATCGGAATGATATTTTTCACTGAGTCCGATACTTCTGTGGAGGAGAGTGCTATGAATGCCTCATGATTAAGTCACTTTGTATCTTGCCCTACAAGACTGTAAGGATATAAATTATTCAAGTTCAGTGGGTGTTGAGACTTCTGCATCAGTTGTGCTCTGAATATAGAAACCAAGAAGCTTACCCAGTAAAGAAAAAGAGATTTCAAACAGCTATTGGGAACTCTGTGAAAAATCTTTTTTATTTTAACTGATTACTCTGAAATATAACTGCATGAATATGCATTTCTAACAAACAAGCCGTTGGCTTTTTACTGTCCATCATAATTATGGATGAAAGCCAAATATCAAATTTACCTGTAAGATTCTCTGTATATTACTGTTGTACTTCTATAATTCATAATGGGATAGATTCTGCCACCCTCCCTCAGGATAAGTGGTGACTTATGTCTCTAGTAGTCACCTTGATTTCAGTAGGATGTATGACTCAACCGTTAATAAAAGTAGCAGAATCTGGCCCAGTGACTACAGAGAGGAGGATACAGAATTGATTGATGATTCACAATAAGCAGAGGCTTTTGCCAGTTTACAATGGGATCCCTATAAAGTCTCATATTCATATGAGTAGTGAAAGAAGAATGATCTGATCAATGTGAAAACAATTCACTCCAAAGAAAGGGTTGCAGTAGTAATGTACTTAGCTAACATTCTTTAAAGGGGAGGTGGGGGTGGAAAACACTGAAAAGAATAGAGTAACTTCTGTGCTCAGACTTGTTTATGACTGAATGTATTTTTGACTTGCTTGTCACACTTAAATCTGTTTCTGTTACATTGGCAGTGCTGTGCCAGAAAACAGCTGGATCTGGCCAACTGTGAATCCATCTGGTGCGGGGGAGCCCACAGCTGGCATGCCCAGGTCTGGTGCCACCCCCTCACCCGAGCTAGTGTAGGATGCAAGGAGGGAGTGTGGCTGGAAAGTGCTATGCTCTGGCTGGTGGCATTGGTGGAGAGTCTCTTGGGGACCACGGCCAGTTGCAGTCAGGGATGGCAGAGATCCACCCTGAGAATCAGGGAGTCTTGAAAAGCTCCATGATGGGGGGGCCCCCTTCTTCTGAGCGGAGAATCTGGATCATTAATTTTTAAACCTTTAGTTGGTCCCTGAGGCTCACCCTTGCCCTGGGTGGATGGTAGATTTGATTCACACCCAAGCCCTTTGAGTAGTTTCCTGCACAAAGCTTGCCCGTTTTGGCTTTGTATTGGGGACAGGGTGAATTTCACCCTTACAGTGGAAATTGCTGACTAACAAACAAAGGTCAGGCTTGACAAAGCCCTGGCTGGGATGATTTAATTGGGGATTGGTCCTGCTTTGAGCAGGGGGTTGGACTAGATGACCTCCTGAGGTCCCTTCCAACCCTGATATTCTATGATTCTATGAAACAGAGCGTTTCTGCGCGTATTGTATTTCAGCAATCGGTAAGACTTGTCCTAGACAATGGATATCAATGCATGAGTTCCTTTCCAAACTGTATAGACCACTCATCCCTAACGGCGTTCTTCGACTGTCTCTGTGGTATTGAAAACACCTTTGCCAAAGTGTTGTCACTGCGGGCCTCATTGAAAGCCCATTGATGTCCGTGGAAACCATCTCATTGGCTCTGATGGCTTTTTGGATCAGGCGCTGTGTTCTGTGAAGAGCACTCAGAGGTCAAATCATTACAAAAAAGTTGGGTTATGAAATATCTTGCTAGGAAGATTGCATCATACCAAGTTGCATGGGTATTGACCAATTGGAAGGTCTAATGGCTTGTTATTTTTGCCTGTCATCCTATTTCAAGTCAATATTATAGCATCACTGCACATTGTAATATGACTTTGATGCCCTGTAATCATTGCTGGAAACTTATTAACTTGAGAGCATAAAACCACTTTGTTTATAAACTTGTGAAGTATGCAGTTCTCTGAGACTTGACAGCCATCTAAACAATGGCTGTTCTTAATTACCCAGGGAAGATTGTTAGTAATTTCCTTAAAGAAGAGACTACAAAAATACTTTATAGGAATGTATAGTGTTCCATGCAGCTCAGAAAAGGTAAGGTCATTCAGGCAGGGCTGACCAATGTTGCTTTTCATGAGATATGTATCAGCCTCAGTTATAAACTTCCTTGCTCAGTTTGTTTTAATATTATAACATGATTTACAATCTATCTTTAGATGTATAATATGCAGTTTTCCCTCCGCAATATCACTAGGTGCACATGTTTGTGTAATGCTGTTTACATTGGTTGGATCTCTTTGCTGTCCTCCTTTTGAAATCCATGGATCAACCTGCCAATTGTTTGTCTGAAAGTGCCACCCTCTCCGTGTTCTGGCGCTCTCTTTCACTCGCTCAAAAAGTAATATCCGAGCAAGTCTGCCTGCTGGAGGAATTACACTCATATCAAAATAATTTCCTAGATGGATTAGAGGATTCTAAATGCAAACTGAAGAAAACTATAGTTCAGAGTAGAATGATGCATTCTTCTGTTTGGTACAGCAGCATTGCAGTTGGTTTTAAGAGAGAGAAATTTTACAATGTTTTAGTTTGTTGCAGACTCCTAGTTCCTGTGACCCAAACAAACCACTTGAATTCCTGTCTTGTGATTTCCAGTGTCACCAGAATCTCTGTGTGGAATAATACCTTTCTTGTGCATTGTTCCTCGTTTCAATTAGGCGTTCTTCGGTATCATTTGATACCTCATGTGCACTAGTATTTGCAAGGTTGCTGTTGAGTTTATGCACAAGTACATAAGTGTCAGTGTATTTCCTTTTTTTGGCATATGACCAGCTTCGCTGATGGGCTAATTTCCACAGCTTTCCTTAGTTCCTGACTTGCCTCAGGAGACGTAACAGTTTTCCAACCCAAGCAACACATCTCCCCTACTCAGGTCACATTCATGCTGCTCAGAGTCTATGTCCCTCCTCGCCCCCCCCCACCCATGCATAGATGGGGGTTTATTTCCCAAAGAATCAAATTGCCACTGTACCCCAATTATTGATTACATGTGCTGTGCATCACGGTGAAACTGTACGTATGTACAGAGACCCACCAAGTAGCTAACATGGAACCTTAAAAACCCAAAAACATACATTGCTTTGTATATTAAAGAGAATGGTCACTAGTCTGATCTCCCAGTTACTTCTGACCCTTTAGGAACTGCGAGCAATAACTACAGCCTTCTCCTTCAACGGGGTGGCCTTGTTTCCCCTCTTGTCAGCCGTGTATAGAAAACTTGCTTTACAGAGGCATAAAATGTAAGTGTGCTCTGACCTGCCCCTCATATGCCAGTACTTGTTACTGCAGGTGTTTTGGCACTGGCTTGTGATGACTCACTAATGGAAAGTTGAACACAACAAATATTTTAGCAAAGATTCCCACCCCCCCCCCCCCCCGGCTTTTACTATGGAGCAGAAATGTGCAAATAATAAAATACTTGCTATTCACTTCTGTATGTCTTCACCAAGGTACCTGTCAAGGCAAATCACAGAAGCCTCCTTTCTAAATGTCCTGCCATAAGAAGACAGTGCATTTGGAGGTAGGCTTGAGCACTAATAAATCCTCCATTATGGGAATGAAACACTTCCTTTTACCATAGCACCCTTTATCCTGAAGGATCACAAAGTGTGTCACAAATTTATAAATACTTAGCTCTAGAGAGACACCGCCACCCCAGCCGTGGAGACGGTAGTCAGGGAGGTGATATTTTTGGCTAGGGCAACTTTGTACTCTTAGGGAAAAATTCCCTGTCATCTTTAATGTCCATGCAGCACAGAGAAGAAACCAATATTTCAAGGCGTACTCTGAAAGATCCTTGCACACTGAATTGTATGGATTTCAGTTTATCTGCCTTGGAAGGATGACAGGGCTAAGGAAGACCCTGTTAGGATCTGAGCCTGTTATTCCAGGGAGTCCAGTCTTAGGCCTCTGAGCCATCCCCTTCAATTTAATCTCGGGAAACAGTAATTACCACAGCGAGCGCCGTGACTTCACCCTGCATGTAAATAGTGGTAAAACTGCCATTGCTGCAGTGAGGAATCCCATATGTAGAGAGGCCCAAATGTTCACTGGGGTAAATGATGGATAGTTGTTGGATTTCTTCAAATGCTTTTTAAGCTGGGCAACCATGAATATTTGCAGGTGCTGTAATCATGTCATATTATACCCATCCTGCTGAGGGCAGCCTTCTTAAAGAAAAATATACAATCACAGCCTTATTTTCAGATAGGTTCAAAGTACATGCATTTAGGTGTGCATTTTGAGCTATGTTTGTGTATGTAGTTGCATGCACAAACCAGGCAGTTACACACTCAAATGAATATTCAGGTATCTAGAACAGTGGCACTGATTGGGCCCAGTGGCTCTGGGAACCTGTACTTACTTTCTTCAGAGGCTCTCATCTTCTGCTCCAGATCTAAGCTTTGAGTTTTCTTTAAAAAAAAATTCTAGCCCTTATGGTCGCAAAGAAAATATTCAAAATATAAAACAAATGCAAACCAATGTAATGGTGCCTTCCTGAGACCGCAAACAGCCTGAAACAATGGCACTGGGAAGTGTGAATGACCTCTATTGATCTCAATGGGGCATTAACATTTTGTGATGGGGTGTGGAGCCCCACACAAGCACTGGAGGGTTAATGTAGGACTGAGAGGCCAATTACGTTACCTGGCTGCTCCTGGAGGGAGTGCCGTGCTTAACTGATCATGAAGCCCAGCTGGGCAGGAGCAGGCTGGTTAGTATAAAGCCAGGAAGTGGAGAACAGAAGGGGGCTGAAGTAAAGGTGAACCAAAAACCCCTGTGGGGGAGGGGGGCCTGATAAGAAAGCAAATGTAACGCTTTAAAGAGCACTAATAAGACCAAACATTGGATACAGGTGCACAGCGTTTAGTTCAGTATAAAAAATGAGTCTAAGGAAGCTAGACTCCGTCTTAAGCTGAGGCATTACTTACTGCAAGTGGTGCCTTCCTCACAAAATGCAGAGAGCATGGTGAAACGCCTGGTGCATTAAGAATGAAGTGACTGGACTTAACCTTCTGGGCAAAAGTTATAGGAAACAGGAAACGTTAAACAAAAATATAAAGAAAGCTGGGAATTCACCGGACAATATGGGGAGAAAACCCCCCAAATGGCTCATGTTACGCCAGATATTTATGGATGCCTCTAAAGATGAACGACCCGGGAGAGAGGGGACAGTATTCTGCATCTCAGCACTTAGAATAAAGAAATCCATAAGGCTATACAATTTTGTGGCTGTCATGGCAGCTGAACTAGCAGGAATAATGCTAACGTTATAGTGGATACTGGATGTGCGATGATCTACCTGGGTTGCCGTCTTGACAGATTGGCTATCGGGACTACTGGCGATCGGAAATGGGAATTCAGATGACAGGACAAAATTAATGCAATATTATTATGAACAGAATTGGCAGAGGTTGCAGTAAACATTGAAATAGGATGGATCCCAGTGCATGTTGGGATAACAGAAAATGAGGGGCTGGCAAGCAAAAATTGCTATAAGAATGACATAGAGAACCCTCTAAACAGGAATTTTTAAATTTAATTATAAATGAACTAAGAAAGGAGTGGCAGGAAGTATGAACAAAAGAAACCGGGGGAAAAGGTTTGATGAAGTATGCCCTGGAATCAAAAACATTGACATTCTAGAAGAACTTGAGAGAAAGAGTGAAGTAGCTCTACTCCAAATACTTACCAAACACTGTGGCTTAAACAATAACATGGCCTTTATTAACAAACGCAAAGATGGGCTATGTGCGTCATGGGGGGTCAAAGAAATGATGGAATCACATCCTCTGGGAGTATAAAGTGTGTAAAATTGACAGGGATTTTGTATGAGAAACTCAGGCTCCTAAAACTGACAAAGTTTACACTAAAATACCTTGTAAAAACATCAGGAAAATGAGGCACCATTAAGAAAGAAATATTAAATTAAATTGCATCAAGGAAGGTTTACGTTGGACATTAGGAAAAACTGCCTGTCAGGGTGGTTAAGCACTGGAACAAATTAACTAGGGAGGTTGTGGAATCTCCGTCACTGGAAGTTTTTAAGAACGGAGGAGTTGTGGGAAAGAAATTGTGAGAGAGGCTGGATAGGAAGAAGCCCAGGGAAACAGCAGCAAGGAGTAGGACTACGCAGACCTTGGTTGCATAGGTGGTGAGTTATATGGGCCCGTGGTCCCTGTGCTCCACCAATATTCAGGAATGTGGGCCCGGCTCCACCAGTGTTTGGGCTTATATTTTCAGAGCCATCCCATCCATAGGACGGAGCAGGGCAACTGCTCCAGGCCCCACACTTTGGGGGGCCCCACGCTTCAGGGGGACACGGAGTCTAGAGCGGCCTGTGGGGTTAGCGGGCAGCAGCGAGTGACCCGGCCCCAGCCCAGCCTGCTCCGCTCTGCCTCTTCCCATCCCACCCCCACTCCACCCGTTCCCCCAAGCACCTGTCCCGCCTCTTCCCGGCTCTGCTCCACCCCCACCCTGCCTCTTCTCACCCCTGCTTTGCCCCCTTCCTGCCTCCATTCCACCCCTTCCCACAAGCCCCTGCCCCACTTCTTTACAGCTTCCGCCCCATCCCCCAAGTGATGCCAGAAGCCGGCGGGGCGGGGCAAAGTGGGGTGGGCTGGGGCCGGGTCGCTCGCTGCTGCCGGCACCAGGGTCCCCGCTAGCCCCCCAGGCTGCCCTGGACTCCACATCCCCCTGAAGCGCAGGGCCCGGGGAGGTTGCCCCGGTGCATCCGATGGATGGGATGGCTCTGCTTGGACCTATTCTGGGCACCACCAAAAATTATACAAACCTGGCACCCATGCTTGGTTGATGGTTATAAGGTCCCTGGGCTGGAACCCAGTGTAGAGGGAAGGCCTGGGGGCTCCTATTTGCCACTGGAAAAGTGGCACAGGACCTGGTGACGTGGAACAGAAGACCGTCTGAGGCAGCGTCTGGACGGTTTGTCTGGTGGGACTTGGTTACCTCAGAAGAGGGGGAACTATATGGTGACCTGGCCAGAGGGACAAGTCATGAAGAGGGATCGTTCTCAGTCACAAAAAGAGTGGGGGCACAGGGTGAGCAAGAGACAGAAGGGGTGAGAGCTATTTACCAGACGAGCCACAAGGAAGAGCCCCCTGTGGTGAGTGCACCCCTTCACAACACTGATGCCTAATTCTGATGATTTAAATGTCATTTCATACCGTGGTATTGCTGATCAAAGTGTGCAGGAAAGGAGGAGGATCTTATGGGCAATCTACTGTGTGTGGCATTCGTGGCCTCCCAAAGGGAGCCAAGGCCGCCTGGCAAGATATGGAGCCACATACAATGTCCAGCAGATCATCCACGGGAAAACCAAGCCTACGAGCTCAATGATACACCAAAACTTCACCAAAGGGGAGCCAAAACTGAAGATCTCAGGGGAGCCCAGTAAAATCCCATGGGAGTATCCAAGTCCTCTAGAGAGGAAGCTAAGCTCAAGGAATCCAGCAGAGTCCAGACTTGTATTGAAGTCACACTGAAAGACAGCCAAGCCCAAGGAAGCCAACAGGGCATGCGTGATCATATTTTGACTATCTACAAAATCAGCTGAGTGTGGTGTCTCATTCTGGCTCTTTAAGTGGGTGAAACTTGCCTTGAGGGGGGAATCTTAGAAGAGCACAGCTCCTTTTTTGCAAAGTCTGACCCGAGTCTAGCGACCCATTTATCTGGGCAAATCCCCTGTTTGTGGTTTGCAGCTTTAGTAACTGCACACGTAAATGTAAGTATAAAATGAATGCACGTTTTTTTGCGTGTGGACTTCAGGCCTCTCTATCAGAAAACCTGGCACTAAGTCACTGATTGCTATTGAATTACACGTCCCCTTTGCAACGCATTTAGCAGATAACTGCACTGTCTCTTCAGGGCCTGAGATTCCTCAGTGGCATGCCAGTTTTCAGAACCTGATACTTCTTTTCGTTGCTGAGGTATAAATATTTGGGGACCATCATTTTCCATCAGCGACATAAGTCTTTAGTGCTGCTGGCGGTCTGCGAAGGTTATATTATGCTGATGCTTTTGCTTAGTGAGATGTTTATTGGGAGAAGCCTAACTTGGCAGGCATCTGCTAGCTCACGAAGAACCCTTGTTTACAAGTAGAGCAAAGCTATTTGGTTACAGTTTTGCTCTGTGTGTGTGTGTGTGTGTGTACACGCACACTGCAGCCTCATACAACTGTAAGTAACACATTTTTAAAAATAGAAAACCAGTGCAAGTACTGCTGTAATGGATTGCTCTGGAATGGGCCCTTGAATTCAGCTCGATAGTTGGCATTCAATACTGAATTAAAATACATGTTTTTCTTTAGGAAGTCTGGATACTGCACAAAGGCTCTTGTAAGAGATCTTCCCCAGAAAGAGCTCTGGGTCTCTGTCCCAGCCCAGCCTGGGGCAAGAGGCCAGTCTGGGAAGTTTCGTGCCCAAATTTTGGGGGGCGTTTAAACTTAAAGTAACAACTGATTTGTTTCTTTACAAATTAAAACGGGTGTGTGTTCCTGCTTTCTTTGCCAGTGGCTCTTTGACTTCCCCAGTAGCCTTTCTGAGCCTGCCAGATGCAGTTGTTTTTCCAAGTGGAGAACGTCCTGATGCCTCCCGTTGTTCCATCACAAGAGACTTGCTAGTGTCTGGTCCCATGTGAGAACTGGTGTCATGTTATAGTGTACGAAGTTGTGCTTGTGGCTGAATTCACAGAACATCGGGAAGCACTGGCGTTCTTCGAAGACTGCCCACGTGACAGCCACAGAACGGTGTTTCAGAGCTGTGAATGGCTTTAATTGAGGGTTGTTTTTAGTCAGTTTTTACTTATTCATCCGCAGTCCCTTTATGCAGGGCTGAATTTACACTTTGGGCACCCCTAGGC
Organism: Chelonia mydas; assembly: GCF_015237465.2. Taxonomy (NCBI): domain Eukaryota; kingdom Metazoa; phylum Chordata; order Testudines; family Cheloniidae; genus Chelonia; species Chelonia mydas. The sequence goes on from NC_057855.1 coordinate 94,914,640, forward strand.
GCAGGGGCTCGGAGCCACTCAACCCCTGCTGCCCATGACGGCTAGGAGCTGCGGGGTACCCCCACCTCTCGCAGCGGCTTGGAGCTCCTAACTGGCATGAGCAGCAGGGATATCCCGCTACATTTAACTTTTAGGTGCCCAGCGCCCCATCATCCACAGGACCCCCCCCCCCACTGCCCAGCAACTCCTGCGAAGCCCCACCACAACTTCCCTGCGCCCCCAACCCCTCACTGCCCAGCACCTCCCACCCCTTCACTGCCCAGACCCCGCCACAAACCTCCCCAGAGATCCACTCTCCCAAGCCCTGCCCTCCGGCCGCACTCACCTGCCCAGCTGGGAGGTGATGCTGTCTGCCGGGCTGAGTGAGGAGTGCTCCAGCAGGGCTGCGTGGGGCCGTCTGCCCTTCAGCTGGCCCTGCCCCCAGCCGGGACCCGGGAGCAGCAAAATTTGAATTTTTAGGTGCCCCTGGAATGCCAGTGTCCCTAGGCACGTGGCTACTGTGCCTAATGGGAAATCCGGCCCTTTATCATTCCTTATTCATCGCAGTTCTTTGAACTGTATATTCAATCCAGCCAACTCTGAAGGAGAGAGAGTTCCACATCGCAAGGCGAACTGCAGTGAAGACCTGATTATCTGCCAACTCCACAATGTGAGGGGTAACATTTTGAGGAAGCTGGGGTACCTGTTAGGGTGAGACTTAAGGAGGAGCTCTTGGGTCTTCAGCGTGGGATTTTCAAAAGCATCTCAGTGCGTTAGGAGCACAAATTCCTTAACGCACTCAGGCGTTTTGACCCCCAACGCCAGAGCAAAGACATTCACTATTCCACAAGCAGAGAATGTAGAGAACACAAGGGTGGGTGTGACAGGATCCAAGTTGCTCACGTTATTGAGTAAACATGCCTGCTGCAATCTGAACAAACGAGGAGCCCTGCTAAAACGGAGTGCTGTGAGGATCAAGTCACAGGGTCAGAAAGGTATGTCTTGCTTTTGCAAGTTCATCCTGTGGTAAATAAGGGTGTGGCCTGTGCCAGTCGAACAGCTGGGAAATGTATACTTTGTTTGGAGCATATTTTGACACATGGTCAATACTGCGGCCAAGATTCTTCTTACCTCCTTGCTCAAGAAGAAAGCTAGGAGAATTTGTAAGCTCTAGGAGCAAGAGATGTTATGTTGCTGATAGTCGGTTAACCAATTATAATCTAACCGAAGTTAAAAAATTATATCCCAAATAGCTCCATACAATATATAAAGTGAAAGGAACAGCTTGCCTTGACAGATAAAGAGGAACTGATCACAGAACTAAAAATTAATGGTAATTTAAGTACAAGTGATCATGATTTGATCACATTTATAATGTGCAAACAGAATAAAGTCCGGATCAGTGATACATACACACAAACGCATGTGCGCACACAGTTTCAAAAGGGCCAGTTTCACAAAGCTGAAAATAATTCAGAGCCCAATCAGCTGAGAGGAAGAATTTAATCGGAAGGATGTGAATGATGATTGGGAATTGTTTAAGAATACTTTACTAGAGGTCCAAAAAGCCACAAAAGAGGAAGAAAGCCATATTGGTTAAAAAAAACAACCTGGCCTATAGGGAAAGTAAATGCAACTATAACATATATGTGTACATTGCTATCAACTGTTTATATTCATTACTATCGACTTTCCCTTTCTTGCATTTGTTTATGCAAATTAAATATATATAAAACAAATGGAAGAAAGGGAAAGTTGATAGTAATGAATATAAATCCGAAGCTAGTAATTGTAGAAATTTGATAAGGGAAGCAAAGGGACACAAGGAGAAATAGCCAGCAGAAGAGTTCAATAAATATGTCTGTTCTGTGTTTGGGGAAAGACATGATGTCATGTCATATAATAACAGTCTTTCCATTCCACTAGTATCTCAGGAAGAAGTTGACCAGCAGCTATTACAGTTAGAACTTTTTAAATTAGTTGGTCTAGATAACTTGCACTCAAGCATTTTAAAAGAGCTGGCTAAGGAGCTCACTCGACTGTTAATGTTGATTTTCAAACATTCTTGGAGCACTGGGGAAGTGCCAGAGGACTGGAAGAAACCAAATGTTGTGCTAATTTTTAAAAAGGGCAAACAGGATTCCCTGGATAATTATAGGCCTGAGCAAGATAATGGAGAGGCTGATACAGGACTTGATTAATAAAGAATTAAAGCAGGATAATTAATGCCAATCAACATGGGTTTATGGAAAACAGAACCTGTCAAACTAACTTGATATCTTTTTTTAAATGAGATTACAAGTTTGGTTGATAAAGATAATAGTGTTGATGTAATATACTTCGATTTCTGTAAGGCATTTGACCTGGTACCACATGACATTTTGATTAAAAAACTAGGATATAAAATTAACATGGCACACATTAAATGGATTAAAAGCTGGCTAAATAACAGAAAGATATTTTGTTAGGAGTTCTTTTTTGAGGTGCCGAGCTAAATTTGGAGAGTAAATTTGAGTGATTCACCATGTCAAATGTTCTAACAGACAGAATACTTTACTAGTGAAATGATCCTTTCTCGAGCTCAGCAAATGTGTTAATAAATTAGTTAATAAGTGGGTCAGAAACCATAAATTCCAAGGCCAGAGGAACCATTGTGATCATCAAGTCTGATGTCCTGTATAACACAAGCAATACAACTCCCCCCAAAATAATTCTTGGAGCATATATTTTAGAAAAACATCTGTCTTTATTTAAAATTTGTCAGTGATGGAGACTCTACCACGACACTTTGTAAATTGTTCCAGTGGTTAATTACCCTCCCTATCAAAAATGTACATGAAATTTATACTTTTAGTGATTATAATTTAATCCCAAACCAGATTATTTGTGATTTATATTATAGTCAGTTTTGGGGGTAGTATATCTGTGATCACATGTTTTAATCACAAGGGTTCCTGACTGCAGATGACAGTTTTTAGGCTTAATTTAATTACAGTACCTGTTAGAATATATATGTATTTACTATCTTCACTCATCTGGGAGTAACTTAATTAGGAAGAGATCTAGTCTCTCTGGAGGATATCAAACAGAAACTATTAAAGTTAGACATTTTAAAAATCAACACATCAAGATGACTTGCATCCAAGAGTTTAAAAAGATCTGGCTGAGGAGCTTACTGGACCATTTATGTTGATTTTCATGAAGTCTTGTTGTTCTGGGGAAGTTCCAAAAGTCTGGAAGAAAGTTAATGTTGTGCCAAATTTAAAAAACTCCAAAGATGTTAAGTTAAACCTTATTGAATTTGTTTTAATTCAATAAAGTTCATTCAGGATATTTCAGGAAATTGTCAGTCTGTGACAGATCCCGTCTACCTTAAGTATTTAAATCACATCTAATCCAATCAGAATTAAATTTTTACATGCTGCACTATTTTCTGTTCCAAGGTACTTTAAGAGATTTCAACAGTAATAAATTTGTCAGAAATTAAATAATTGTCCACTAGCTTTTGATGGTGAGTGTAAAACAAGTTATGATCATTTACCAGCCTGCCAGATTCTCTTAGTTTCAGTTCTTCCAAGCAGGACAAACATCAGGAAACATGAAAAACTAGGAAAGGAAAAGGAATAATGAAAGTAAAATGTCATGGAAATTGATAGAAAACTAGTGTGAGTTAATTGAACTCTGTTTTCAATCTCTGGTATTGAAAACTCTCTTAAAACATCATGCAATTCTGCTGATATAATTCATGGTTTTGACAAATAATAGCTTACAGGTTTATGTTTCATCTGTGGGAGAGCTGAATACAGTTCATACATCTTGGCTATATTTTCCGTGTCTCTGTTTGGTCTGTATTTTTGCCAGCCATTGCACATCCTTTATGGAAGGTAAGGCATGAAGGTAAGGAAGAATCAATTTACAAACAAAGTAAAACTAAGAAGAAGGTAATTGTACTTTCTTTTATTAATGCATTAAAACAAGCTATCTATCCACCGTGAATGTTCTGGTATTATTTTATCTTTTAATAGAGTAATAAATAAAATACTTTAATTCTCAATGTACTCCAGGAAAACCTATTTTTTCCCACCAAAACTCTGTGTTGTATGTCATATAGATAGTACATTTCTAGCTAATATTTTTGGATACTTAAACATATGCTATAATTGCTTTGATGTAGCACATGGCCCTCTGTTCCTAATGCTAAAATTTCATTTCAAATTTGCATTTAATTTGTGTTGATTGTAGTTACAAAAGGAAGGGGTTACAGCCCCCCTTCCTCCGCCCCTCTTCCCCCCATTTCTCTACCATTTCAGCAGGGCCTCGTTTTCAGATAGAGGATTATACTTATGCAGATGCTGATTAATTTCTTTCAATCCAGAAATATAACTCATCTTCTAGCTCACATGAAACACAAAGTAATACATAATGCATTTCCTTAGTTTTCTAAAGACAATCAATCCTGTCTAAATTTACTCCAGGAATTAAAGAAAGTTCTTTTGAAGTTACATCACTAAAATGTTAAGCAGCTGCATTTACAGCAGTATATATTTACCTTGTAAGTAGATATATGCTGCTTTTAACTTATGTCAGTTGGACTCTGCTGGGTATGGGCCTATGGGCAAAATAAAGGGTCTCAAGCCGTCAAGCATTTTGCACTGAAGACACAGAATTCCCAGTGCCATGGGCTGACAGGATAGGGCCCTGAAGAGAAACTGGATTGTGGCATGTGGTTGGACTACTTGGCTTTCAACATCTGCTCCTACGTCAATTTAACATCTTATTTCCCTTTCTTGCAGGTACATATTTATGTGCATCCAATAAATATAGAGCATGTGGCCCCAAACAGGGTGGGGTTTTTTGACTCTCCAAAAATATAAGTAACATGTTGGTGTTTGCTTCATAATGGCTGGACAAGAATTTCCTTGGCCTGGTGTATGGACCAGGACCAAGAAGTTTAGTGGTATCATGAGACAACATGTGTTTTGCAATGGACAGAAAGTGACAACTGTCTAGTTACTGTAAACCATTTATGGACCATGCCTTGCTACTTAGTGGCCGTAGTGGAATCCATGTGGAGTTCTGAGATCTAGGTTGACATAGGCTACGAAGTTAGCAGTGAGAGACCCAAATTCAAATCTCTTCCCTGCACCAGGGAGGGGGGGAATTGAATCCGAGTCTTCCACAGCCCAGGTGAATGTCCCAACCACTGGGCTAAAAGTTATAAGGTGGGCCCTGTGACCACCACCTCCACCTCCTCAGCCATTTTGTGAACCTAGTTTTTCTTTTGCTTTTTTTTTATCAGAAATTAAATGACTCAAAATATTGATTTTTGTCTTTTGATTTGCTGACATTTTTCAGAAATTTCAGATTTGAGTTGGTCGAACCAAATTTCTTTCCTTTTTCTCTTTTTGGACTGCCAGTAAACTGGAAAAAAAAATTAGTTTTCTCAAATGCCTTTGTGTTGATTCTGTGGAAGTTTTGGCACCTCGCTTTGATATCTTTTTAGTGCAATTCAGGGGCTCTCTCGCCAATATCTTCTTCCTATAGCGCATGTAATGTCTCAAGAACTATGAGATCCAGAACTCCTTGCTCCTTTCCTTTCCTTTCTCACCACGCTCCCGAAGCAGCATGTTCTTGACTCTGATACATTGGAGCTGTGTCTCTACTTAAAGCTTTTCCATAGCCTTTCCTTCCAGTTTGTTTAAAAATCCTTTTATCCCATCAGTGTGTTCTCGCAAGACAGTACTAGTGTGCCAGATCCTGAGGTTCCGCTTCAGGTTTTCTCTGTCCCATCAGGCAAAGCTTCCGTTTAGGCCAATGGGAGTTTTGCTTGAGTACTGCTGGAGAAAACGGAATAAGGATCTCAGGACCTGGTCCTCAAAGATGATCATATCCACAGCACATCAACATATGCATGTTCTTATTTGCTACCCTCATGGGAGGCTGCAGGGTCCAAACCCCAGCTCTGCCACCAACTCACCATGTGGCCTTTGGCAAGTCCCTTTGCCTTTCTGTCTCAGTTTCCCATCTGTAAAGTGGGGATGAGCTTTATCTGCCTACATTTCAAGGGTGGTGTGAGGATTACCTAGTTCATGTCTTTACAGTGCTTTGAGCTTATAAAATGCTCATTATTATTAGAAGGCCTGGTAAAGCACAGGTACATGGCGATGTGTGGGAAGCTCTCCTCGTGCCCTTCCTCTAGAGGGCTGGGCAACACCGCGTCCTGACTATTCAGGCGTTCTTGTAAGAAGTGGGCTAAATCAAAGCCACCATTTTGGTGTCTGTCTAGGCTAGATCGTCAGCTACAGCCAAGATACGTGCGGCATACCTACGCAGCGTGAAATGGCAGGATTTGCCCCTGTGTGAGGAGAGAATCCAAGCTGCCACTTCAGAGGTATCGCAGTCTCTTCACATTTGCTCCTGTGACAGTGTGAAATCAATAGGGTTTTGCTCCAGTAATTGTCTGTAAACCCCTTGGCAAATAAACTTGTTTGTGTGTTGCCTGACGGGACGGAGGATGTTACTGAAGCACACACTCGCGTTGTGTTAGTTATGGGACAAGTAGTTACCTGACAGCGTAACGCAGTGAGTACCCGGGGCTCAGTTGTCCCACCCACCCGATCCACAGCTGATAGAAGAGGCACTCAGCCATCTCTCTAGTTCTGTTCCCACCTCCTCCAGCCCTGTGGACAGTTAAAGTGACACAACCTGGGGCGGTATTAATCGTATTTTCTGTGGCGTCTCCCACGGCCGAGGGCAATCCATTGATGTCTGGCTCCAGTGGAGCTGTACACCAGGAACCATACCTCATGCAGAGGCCCAGGGTATCAGCATGGATGATGCTGGCCTCCCATGGATCCCCAGGATGGTGTGAATGGGGTGCACCCCTCTGGGCAGTTCCACAGGGGGACCAACCTCGCTCCCGCCATGGGCAGTATGGGGTAATCTACGAGGAGCAAGAAAATGGTTTCAGGAACAAAACTAAGCTTCCAAGTACTTTTCGGATCTTGTCCACTGTGTAACTGATTTGATAATCTTGACATCCTGGGTACCCTGCATATTAGGCTGTGATGCTGTGCGAACGTCTCTGTGCTGTGAGTTTGCTTAGCTTCACGCAGCTATTCTTCTTTATTGCAGGTATTGAGAGGTAAAAAACAAACAGAGACATTTGTTCTATCAACACATTAAAATCCTCTTTTTTCACTGTCTTTTGACAGGCTTTAGTTGAACGTCTCATTTAAAGGAGACACTATGACTTCTAGATTTGTGCGGTCCATGCTGCTCTGTGGGTGAATGCAGCAGATCCTGATTCGTCAACTGGGAAGAAGTCAGACTTTTTATTCTTATTGTACTCCCTAAACTCCCAGCACTCATTTGCTCAGCGTTGTTACATTTTTAGGCACTGTGGAAGCTTATAAAATACACTGCAACCCTGAGAAGACTCAAGACGTATTAGTCTGTTGGGGAAAAATTCTGTGCTGTCAAGTATTATTGCCTTACTCTCCTGTCAGTGAGTCGTCTTCAGAGAAAAACCAAAATCAATCCTAGCACTATTTCACCAGACATCTTCATCTGGAAACTCAAAGTCTGTGTAAATTGCATCAAAGAGGTCACGTGAAGATATTGGCTGATGTTTCTCTTTGGTGACTTCTGAGCTGTTCAGAATTTGTAAGGACATAGCGGGTAATGAGTCTAAACAAATCAAAACAGAGGCATGTTGCTCTTCTGTACTTCAAAGCTCCCATATCAAGTTCCTACTCATCTGCTGGAATCTTTTTCATGTTTCTTTGTAATTGGTATAGTTACAGTCCCACAATTATGGTTCTGGAACAGCCTTCCAAGGGAAGCAGTGGGGGCAAAAGACCTATCTGGCTTCAAGATTAAACTCGATAAGTTTATGGAGGAGATGGTGTGAAGGGATAACATGATTTTGGCAATTAATTGATCTTTAACTATTCATGGTAACTAGGCCCAATGGCCTGTGATGGGATGTTAGATGGGGTGGGATCTGAGTTACTACAGAGAATTCTTTCATGGGTATCTGGCTGGTGAGTCTTGCCCTTCTGACCTTAATATTAAGTTGCCAGTACATCATTGGATCTAGTTCTTGGTTTCAGTGGTGTTACTCCTGAATGCCCTTAGCGTGATAGCAGCCTCTGATCCCGTGTGTTTTTGTGTATATCATTGTTAACTAAGGGATAATGTTTGGGGTGCTGGACCATATGGAAGAGTTAATGGCTTTAGCAGATACCTACGTGCCAGAGTAAAGCTGAGATTTTTGATAACTTCAAAGGAAAAGCCAACATGGAAAAGTGATATGCTTTGATATACACAGGGCCATATTCGGATCTCTGTTGCTCCAGTGTAAATCTGGAGGGTTGTACCAGTGATGTACAATGGTGTAACCAGGAGGACTCGTGTACAAATTGTACTCTGTCACCTGAGGTGGATTGTACAGTGTTTCCAGGCATCGTCTGTGGACAAAATCTCAATGTTTTTAGAGCTTTAACACCAGAAAGAAGTCCAGAATAGCACAAGAGAGCTCTGGGTGTGGGAAGCGCAGGTAGGAGAGGGAAGGATTGGACAGGCTCTCTAATGTAGATAGTAAAATCTCTGGCCCTAATTCAGCAAGGTACTTAAGCATATGCCTAACTCTAAATGCATGCTGAAGTCCATCAGATTATTTGCCTGCTTAACATAACAGTGTATGCTTGAGTATTCTGCTGAACTGGGGTGTCTGGTGTGTGCATTCAGAACTAAAGGTAGTCATTCCCCCATGGATGCTGCTGCTGAAAGAGAGCTGGGGAGCTGTAGGGAAGAGGGGAAAGGATAGTGATGCTGACGTCACCGCAGACTGTGCCTGTGGACATTGTATGTGTGGGATCTGAGGCCTGTATTGATATAATTATAGATCCCCGAGGATGTTTCTAGATTTCATTAGCCCTGCAAAGGATCCTCTAGGACTGGAACGCCCAGCAATAAGCCTCAGAAGGTGATCTGCTGAGTAAATAACCCTCTAAGAGCTCCTGTATAGTTCATAAGCCATGCAAGGACTCCAGCACAGCTTCTAATCTGGGCAGGTAGAAAGGCCTAGTGAATTGACCTGAAGAAAAAACTTCCATAAACCATAGATCCTTTGGTAAATCAAAAACTCTGATGTTCATGAAAATCCTTTTGATGCTAGAGAAATAGCCCTGGCTGTTAACCATATTTATCTCTATTTATCTATAGATATAAAAATAAGTATACATTTAAAAGTGCCTCAGAAACAGCTGGCATAACTATTGAATTTTAAAAATACTTTTCATCTCTATTAGCGCTTTGGACCAAGAGATCTGCAACACTCAGGACAGAAACAAGTCATGTGCTTTTCAGAGACCCTAAATATCCTTCTTGAGTAACCATGAAAAAAGCAATTAATAAATTCTGTTACAAATAACCATCTTGAAAATCCCTGAGGCTGCTCTAATTTATGCAGAGAGTCAAACTAACGCCCGGCCAACACATAATCCAGAGGCCACAAAGGGTGCTCTGCACTCTTAGGGTACTGAATCAGGACAGGTTGGTCAAACCCAAGAATTGTGACCAGAATTTCCAGCCTTTCTGGTTTGATCCCAGCTAGAACTGCAGAGGAGTATGGAAAAGAAAAACTAATTAGGAGTCACCAAACAACATTGGGGGAAGTTGTTTCCTTCCTCCCACGCCCCCAAATCAGGTTTACTTACTGGTAGTGGGTGTCTTCAACCTTCAGAAGTACTCTCACTGTAGACTACTCAGCACGTCACCAATTTTGATATTTATATTTAGCTAGTAATACTTCTAATGACTGGCATTCTGACACCTGGCTGGTGACCAGATGGTTCCTCAGGTGTTAAATCCAGTTGAGATCTGGATGTACTCTGAAGTTCAAAGAGTAACTTCCTTGGCTGTAGAACACACGTTTTTAGCCTTCTGAATAAACCATTGAGCCGAGGCATAGTACCCAGTAGAGAAAAAATACTCTTCTATCTATGCACCCAAACAGTAAATGCTTGTGTGGCCCAGATGAACAAATACAGTGGGTCAGTTGCACTGAGCCAAGGTCTACACCTTTATTTATGGTTCTGTAGCGTAGCAGATCCATTCAGATGAATGGAGTTAGTAATGTCCTTTTATTTTGTAAATATCCACCTTAAAGCTAATGCACGCAATATATGCACTGAGTCATTGTGTGCCCAGTTCTGCAGTGCTTTCCAGTTCATGTAGGTATTTATATCTGTGAAACATGAGTTTAAAATGCTACCATTCTGATTTGATAGTGCTTTGTCCTCACTCGACACCGGACTTCACAAGGTCAAACACAGGTGAGAATCGGGCCGTGTGTGCATACAAAGAACCCATTGCAAAGGGAACTTATTTCATTTATATTCCCTCTGAAAATTTTTAAGTTTAAAAATTAGGTAATTACAGTAATGAAGATAATGACTTGATTAAAAGAGCCTATTGTTTAATGAAACATTTTCAGCAAACCTAGATCTAAATGTTTTTTAAATTGAGTTAATCACAAAATAGCACAGCATAATTAGAAAGTGCATTTTAATAAAACAGCATGAATACTTTCGTATACATGCTATGCTGTAGACTTATGACATTCTAATTTTATTGAGAATTATAACACGTATCTTGTCAGTTCAGTGCTCCTGAAAGTGGCAGATGTGGTGACGAAAGTCTCTTCTGAACAAGTACAGCATCAGCAAAGACAATATTATGCAGCATCTTCAATGTCCTTAATAATGTATCTGAGGAAGGATCGTTCAGTCTCTTCCAGTAGAGTCCTTGACCTCTCTACTAAGACTGCCAACAAGGATGACAAGCATGATGGTGATTTTTGAGAGCTAGACACCTCTCTACAAGGCACTATATGGAACCATATCTCAGATTACTTTGGCCACTGAATACCTGATGACAGAGGGTGACGGTATTCTAGCCAATTTAGCTGGATTGGAACAGGTGACCTGCAAGAGGCTGGTTCAATACCCTATTAGATATCCCCTGAGTCGTCCAGTCCACTGTAACAGATGTATGCTTTCATTTGTTCACAAATAGTTTTAACTGCAGATTGTTTTAATCCTTCCCCTTCTTTAAACTGACTTTAAAAGTACGCTCATCACTGCCAATTCAAGAGTAAATTTGCGCAGGGGTGTTTCAGGTACAAATCCCAGGATCTCTCAATGGGATTTGTGTGTGCAACTTCCATTCACTCTGATGATTAATCCCATAGTCCCATGATTTACAGTGCTCATGCCAAAGTTGGATGACCAGAGACCATCCAAAGAGGGTCTGTCTATATCCAGCAGGTGTTACTCAAACACCCGGCATGTTGCAGGCACGCCAAATCATTTGCATTCCTCCATGTTAAACACTTTATTACTTGATGATTATATAATTTTACATTTCTGTTAGTTTATACAATTAATTTTCTTGCTGTAGTTCTATTTAGTTTAATAATAATAATAATAATTAATAAGTCTGACATTTTATGTCTTGCTTTTCATCCAAAAATCACTCAAATGCGGTCACCTCCGGGTTGAAATGCAGCAGCTAGTTAACAGTGCACAAGCAGACTAATAAAAACACTCCTCACTTTTTAATCCAGTGATCTCAAAGCACCTTATACAGGTGGTTGTGTATCTTTTCTTCCATTTTATAGATAAGGTAGTGGAGGAGCAAGGTGGTGAAATGACTTGTCCACAAATAGACAGCAAGTCAGTGGCAGAGTTGGAAAAAGAACCTAAGTCTACTGTCCTGACCACCAGACTATGTTGTCTCATTATACTATAGTTCAGACAGACAGGGAAGAAAACTATAGATTCCAAGTTTCCAGTTGATATTACCAGAAGAACTTTACATAGAATGTAATTCTGCATTATTGAAATTGGCCCAGGATAGTGCGTCAAACAACTTTATTGTTGTGAAAAGTGCCGTGGGACTCATCGATACAAGAAGTGATAAGGGCTGTTGTGGTTTTATATTTCATCCAATAGACAGGTTAGGCTGAATAGGAAATATTTTCAGAGATTTTGCTTTGATTTCTGATTGCAAAGCACTGCAACAGTTTCCATTTATTTTAACTAAGCTTTTGAAACCATAAGAAATCCCTATTCTTTCAAAAAGGCAAAATGTGACGACTGAGTAAATGATCTTTGAGCACTGAAGTACACCAACAATGCAGCCTAAATTAAGTAAGTTGTTGAATGACTATAAAATCTGTGGTAGCTGCTCTAATTATTAGTTCATTAAAGTTTGCGGCAATCTAGGACTGCTATGTTCTGTGACCTTTGATTGCTTCGTCTTTTCCCTCACTTAATCTTTGGGAGCTATAAATGGTGTTCTTTTCCCATCCTGGATGTTTTCCCCTAGAGTGGCAGTGTTTAAAATGGTCTACTAAGGCGTGGGGTTTTTTGGTTTTGATTTTCCAGTTTAGGTTCAGGAGCCATGGGGGGAGGGGAGCTCCTTGTCTAAATTCTGAGCCATTGTGAATTAAGAACGGGGGCAGAGTGTTGAAAAGAATTCATCGTTAATGAGCCAATAAAAGGTATTAAAAGGCAAATTGGCTGAACTTTACTGGCCTGCTTCATTTCCTTCTATGGAAGCGAAGTATTTAATGGTCAGACCGCCAAATGACAGATAGCTCAGGCCAATTTTTCTTGCAGAATGAAAGTAGCAAAGTCTTGAATAATAAAAGCAACCATATTTTTTAGCGCTTTAGCCAATAAAGCCCTTTATTTCTATTGTGGCCATTTCAGGTGTGCGGAAAGATGGGTAAAACCTCCCTTCAGAGTCAGTCTATTATTTTAACTTCTGCTTTTTCTTCCTTTTTTAAATTTTGATCCCCAAGAATGCAGATATTGGCAAGTATTTCCAGTTATACTCTCAGCCTTCACAGTGGCTTATCTGGGTCCAAGGCCCTGCTACTGTGCCCTGGCCATTCTAGATTTAATTACAGTATCTCTTTGTCCTCCACTGCAGTATATTTGCTGGCATACACAGTCCCTCCTGCTGAGAAGATGGGCCTGCAGCTTGCTAGTTCTGCTCTAAGAACGAGCCAGCTGCCTCCCATTATTGCCACAAGGCCATAAGCATGCCAGTTTCAGACTGCTGTGAGCCAAGGATATTTTGGAACAGGCAAATGAGGGGTTCCTTAGAGATGGAATGCAGGAAAGAACTCATTAGGAAGGGCTGAGCTGAGGAACATAGCCTTCTAGGCAACCAGGTTTGACTTCTGCAGCTGGATCTCCCTCTTAGCAATGTAAAGGCTTCCCAACTGAACAGAGCCCACTAAAGTGATCAATAATACACTGCAACTTTAAGTGTGGCAATAAGACACAGACTGAAATTGTTATGCTTATTAATCTTCACACTGTGATATATGTAGTGAATTTGGCATGATAGTTCAAAAGCCAAAGGAACTGACTACAAACCTACTTATTTTAAAGTTATCAGGGAATCTCGGAGCTTTCAATAGCAATCGTATTTTAAAAGCCTTCCCTGCCGTTGCTCAAAACAGGCCTAAAAGTCCTCCACTGTGGCAGCGTGGGAAGACAAAATGCCATTGGAGTTACTGGGCTGATACTAATGTACAACCCACAGAACCGAAAGCAGAGTCGGAGGCGGCACCTGCGTTGGAAGTGAAAGTCAATGAAACACTGAGGCTCTGTTGAGGAAATTCAGACTATTTGGGTCAGGTTTAACCCTGAAGCCGCTGAATGTTTTTATGATCAAAGTTACTAAACGTATTACAGGATTCCCCACACCCATCTGTTTGGAAAGAGGTGGATGAATGTGTTTTTTCCATTCTCCTTGGGAAAGGGTGCCAGAATTTTGCCAGTAGGAAGGTTCCCTTGGCAACTCTGGCAGGAGCCTGAGCTCTGCATATAATCTGCCTTAACAGAGAAGTTTGCAGCTGTTTCCATCTCTGCTAGACAGGAGTAGCCCGTGTTGATCACTGGCCCTAGCCTGCACTTAGAGCTGGACTAAACTTTGATAATGGAACCGGCAACATGTGTGAATCCTCACGGATGGTTACAGGCTTCATTTTGAAATCAGAACATGAGGTTCAAAAGGACCTTTTTTCTTGAAGATTGGGAACTCTTGAGAGAGAGTAATAAGTGTGGTCTAGGGATCTTCAGGAAGCTTGAAGACTCAGCTAGGTTTTATCCTTCTTTGTCTGCCCCAAAATCTGTGTTGCCATGCTGTGGGGAGAGGGACCTTCCAGGCTGCAGTTCCCTTCTTCCTCCCAGTGTTCTTGGGAGACAGAAACCTTGCCTCCACCCAGATTTTCAAGGGTAGCATCTACTCACTTCTCCCATGTGAACCCTATGGAAGTCAGACAAGATAGGGTCTAGAAATCCTGCAACCCTTCCATTCAGCAGTTCTCGTCAATGCTTCTGCCAGTCCCGTTCTTGCCACTCCCCATTCTCCTCATCCTATTCTGTGGCCTGATGTGCTCCAGGGTGTATAGCGTGGATGTGGCATCGTCCACGTTAATGAAAGGAACCCCATCGTAGTGCCCTGAGGCGTGAAGTTTGGCTAACTGTGTCCTGGGATGGCACATTCCTCTATAGCCATTCACCTTCAGAAGTACCAGTGCTTGGCATTCTTCTCGACTCAGGTTGTTACGGTGAAGTACGAATATGAAAGGCTGAAAATGATGCAGTAAAGTGCGCTGCAGCTCTTGTAATACATATGTCTGAAAGATTCAGCAACAGCCGACATTCTTTTAAGGCATAAGAGTTCTTATTGTCTATAGTCCTGTGTAAACAGGATCAAGCTCTTATGACAGCAGTTATCTTTTGCCTTCTGATGATGCATTTGCCATAGCTGACTGAGTTGCTACTATGAGAATAAGTTCAAACTAAAATGTTCTTCTGAACCATCAATAATCTTCTAGAAAGAAATACAAGCAGAACACACAGGTCTGCAGTTGCAAATTAAAGCTGCTCTTCCTGTTCAGATGTCTTCTAATCTGTATTGGCTAGGCTGTCGGGGTGGTGCTGAATCCGCAGAAGGGATCTACAGACTTCTCTTCCTTAGTGATTATGGCTTATGAAGGAAACACAATAAACAATGATGATGCCAGAAGTCATCATTTGGATTTCCCTTTTATAATTGTCTTTTGCATATGACTTATTTGAAATACGATATAGCTAGTTTCAGAGTAGCAGCCGTGTTAGTCTGTATTTGCAAAAAGAAAAGGAGGACTTGTGGCACCTTAGAGACTAACCAATTTATCTGAGCATAAGCTTTCGTGAGCTACAGCTCACTTCATTGGATGCATAAAGTGGAAAATACAGTGAGGAGATTTATATACACAGAGACCATGAAAAAATGGGTGTTTATCATACACATTGTAAGGAGAGTGATCACTTAAGATGAGCTATTACCAGCAGGAGAGTGATAATCAAGGTGGGCCATTTCCAGCACATTTCCAGGAGTTAACAAGAATGTCTGAGGAACCGGGGCGGGGGGGTGGTGGGGGGGGGGGGGGGGGAGGAATAAACAAGGGGAAATAGTTTTACTTTGTATAATGACTCAACCACTCCCAGTCTCTATTCAAGCCTAAGTTAATTGTATCCAATTTGCAAATTAATTCCAATTCAGCAGTCTCTCATTGGAGTCTGTTTTCGAAGTTTTTTTGTTGAAGAATTGCCACTTTTAGATCAGAAATCGAGTGACCAGAGAGATTGAAGTGTTCTCCAACTGGTTTATGAATAAATGTTATATAGCTAGTGTTTTCTCTAGTTAGGTAGCTGTATAGATCTGTTAGTGATCAAACAGCACTGACTGAAGTTTCTCAAAATTCCAGATCGCTACAGACTTACCCTGTGAAATACTGTTTATATATGGAGCATAGTCTTAGCATATTACGTCATTCCCCCTTCTTGGATTTGTTTCTGTTTTTTAAATCTTAACGTGTTTTGTAGTACAGCTCTCTATCCTGCTATAGTCATTGACAAAGCTACTAGGTTAATAGTGTTTGCTTCCTCCTACGCACTGAAAGTGCAGAAGGTATTGCAAAGTGATGCCTCATTTTGTGAACCAAGAAGTGGGAACGCTTGTTATAATCACACCTGCAGTGGCTGCTACTGATCAGCGTTACTTAGCATTTATGCTGTGACTGAAAAGCTGCAAGCTTTAAATGCTCTCTTTTCTTTTATGTTGATGGAGGTGCTAGCTATGAAAGCGGTATTGTATCTGCCAGCCAAGCGTACCACGCTATGGGTCGGAACACACAGTTCTTAACCCATGTTTCAGTTGCTACAACGGGTGTTTATGGGCTATAAGGAGGTAAATGTTGTTTGTGTTGTTTTGTTTGTTTGAATATGGTATTACCCACCATATGCTGCATGCTTTCCAAACAGAGCAAGAACTATCCCTATCCAGAAGTGTGGACAGTCTGAAAAATGGTACAAGTACACTTTTTAATCCTGCCTTATGTATTGTTGGGTTGCTGGTCTAATGAGATTTGAGGATGGGTTGCTTTGCCTGGACATTCGTCACTAACAAGAATAAGGTGTGCTGTTGTCTGTTATCTAGCTGCAGCTCTTCTCCCCAGAGGCAAATGGTGTTGCATTATGTACTGTGTATATGGGTGTCATATGTACTGTAGAGCATACAAGGCCCAAGCTGCCCATGAGCAGAATATCCCTGGAAGTGTAATGGGAGTTTCACAAACTGATGGCCTGATCCAAAGCCTGTTGAAATAATGAGTGTTTTTTCCAGTGACTTCAGGGCATGGGATCAGAGCCTAACTGCTTCTAGGATTGAGTTCAGGATCTGTAATACACTTTGAGCTCTTTCGGAATCAAAAGTTATGTATGTATCATTATTTTTAACGCTTTGGTCTTGCTGTTGAGCTAATATTGAGGGATAACTGATAAATAGTTCTGAGCGCTTTCCGCAGCATTTATACTCACCAAAATGTAGGATTTGCCAAGTACAGTGAGCACATAATTCATGTACAGTTTTTTGCTAATTCCCATACTTGACTCATATTTTCCCCTTTTCATAAATCTAAGCCAGTACAATACTATGTCTGAGAATTCAAATGCATCAATGTTGGGGAGTTTGAAATAATATTTCCCACACCAACCATAACTTGGCCACATTGCACGTTTACAGTAGGGCCAAGAATTAACCGCATATAAAGTCATACAAAATAATAATTGTACAATGGTAACACCGTGGGGTCCTAGTCTTGGATGGAGACCTCACTGTGTGAGGTATTGTACAAATGCAGAACGAAAATATGATCCTTGCCCCAGAATAATTCCTGATGGCACAAGATTGCTTAGTGGTAACTCTGAATTGCATGCATTTAAATGTTCATCTGTTTTGTTGCATTAAGTCATGCCATTGAATTGGACTATATGATGTTTAATGGTGGGAATTTATTTATTTATTTTTGCCATGTGCAAAACTGAACAGCAGAAGGAATTTTCATAAAACATTGAAAAATAATTCAGTCCAAAACAGGGATGTCACGGTTTCAGGGCTAGCTGTGTCTGTGACCCCCTATCTGGTGTGCCTGAGTGCACCCCTGTGCACTCATCTCTTTCAAGGTGGAATTCTGTAATTCGCCTGCTTTTCAATAGGGTCTCTGGGTTATAGTCCCTGAGTGCCACTGTGATTTCTCAGCAGGTCCAGCTGGCTTTGGCCCTGCAGGTCTTCCCTTTGGGAGCTTTGACCAGCAGTGAATACAATGGCCAGCTCATTTTAAGAGAGCTAAGTACTGTTTAATCTTAACAGTAGGAACAGTAAAGCAGAAGAGGGGAAAAGATTTAAAGCTGCCTGTATGCATGTCTGTCTTGCCTAAGGCTTACCAACCCCTGGAAGCTTAGGAAGGCCAGGCTGCTTCAGACCTTCTTGCAGAGCCTGTGTCTGTGTCAGCTTGGTCTTCACGAACAGCCCCTGACACCTACCTCTCTCCTTGGGTGCATCACTTTTCAATCTTTAAATCTGTCTGTTCCCAGCCTCGGCAAGACAACTGGGTAGATCCAGGCTGAAGCCAAAGAAGTGGGATATTCACAGTTAATGTTAATCACCTTGATGTAGTTACCAGGAGGATTACTTATTTAGCGGTATCCAGCTAGTTTCCTAACAGCCCTGCTATTAAAGCGAATCAACATATGAATGCAGTAAGCAAAGCATTCCAATAACCCCACATAATCATCCAGTAAATATTGCCATAATCTGGTGACAAACATTAGTCATAAATAATACAGAACAGCATTCTTAAATGATCGCATATCAGCCCCTTGTCCTTCACAGGGGAATTTTTTGCCAAGCTGTTAGTGAAATGAAAGGAAACCATTTTGCTTATGAAAGAAATGTTTTTCAAGCCTTTAATTACAGTGTTCACTATATCATGACAACGCAGTTTATCATGCTTATAAAGTAAAATGGAGCCCACCTTTAGATCTGTATTCATTTTGGCTAAAGAAACAGCGATGGGAAAAGAGAGGTATTCATTTACATTTGTCCTCATCTCAGCTACCACACCAATACATTTATTTGAATGGACGATCATTCGATTGCACCCTCAGACTGCTGTTTTTCTGATTCTGGCACGGCAAGTGTGCAGAGACGGTGTGTGTTGTTGTATGCCCTAGAGTGTTGCACCCTATATGGTGTTTTATCTATTGAAGATTTGTTTCGCACCCACTTGGTTATTTTGACACAATTCATTTTTGTTTAAACTAAAAGAGAAAACACCGAGGGATTTGGAGATCAAATCAACCCGCTTAAGAAGCTTCCAGAAATTCTGTAGACAAAGCCAGACTCAAACTAGACAGCTACAGACTAGAACACTAGCAGTAACAATGTTTTGCTGTTTGATTGTTTCCAGTTTCTGCTAGCCAATAGGAATCTATAAAACTTATGTTGTTCTCAATTACCTATGTTCTGCAACTCATGCTGTTTAATTCTTGCATTTACTGTATTTTCAATATTTGGAAAGCCTATGAATGTGTAAAATTTGAAACAGACAGTGGTAGGGTCCAGAGTCCATTTAGCCCTGTTAGAATGTCACCAAGGGGGACCTCCAAAGCAAAGAAGGGTATTAAGTTCCCAAAACCTAAAAGATTGTGCTGGAAAGATCATGTTTAATATCTTTTCACCTTCTAGGCCATCTGTTTAAAATGGTACAAAGGCGCATTTCTAGGTTGTGAAAAGGTAAAGAGGCTGAAGCTTGTAAAAGGTTAACAGGCTCCTGACAGCTAGGGGGTACCATATAAAATGACTGGAAGTTGAAACTAGAGAAATTCAAACTGGAAAAAAAGGCATGGACTTTTAATGGTGAGCATAATTAACCACTGGAACAGTTTACCAAGGGTCATGGTGGATTCGCTAACACTGGCAATTTAAAAATTAAGATTGGCTGTTTTTCTGAAAGATCAGCTCTCGGAATTATTTTGGGGGAGTTCTCTGGCCTGTGCTATATGGGAGGTCAGACTAGATGATCACAATAGTCCCTTCTGGCCTTGGGATCTGTGAAAGTAGAAGCTAGGTAAAAGCAAGACTAAAGGGAAAGATGTTTCTTCTCCTCTCTTGGTTGGCTGACACGGGGAAAGCCTCTGGGTTTCATTGCCCGGGGATTTTTTTGGTTGACTTGCTTTTGTTTTGTGACTGTCTTGTGGTTCATAGAGCAAGCCCTAAGGAAAGGCCCTTAAAACGGCTAATGCTTTCAACTGTATTTCTCTTCCCTGGCTAGGGTAACTGCCCACCAGTTTCACAGGTGAATGATCCTGCTTGTGGATGTGGAATTGTTCATGGTCTTTATATGTAGAACAGTATGGCCAAAATTGAGTAGATTTTCATGCAAAAATAATAAAAAAATAATGTCTGTATGAGGAACTTAAATCAAAGCCATAGAGCAATTTTTTTTGTATCACAGATTTCTTATTGTGGCTGGAGTATGCATTGTGCAAGTTGTCTGCTGTGAAAAGACTTGGGGTCTCACGTGTTTATTGTTGTCTAAGGACTGTAGTTTGCATACTGCAATAAAGGTTAGAAGGTTTGAAACCATCAGAGGAATGAGATTCTGGAGCACAGGAGTAGTGGGGGGCAAATCACACAACTAGTTTTAAGATGGAGCTTGATAAATTTATGAACAGGATCATATGACTGGGTTGCATATGACAGCAGGGGACTGGACCTGATGAGCCAGGAGGTCCCTTGCAGCTTATGTAATATGTATATTCTTTGATGACCTGAGACACATATATATCCTGTGTCATCTTCAGGGGTGTCTTTAACTTCTTCCTTCTTCTGCATTAAATAGAAGATAATATGGAATGAGTTGGATTAAAATTCCTTTCTCCTTGTTTGAGGTCCAAAAGATATCATTGTCCAGCCCATCCTGTGTCTGTTCTGTTAGGGGTCAAATGGCTCTGAAAGACTATTTCCATACATTTCAAATTCACTACTGTACTTTGATGCATCATCTATATATAGTATGTGACAGGGCTTGAAGTAAAACTTTATTCTATAAATATCTTTCCTGGTTTAATAAAGTGAAGGACGAATTCTCCGCAGACAATTATACTGAAAAAGTCACCATGCTGAAATATCCAACTTCAGCAAAATATACATAGCGGAAGCTTCAGGAGAGGAAACAAATTTGTTCTGATGGCTAGATTGTTAAAAATCCCATTTCCATTTTGTGTTGTGTAGTTATTTTTTAATGTGAACCAGTTAGAATCATAGAATCATAGAATATCAGGGTTGGAAGGGACCTCAGGAGGTCATCTAGTCCAACCCCCTGCTCAAAGCAGGACCGATCCCCGACTAAATCATCCCAGCCAGGGCTTTGTCAAGCCTGACCTTAAAAACTTCTAGGGAAGGAGATTCCACCACCTCCCTAGGTAACACATTCCAGTGTTTCACCACCCTCGTCATGAAAAAGTTTTTCCTAATATCCAACCTAAATCTCCCCCACTGCAACTTGAGACCATTACTCCTTGTTCTGTCATCTGCTACCACTGAGAACAGTCTAGAGCCATCCTCTTTGGAACCCCCTTTTAGGTAGTTGAAAGCAGCTATCAAATCCCCCCTCATTCTTCTCTTCTGAAAACTAAACATCCCCAGTTCCCTCAGCCTCTCCTCATAAGTCATGTGTTCCAGCCCCCTAATCATTTTTGTTGCCCTCCGCTGGACTCTTTCCAATTTTTCCACATCCAGTTAGGACGTGATCCTAAAAACCCACACTCATTCGAGCAATTCCATTGATGTCAAGGGAAGAAGCAGTGCTCACAAAAGTGAGGGGCTGCAAAATTGGGCCTTTGTTTTGTTGCTTCACTTATCAGTGCACCTCCTCCGTGAAATGCAAAACATCTCTATTGATGTAAGATGTGGACACTCAAAGAAAACACAAGAACTCTCAGGGAACTTGAAAGGAATGAAAAATAGAATGAATTCAGCTGTATCAATTGGCCTTATCTTTGGGGACCATCTTGCAGGGTTTTTTATGTTTATGGGCTTATTCTCTTTGGGCCTTGTTCTCAGTGTCCCAGTACCTTGTGTAGAGCTGGGGTGGGGGGAATGTTGCCGTTCTGATTTCTCATTTTGTGTTCATTTGGCACATCTGGAAGGGCAGTGAAGAATCAGGCTCTTCATGTTCTGCTCTCTGCTCTTGTCCCATTGTCCCTCTGTTCTGTCCAATGACTGCCCATTTGTTTTCTCCTAGTACACAGTCTACATCTACTTCCCTTCCTGCAGCCAAATTCCTATTTCCTTCTTGAACCCAAGTACCTCTTGTCCTCACTACTCTCTCATGCTTGCTCTCAACTTAGCCTCCCTCCTGACCTTCCACTGCTAGTCTGCCTTCATGAAGTTTGGATATTAGGAAAAACTTTTTCACTAGGAGGGTGGTGAAGCACTGGAATGCGTTATCTAGGGAGATGGTGGAACCTCCTTCCTTTGAGGGTTTTAAGGTCAGGCTTGACAAAGCCCTGGCTGGGATGATTTAGTTGGGGATTGGTCCTGCTGTGAGCTGGGGGTTGCACTAGATGACCTCCTGAGGTCCCTTTCAACCCTGATCTTCTATGATTCTATGATTCTGAGCTCTTGCTGCATGTTTTTGTTGTTATTGGCATGATTACTGTCTACAGTCCTAGAGATCTTGGGTCAGAGATTACCACCCTCTTCCCTTCTGAGCCTCCATGCTAGCAGTTCTAGTCTGTAATAATTCACCTTTCTGTCTCACCAGTGCAGCTTGAGAGAGTCTGACTCAGGGAATTCTTAGTAGTAGGCCCATTCCCCTGGAAATTGTCTACTGGAAATATGTCTAAGTCCAGAAAGTTTCTGGGCATCACATCTTTTTGTCCACCTACCTCTCATTCTGGAATCCTTTATATTCAACCTACAGTCTAGGTTTTCTCGGTTTCTATTTGTTAAAGTTGTTATGGTGGGGTCGGGGGAGGAAAGGGGCCTCGTATTTTGTTGTTAGTCTATGCCTTGATGCTCATCACTGTAGTATCTGGGCGCATTTCACAAGGTGTCGATTAAATGCAAAAATGTATTTATCAAAATACACTAGGGTTCTCCTTCGCCCCCTTGAGTTACCATGGTGATGGGAGTCTTCTAATTATTTAATAACTGTTGATATCCAAACACAGTAAACATTTAACAAAAACAAATAAATTGTTTATGATAGGAATAACTGCATTATGCCAATCACAATGTAGTCAAAATTTTTAAAAGCTCTCCGCAAAGGAAGACCTAAAGCCAAACTTTTACTAGAGAGCACTGTTATATCTTGCAAACCCCCTATAGCCTGGGACACTGCAGACAACAAAAACGGCATCTGACATGGTGTGCAACAAGTGCCACTTATTGGAGAAACAAAGAACTGCATATCAGATTGACCATTATATCAGAAATAAATCACAGGCTAGTATTGGCGAGTCGCATTCTGAGCCAGAAAAAAGAGGCAATCTTAAAAGATCAGTCATATGTGTATGGCAGAGAAAGTATTGAACAAACCGCAGCTTACTTAAGTTCCAAGAGCACTAATAAAAGTCCATGGGGTTAACAATAATATACTGCAATATACTGCATGCAACAGAAAGTGGGGAGAGGGAATACACTGGAAAGAATACACCTCTGCTCTCACAAACCAAGATGGAAAAGTACAGAAGTGATTTTGGAGAGGACAAAGGACACCTAGGTAACTAAAAAGTAAAATCCCTCTTAAGGCAAAGCCAAAAGAAACACAAACACACTCAACCATCAATCGATCTATAGTAGACAGTGATTCTGCTTTGTGACCCTCTTATCTAACCTATATGCAGAGTCACTACAGAAACTAGTAAGCATATGGATTTTGGTGTCCTCAGTATGCTGATGACACCCAGCCGTACATTTTCATTTCTTCATACCTGCCAAGCAGAAAGATGGTGTCTTCTTCTCTCAGAAATGGAGCTATGCAACCTGCTGATTCGTTTCCTGACATGTGCTCTGCCAGGTGCTGCACTATCAAACCAACTAGAAATTTCAGCTAGCATAGCTTGTCAGCTTGTTTGTTACATAGTGTTTCTTGCAGAAAGCAAGGAACACCTGTGAGCCACCATGCTCTGTACAACCTATCAGCTGTTTTCCAGATGACATCTGAGGTGTTTCTATTCACCCAGAAATGCCTAAGTGGTTTGTGTCTATCTGAGGCACCATCTCTCTTTCCATGTAATGCCGTGGCAGTTACCGGTGTCTGAGTCACCTGACCTTACAACCTCCTGGCATAATCAGAAGCAGGTTGACAGCTGGAGCTCCTCCACAAAGTGTCCTTAGCTGTGGACTTGCGTTCCTGTCTTGGCTTGCCAGAACCCCGATTTTCTGCCCTAGTGGGGGACAATGCAAGGCTCATTTGTTCTTCCAAGTTGTAATTGGAGCGGGTTAGGGAACAAGATGAGGGATGGTCAGAGAATTGTGATGAGGAGTTCCCATTGATAGGAATATATGGTGCATGACCCTTTTTAAGGAGGTCTGTTTATGATTTGTTGGCTGTATCTTGATAGTTTGGTGTGTGTTTATGTATATAATGTGCTTTGAGATAAACACAAATAGAAATACATAAATGTAAGAAGCTAACGAAACAGATTATTCTTTCTACTCTCCATAACAAAGCACAATGCCAAATGGAAGCTGTCTTGTATTTATAGTACAATCTGAGACTTTATAAGCCACTCAGGAGATAGCAGCCTTTCTAATAAGATTAGAATAACTGTATGAATTAAAAATGGTGTATTTTAGTAGTATCTTTAGCTAATAGAAAGTTCCCCATCTCAAGGAAGAGTTGAAAAGACAACTTCTAAAATCTATGAAAAAGGTTTCAACAGTTATTGAATTCCGAGACACAAATGATTTAATTGAGCAATTGTGTCTTGTGTATGCTCTTATCATGGATTGAAATAAATTGTGCTGCTTTTCAATTTGCATAATATGCTGCTTATCAAGTGCCATACAGTTCATAGCTTGCATTTCACACTCAGCGATGCACAAAATACAGCCTTAGGGCTTCCTCCTTGAAGGTGCCGAGTGCTCTTGGTTCCCCCTGATGTCAGGGAAAGTTGAGGGCACTCAGCACCATGCAGAAGTGAGCTCCAAATGTGGATTGAGATTAGAAAACTTGTTCAACTCAGCGCGGTTATAAGTCCAGAAAGCAATGGACAGGCATCTCCAGCACTATATAATTATATAACATATACTTAGTAGGGCTCTATTATTGTTCGGACTCCCTGCCTGCCTGCCATTACACTTCAGTGTGGCTACCAGAATCTTGGGCCCAAGCATGCAAGGGTAATCAGGTGCTATGGGACCACTACTTCCTCCCCTGATCCTAGGCAGGACATGAGCGGAGGCAAGTCCACCAATGGAGCTATGCTAGTGGAAGTAGGGAGAAGGGAGAGAAAAATGCCTCTTTCCCACACTGCTCCTGGGGCACAGTCAACATCTCAGTGCTTTGGGATAGCTCAGTGGTTTGAGGATTGGCCTGCTAAACCCAGGGTTGTGAGTTCAATCCTTGAGGGGGCCATTTAGGGATCTGGGGCAAAAATTGGGGATTGGTCCTGCTTTGAGCAGGGGGTTGGACTAGATGACCTTCTGAGGTCCCTTCCAATCCTGATATTATATATTCAGGAACGATATGACCCACCACTGAAATGCCACCACTTTTGGGGCGGAAGATGACAGATGTTTAAATCGTACAAAGAAGCATTTCTAGGAGGTGAAATAAGGACAAATACCGTTTCCAAATTAAACTGCAAAATAACTGTATAAATATCATAGGCCCTGTTCATAGCCAACCCCAGTCCTCTGCAAGACACGAGCAGTTCCCATTGACATTAATGGGAGCTGTTCATTTCCTGCTGGGGAGAGAACCTAGTCATTTTTCTTAGTGAAAAGTAAATGTAATATTTGATTTTAAATATATTTTTAATATGAGTTCTGCACAGACACAAGAGCCAACCTGATTTATTTCATTTACCGCTATACTCCTCTCAACTGAATTATGTGTAATTGTGTAGACATGGTCACTTTAAATATTTTATAGGCTTGTATAATGTAAGACAGAGTGCAGCCCGTAGGGCCAGCAAGAAATATTACTATATAACTTAATTTTATTTCAGCAGTTTAATAATTCATTTTAACTGGATTATGAATATCAGCATGCACACAATTTACATTCATAGTGTTGGATCAACTGTGGTTCTGCTATAGCATTTTAATAGGTGAAACGGGGAAAGAGGGGCCTCAAAACAGCCAACTTGAGTTAGCTACTGAAATGTGTGGGATAAAGTTGGGTCTCCTAGTGTTTGCTGCTATCCATGTAGGAGAAAAGTGTGACTAAGCTCCAGTGTCCTAGACAGCTGGGAAGCTGATACCAGAAGGATGTATTTACCAGTCCTCTGTGCTTGTGTCTAGCTCTGCATTCTAGGAGGAATCTACCTGAGAGAGGCAGATGGTGGTGGTGTCATCTCCTGGAGTTTCTGCTCCACCTGAAGAGGCTGCTGTGGGGATGCCCTGGGGCCCTAATACAGGAAAGCACATAAGTACATACCCAAGTCCATCACTGTTTAGGACATCCCTTAAAAATATACTTTAGTCTTATTGGGGGACTTTAATGGGACTTCAGCAGTCAACCTGTGGAACTCCTTGCCAGAGAATGTTGTGAAGGCCAAGACTATAACAGGGTTAAAAAAAGAATTAGGTAAGTTCATGGAGGATAGGTCCATCAATGGCTATTAGCCAGGGTGGGCAGGGATGGTGTCCCTAGCCTCTGTTTGCCAGAAGCTGGGAATGAGTGACAGGGGATGGATCACTTGATGATTACCTGTTCTGTTCATTCCCTCTGGGGGACTTGGCACTGGCCAGTGTCAGAAGACAGGATACTGGACGGACCTTTGGTCTGACCCACTATGGCCGTTCTTATGTTCTTATAGGTGATTAAAGAGTATTTGCCTATTAAACTGACAAGCAAGGACATGTCATGATGACTTAAGCTCATGCTTAAAGTTTAGATAGGTGCTTGAGTGTTCTCTTGACTAGGTGTGATTCCCTGAAGTGGGGCCTGACAGAAAGTGTCTTTTACCCTCCTGGGCTACATTGGCCTTCCTGGCCAATGCTGTACTTTTTAGGCTCTGTGCTGGGGGCTCTCTGAACCTCTCCGTGGATGGGAGGCTGCAGCCATCTTTCTGCTCCTGCCAGTTTAACCAGCATGCTTTGTGCCTGGGAAGCCCTGTGCTGGAGCAGGAAGAAGCCTTGCTCATTCTGGCCAAAGAGTATGTCTTCAGTGTTCTTCATTTGCAGGATGGTGGACTGACCATCTCTTCCTACCTCTCATTACCAGGACTTGGCTCTGTACAATTTTTGCAAGTAAAATAGTATATTCTCTACTTGAAGGCAAAACTGTTTTCAGATCTGGTGCAAATGAATCAGAAAAGCATCATAAATGGACAAAAAAAAAAAGAAAAGGGGTGGGGTGGGGGGCAGAATGCTTTGGTGGTGGTTATTGTACTGGTTATTGTAAAATTAAATTGAAAATTAATCTGGTGTGATGACCACCTCTTTGCCTGTTATGAATAACTACTCTTTTACTCTAGGCCTGATCCTGCTAAGTGCTAGGTGCTTCCTCTGAACCAATAAGCATTGAGAGCGCTCAGCATCTTTACAAGGTTGGTTTGTATGCTTGCAGTAGTTTATCTCTTTGAGATGGTTGCTGTAATAAAGGCGTGAGACAGAGAAATGCTAATTGGAGACTACTTCCTGGCTCCAGTAACATGACACGAGTCAGGGTTCAGAAAGGTTGATATCACTGTCACATGACAAAGGTCAGAATCCAGAGATCCTACTGGCTCCTGTTATGGTTGCTATCTCGGCAGACTGGTCTCTCCATCGTATCAGTCAGACGGTGGGCTTGTCTACACTGCAGGCAGCGGTCGATCTAAGCTACGCAATTGGACTCACGTTAGTAGCGTCACTCAAATCAACGTAGCTTAGATCTACTTACTGTGGGGTCCACACTATGCTACGGCGACGGGAGACACTCTCCTGCCGATATTGCTTCCACCTCTCATTGTGGTGGAGTACAGAAATTGATGGGAGAGCGCTCTCCCATCGATTGAGCATGCCTTCACTAGACCCGCTAAATCGATGCCACTGCATCGATTGCAGCAGGGCCGATTTAGCACGGTAGCGAAGACAAGTCCTGTGATTAGGTAGCTAATCACACTAGATAGGTTCAAACAGTATCTTGAGGTTACAGTCTTGATCTTGAGGTTTATAATTCCTGTTAACTGGATGTACAAGTGTAACTCTAAACCACAGGAAGCTGTAGGCCACCCTTGCCCTGTTAAGATCCATTCCATGCACAAACTATAGGTTAACTATTGCAGCTTGTGTGTGACTTTTTGTCTTACTCTTGTTTCTTAAGACTTTCTCTCTCTCTCTGGTTTTCTTATCACTTATGAATCTGGAAGTTCTTCCTAGATAGCACTAAAGGTCACACCATTATGAAAAAGAAATTGAGAAAGTATTACTAGATAATAATAGAAATGAGTTGCCATGCAAAAATATCTTCGGCCAGTTTCAAGGTATGTGGATGTATTTGGGAGATAGCAAAAATTATTGGAAGTTAGATGCTACATTTTTCTGGTGGCGGGTTCAGGTTCTGTAGCTGGTGATCCATGTTGCTGGTTGATATTCTAATATGATCTGTCACAGTGAGAGAAGCAGCAACACTGCATGTATAAAATGCAGTATATCCAACACTCACACTTTTGGCTAATACCTGATCTGGTTGAAGACGGTTATTTTAATCTATTGCTAAATTGCTTTTCATAAGCAATTGCCCATTTGAACAGCACTGATCTCTTCTGAATCTTGTCTACATCAGAGATTCCTAAACCACCTGGGTACACTACTGGAATTTGAAGTTCAAAAGACTGTGTAAGCAAAACTGTTTTCTGGCCCTAGATAACCTCTACAAGGACTGTGACAATAGATTATTGTAAAGGATATTGGGAAAGTCATTCACATTAGGCTTAATTTCATAACCTGACCTTCTGTGCTTCTCTTGCCTTTCAAGATCATATATAACATAGTACAATAGTAGCTGCCGGGTTGATCTAGAATAAGAATGCCATAAACAACCTGTCCTCTCTGACTATATGTCCTGCGTAAATGGCTTGTATCATGATGTAACATTAACAGAGTCAGATGTTTTTCCATCATGCTTTGATAAAGCGGAAGTCACATGCATTACTCGGAAATTGAACATTTTACAGCACATTCAATTCTAAAAATTAGTGCTCTCTGGTCCCCAAACTGTCTTCAGCTACGCAGGAAATATTCCTGTATTTCCCAAGAGTGATAGAACTTGATATAATGCAATTTAATACTCTGTTTTACTTGGAATAGGTGTCCAGATTCTGCAGCAGTTTCTTTCATTTCTCTGAAATGATCAAAGCTGCCTCATGAGAACTGAAGTGTAATAGCTCTAACCAGAAGAACCTCAGTTAAAGAAAGGTGAGGGAGTTAAAGTGACATAAATCAGCATGAGTTATTGTAGCTCAGCTTCCTGGTTTCTGGGAGCTTTTTTACTCAGAAGAGCCGAACTGCTCTGCTACACAATCTTCTTGGGCTACAGCTTCTGTTCTGGATTCCTGGGCTGGGGGGAGACGTTCCACTTTTCCCACCAATGCCAGTTAGAAAACTCTCTGTTCTGGAGCTAGTTTTTTAAATCTTTTTGGCCTTCCATATAAGGCATCTAGTCCTCTGAATAAGGCAGATCTGAGATCCTGCTTAAGTCACTTAGCTTCCCTTCCTGAACTTCCCCCTCCGTAATACAGGGCTATTACTAGATACCTAGAATGCTTTGTAAGCACTGTATGTTCCTAACATCATGTGAGAGTGGTAGAGAGAAGGCAGTTTCCCAAGTAATAGTGTAACTTTCTGGATTAAAAGCAAGCAAGATAGAGACAACTGGAGTAAAGTGAAGGCCAAGAAGGTCATAGATATATTCTGTGGGATTGGACCTTTCTGATGCTAGACAACACATGTAGACTTGCACACGGAAAGAGTTGGTTCAATGCCATGCGACACTACCAAGTAACTTTAAGATACATTTTGTAGAGTCAAAGGGAATCAAGATGATAACAATTCAGAAGGCAGCTGGTCATGTGACCAGGTCAGAGATCACTCCAGAGCTGCCTGTAACACTGTGGAGCTTGCCAATGAGCTGGATATTAATGCTGGAAAGACATGATACTCGCATGTGGTGTGCTGGCCTACAACGTGGCCAGAGGAATGAAATCTACTTTTAGATAGGGCATCTGTCCCTTTTGCATCCGGTACGGTGCCTGAGATTCCTACTGCCAGGAAAATATTAATAAGGTGCGTGCTCTATTTTGAAAATTGGGATCCAGTAATATGTTATTACTTCCCAGATGTGCCTCTTAATATATTCTCCTTCCGGCTTGCCCTAAAGCCTTTGTGGCTAGGTAACGCCCACGTGACTCCCCAATATTTTGGTCCTCAGCAAAACTTTACCTGAGGCCTGTGGGAGTTTTGTTGAGGAAGGTTGTTAGAATCTGGACCTGGGAGGCTTGTAGGAGTGAAGACTGCAGTATCAGGCTTAATCAGTAAACATCTGCTCTGTGTGAGGCACAGAGCAATATTCTCTCTATCTCATGGCAGTACACTGCTTCAGCCTTCCGCTCTCCCAGTGTGTGTGGACTGGAATTTTCTGTGGCATCAGTGAGAAGCCCACATACTTGGGGAAAGTCACATACCAGCTTCGAGTAGTGCTAGGAAGATCTAGGAGCAGAATTTAGTTCCAAGTAGCCAATTTTTCGGGCCACAACCGTCCCTTTTTGGAAACGACTATAATTAAAAAATTGTCCTTTCTCTAGATCTATTGAGCAGGTCTTTGAGAATATTTGAGCTGTATTGGTTAGCTCTGATTCAGCATAAAGTTAACATGTTAGTGTTTGTGTTTTCTGATTAGCTCTCTGAATAATAAAGTTTCTGGTGTGACTACTCCACATCTGAGTGCATAAGAACATAAGAACGGCCATACGGGGTCAGACCAACGGTCCATCTAGCCCAGTATCCTGTCTTCCAATAGTGACCAGTGCCAGTTGCTTCAGAGGGAATGAACAGAACAGGGAGTCATCAAGTGGTCCATCCCCTGTCACCCCTTCTCAGCTTCTGGCAAACAGAGGCTAGGGACACCTCCTGCAGAACTTACTGTTGGCAAATACTTGCTTAAAATCCTTTGTTCTTGCAAACACTTATGCCAGCAAACTCATTGTCTAGAAAACTTACAGAAAGTGAACACACAAGAAGTAAAAATGCAGCCAAAGCAAATTAAATGATTTTTTTGAGCAAATATTCATAGAACACTTTTTGATGTATTTGCCCTGCTTTGCATGGGACTGCAATTTGCTGCATTATTGGGAACAATCTTAAGATCGAGAGGTAGGAACTCCTATGTTATCATTCATTGGCAGAGCAGGAATTGTGTGAAATAAATCAGTTTCCCATCTTGTGCCTCAGTTTCCAAATTTGTAAGTGGAGTATAACAATACTTTCTCAAACGAGTGGTGGGAGGAATGTAAGCACTATAAATGGAGAATGATCAATTACTGGTGAACAGCATAGTAATACACCATTTCCTTTAAGAGATTACATCTCTTTATGTGCGTGCTGCTGTGCTTTTAGAAAAGAGCAGGCAGTCATGAATTCAGCATTTTCCTGACGACTCCTGGCTTTTTGAGTTATCATTACCTTATTTAAAAAGACATGGAAGAAAGGGTATCAAAAGCTTCTAGCTTATAATTCAGTATGGTTTTTTAAAACTAAATAAATCTGTATTTACTAAATAGTAAGCATCAGTATAGAGCCAAGCCAGAGCTGGAAACAGCAGAGTGATTTCGCTAGCTAGTTTTATCACAAGAAAACCTGCAGTTCGCATATATTTTGCAGTGTGTGTAGTTAGAACAGTCTGAACAGCTCTGCAATGACAGAAGCTTTGTACCTGAATCAACAAGAAGTATGAGCCAGTATTTAGATGTTGACTTCTTTGCTCTATTTCTAGAAATCTCAAGGCCACAGAAATTTAATAATCTGTGCATAACTAAAGGCTTATCAAAGATGCGGTATTGCAATTCCTGTTGCTTTGAACTGAAAGCTTCTTGATTCAACAGAAGAATTGCAACTGCATAATTGGTTATATAATGAGTACTGCTTATAATAATGTTGCTCACAGTTTAGTATAATCAAGTGCCTTATGTTGCACTTGAATTTGGGCAGAGCAGTGACATGTTATATAAAAGAACCCTCCACAGCTAAACCTAGGAGACAGCAAATTTTTATAAGGCTGAGGGAAGCTATTACACAAAGACAAATATTTGCCTGATATAATCAAACTTCTCTTTTAAACAAGAACAATGGCGGGAGGAGAATAACTGTGGATCTGGGTAATTTTTGTGCTAAATTTGCAATAGTGTTTTGCAGGGCTATGGCCAGATTTGGTAATCTGATTTGATGACCACTACAAGGAAGAGAGAGATTTATGGCAGGCTTGCATTTCAGACCTACCCTCAAACTGACAGCATGGGCTGCATCATTAAGCCTAGGCAAGAAATTAATCCAGTGCAACAGATTGCTTTAAAATTGATCTTTAAGGCACGAATATGCCTTAGTGGCAGGAGCCTGCATTGGGGGCAGTGCAGAGTTCTTCAGACCATGGGAGCTCTCGAGGGAGTTACTGCAGCTAAAGCTGGGCAAATAACTTGTTTTTCAGTTCCCTGACTGTTCCAGGGGGGGGAAAAATTGGTTTGGGTCAAAACTGAAATTGAAAAATTTGGAATTTTTCAGTGAATCAACAACGTTCATTTTGGGTTGACCCAAAACACTTTGTTTCTGGGCATTTTGAAAGGGCTAGACTCACAAGGTAGCTGCTCCCCTTAAAGCAGTGGTTCTCAAACTTTTGTACTGGTGATCTCTTTCATATAGCAAGCCTCTGAGTGTGATCCACCCCCCTTATAAATGAAAAACACTTTTTTATATATTTAACACCATTATAAATGCTGGATGCAAAGTGGGGTTTGGGGTGGAGGCTGACAGCTTGCGACCCCCCCATGTACTAACCTTGCGACCCCCTGAGGGGTCCCAACCCCCAGTTTGAGAACCCCTGCCTTAGAGCTTTTAGCCCAGTGGTTAGGACACGTACTTCTGTGAGGTTGGAGACCCCCACTTCAAATTCCTGCTTCATACCAGGCTGAAGCGGGAACTGAACCCCCGGTTTCCCATGGGTGAGTGCCCTGGCCACTGGGCTAAAAGTTATAAATGGCACGCTGCCCCCTCCTCTGGCTGTTTTGTCTAGGGTGGATTTTTATTTAATTCTTTTGGGGGCCAAAACTATTGGGAAGATGTGTCAAATTCATGAATAGTTTTGTGTTGACCAAAGCCGCGCTTTTTGGTGAATAAATTATTTAGTCAAAAAATTCTACTCACCTGTAATGGCAGCATCCACACTCTGTGCACTCAGGCAGCTTCACTGGCCACTTCAAAGGCATGACCACTCACTGCCTTCCCCCGCTTCCAATTTCCATGTGGAACCTTTGCCCGCCCTGAACATAAGGTCTCCCAAGGTGCCCCACCCTTGCACACCAGGCTCAAGGGGTGGAGGAGAGGCTCCTGGCAATCTCTGTCTCCTTTGTACACCCACACAGGGGCTGTGCGCAATCTGGCCCATAAGATAAAAGCTGAAAAAGAAGCAGGAGAACAAATATATTTTATGTTCAGTATTGACATGGGTACACTGAACACGCTGAGCTGAATACTAGCTTCAGTATTTGAATTTCCTGTTCTTTCAGATGCAGACCGTGCCATGATTATGCAGGCCTTTGTCATTACATATTTGGCTCTGCATCTCCAAATCATTCAGAGATTGTAGCCAGTGGAGAACGTGCCAATCTGTTTATTAAGCCACGTTACTTGCCAAGAGCACATTATATTAGAGCTCTGTGATCCTCGTGTGCTACCTTGATTTCTGAGTGAAGTTTAATGTGTTGGCTTTGATCAGTGCAGATGTGAACAATTTGGGTCCTAACTATGAAGGGAATTGTAATATTGCAGCAGCTGTGATCATCCAAGATACTGAAGCCAACATCCTGCTCCTGTTATAATCTGGTGGGGCTGGTGGCAGGGCATTCTCCAATATGCATCCTTCCCTTTAGAACTCTGATTTGATGGCCTTCATGATATATTGCATGAATCACCTATGCTAAGTTTTTCCTGGATTGGGGCACTGAGGGATAGATGGATGGAAAGCTAGGGTAGAAGTTGAGCCTGGAACAGGTTTAATTCTGTTTATTTTATTGATTTGTCTCTTTTTCTGTATATATGTATGTAAGGTTTCTGTGGTAAGTTTTGTGTATTAAACCATGTACCGCAACTGGAGCATGAGACTAGAGTAATTTGTAAGATCAAAATAAACCAACCAACCATATGACTAGTCTCAAGGTGGGAAAATGTCTCTGCATATTTCTCAAGCAACATTTCAGAAAGCATTTTGCACTTCAGTCATACAGAAAATAGAGGAACTAGATGGGAAATAAAATGTTTTTCATGAAAGCTATTCAAAATATGTTTCCCTATTTTTCATTGAAATGTCAAAATCCTGAACTGACTATTTTATATAAAAGATCTAAGAGCCCAGACTCACAGCTTCGAAAGTTAATCTCCTATTTCATAGGAGTCACAGAGCATAATTTATTTTTAATTCAGTTTTGGTACCCATGTTTGAAGAAAGTTTTTTTTATAGTTTAAGATCAAGGGTCTAATGTTGCATTCACTGAACACCAGTTACTTCTAATGACTCATAGATTTTTAAGACCGTAAATGATCACCTAGACTGATTTACTGCATAACACAGGCCATAGAAATTCACCATTGACTCCTGTGTCCAGCCTGTAATTTCTGGTTATACTAGAGCAGACCTTTTTAGAAAGACATTGTAATTAGTGGAAAATCTGAGTGTGCCAGGAAGGCAAATCTGGGCCTTCTAAATGGAATGGGAGAATGTATGAGGAATGATGGACAAGTTGGGGGTTGTTTAGTCTCGTGAGAAAAAGATTGAGGTGTGACACCATAGAAGTATTTGAACAAACAGTTATAAATTTAAACATGATCTGTTGAGGTCACAAGACACACCTGAAGCTAGGGGATGAAAAAAAGAACATGATGTAAAAAGAAGTTAAGGAGGTGGGCATTTTACAGAGAGTAGTGAATGTATGAAATGCTTACTAGCCTACATTTACTTTTAAATGTATGTATTTTATTTTTAAAATAAAACTCAGTGTTCACGAAGAGTCAAATAGTATCCGTGTATGTAACAAAGATTGCATGTGTATATAGAATTGAATTAGTTAAAAGGGAAGAGGTCAGTTGTTCTTTGGAAGTAACCAAGAGGCCAGGGGAGAATTTTTCATTGATGCTTTCCCTCCAGTGTGATTGTGGGAGAATTTTTCTCTCTTTTCTTACAGAATTTTCTTTTTAAAAAGGCTTTAAAGTTCTTAGTTTTCAAAGTGGAAGATACAGCTGTCAGTATAGTCACCACACAGACTGAGGCCTCTAGCTTTCCATCCCTACACAATTATGTAAAAATCTCATAGTAAACATTATTCATCTTTATTATACAGAGAGGGGTGTTTAGGTTTGGGCAAACTTCAAAAGAGGCAGTGTAGACTAAACAAGGATTGTGAGCAGCAGCTCTTGGATCTTATTTGGCCTCTTTCCCTGATCAAGTCATTTAACCTTCTATGACTCAGATTCTCCATCTTTATTTGAGGATAATAATGTTGACTCAGTAGTTAGAGTTAATTTTAATGTTTGTACAGCACTTGGAAGGTGTAAAATGCTATGTAAATGCTAAGGACTTATTCATTTATTGCATGGCTTAGAGGAGTAGTTGGCTTGAACAGCAATCAGAAGTCTGGAATGCTTATCATAACCCTCTCCAAATTATCTAGCCCTCTTGAGTCTATGAAAAAAATGGATGTGGTTTGTGAAGGATATCTGGTACTTCTGAATCGGGGAACAAATCCTGCTCACCTCATTCACTCAAATAGCTCCACTGAGATCAGCAGGATTACTTGGGTCAGTAAGATGGTCTCCAGTCAGGCCACAAATTCTGTAAGAACCACTTCCTGTAGTTTTGGCATGCTCAGTTAGAGCACCAGCCAAAATCAGGAAGAGTGGATGAAAAATTCCCTGAAATGCTGTGCCCTTCCCTGCAGTCTGTACACAGACGGGCCTTTTTGTGTGTCTTGAAACATAAATAGTGAGAAGTTTACTCCTGCCAGTCCTTGGCACTCTTGCATCTCTTCTCCTCCCCTCAGCCCCTCCAAACACACTCTCTCACTTTCCTTATGGCCCTTCCAGCTTGCTGCTATTTGTGTTACTGAGAAGTGTTGTTCTTTTTGCTTAGGGTGAAGACCTTAACAAGTCATTGTAAATAGCACTGCCCTTTTACATTAATGGCAGAATGATCTGCTAGGATTGCCACTACTTAGCCTGACTGAAACAAGCTTCTGGCATTATAATTACTTAGTCTGTCATTAAATCCCCGTTAATACGATATTGTATTGGGTGTCTAGCTGAAGAGACATCACTATTTGCCGTAAAGTTGGTCAGGAATTTTCAGTCAGAATGACTGTATGATGAAAAATGCAGTTGTCACAAAATTGAAATTTTCCACGGTAAAACACTGATTTTTGTGGGAAAAGTCTTATTGCCGTCCTTCAGGGCTAGATTCGAGTCTCTCTGTTTTTATTTTAATTAAAATGAAAATTTTGGATTTGGTTCAAAATTCTCCCCTTCCGGGGTTTTGCCGGTATTCTTAAATAACAGAACCCTGAGACTGGACTGGAGTTGCAAATGTGAACCATAGCCTGAACTACCTCTTGGACTGGCTTTTTCACAGGAGTTCTCCTGTCCTTCTTTTTTAGACCTCTCTCCCCTCAGAGAGGGATTCTCGGCCTTTAATACGTCTGAGTTGATGCTAATGAGACCAACCTGTTTGGAGTGCTAAATGAGTCAGCAGAACAGTTGATGAGCTGTAGCTCACAAAAGCTTGTGCTCAAATAAATTGGTTAGTCTCTAAGGTGCCACAAGTCCTCCTTTTCTTTTTGCGAATACAGACTAACACGGCTGCTACTCTGAAACCAGAATAGTTCTGGATATCAATTCAGGTTCCTAAAGCCTGACATCTAATCACAGAGACCTAAATGTGTATACATTTTAAAATAGGGATTTCATGTTTTGGAGGACTATGGTGCACGTTGTGGGCCATATTTCTTGCTACTTACACCCCATCTCTACAACCATCTCTAAGCTAAAACGTAGCCTCTAGGATTTGGAAGTTGTGTTTTGAAGGTCATAGATAATATACTTGAATGAGGCTGGCTGAAGAAGAATGCTTAGATCCACTATAGCCTTTTGATGGATTTGGGGCACAAAATACATGTCCCTAATAACAGGTTCTTTATTCAGGTGGCTATGTAAAATGTATAATATATGAGATTGGTGACTCACGTACATAAGGATATGCAGACTTTATTTAATGTCAAAATACAGACAAGTATAAGAGCAAAGACAGAGAAGATAGATACATATAGCAAGAGTATTCCCACTATCTTGTGCATACTGTTGGAAACCCACAGGAATAGTAAGTGGAGCAGCACCATTAGTGGATGTGACATTCAGTTTCCACCATCTTATCATCCTGGTTTACCCAACCAGGAGTTGGGCTGCCAAGCTTTTATAACCCTACTTTCCATGCATATCTCCTCTCATATCTGAGATCATTTTTGACTTGGTCTCAGCCCCCTAGCCATGTTTGTTATTCCGTGGGACCGTAGTTAGGGATCCAACTGTTGTCCTAGGCTATCTGCATACGTATGTTTCACAATGGTGTTTTGATACATAAATGCGGTTTTGCTCCTTGGTTAGAGATACCAAAAAACCCCTACAAGTCTATTATTCTAAGCTTAGTCTGTTCCTTGGTGGTTTACTTGTTTATCACAAGATACATACTGCTACATCTTATAACCTTAGGTCAAGCATTCATGCTAAGTATTTAGGCTTTATGCTAACTGATTAGGCCTTCTAGGCTCTATTAGGCCTCAAAGTTGTTGTCAAGCCAATTTCCACTATTTGGACATTTTTGTTCTTTCGTACTTGCCTTGCAGCTTCAATACCATCATCTTTAAGGATCTTAGTTTTCTCCGACATATAGATTGTAGTTGAAATATAAACATAAACCTTCCAAGATCAGGTCAAGGGTCAACACCAATTAAAAAACAAATATAACCATGCGGAAACACTTTGTTACCCTTTCATAAAAGGATGCCTTCGGAGATTTTACTGAAGGATTCTTGCAGTACCTTATGCAATAAGTGGAAGAGAATGCACCAGTTCCTCTGAACTGAAGGCAAATTGAATAAAAGTTATATCACCAGGGTCAGGTGCCTAGATAGCTCATCGGCTGGATCACCATGTGCTAGACTCTGGAGCAACTTCTAAATTGTCATCTCACCAACTACCAGTTGAGCTGGGTGAGAAGCTTGGTGCTGAAGCTATTTTATATTTTGTCATCTGGATCCTGCAGTAGACAGATTCCTGCAGAATCCATTTGTGCGATACCGTCCATTCCTTTCCTCTATCCCAATCTGCCAGAAGAGGCAGGCAATGAAGTAGAAAAGGAGAGTTTTGATCCTTGTATGGAACTGCATGGAGAACATTTATTATTATAAAATGTACTTTTCAGATGTGCTTCAAATAATTAGTAATCGCTAAGATGACAATAGTGGATACAATCTTAAAGTCTTTACAGAGGTGAAACTTTCTTTGAAGTCCTGTTTAATTGAATTAAATTAAAAACGATTTCAGGATTTGGCCCATTAATTTGGCACTTAAGCAACACCCACTAAAAGTATTTATGGAGAATAGGAAGTATTTTCATCCCAATTTTACAGGTGGGGAAACTGAGGAACAGAGAGCTTAAAACTGCCTAAAGTCACAGTGAGATGGTTTGGGAATAAATAACATCCCAAGTTTCCTCACTGCTGCCCCCTGCTCTAAAGCATCGATAATACTTTCTCCTTCTGTAGCTTTCCAAAACTTCTTTGAGTTAATTATAAATATAAAATGAAAAAGTAAGGATGGTGCAGTGAGATTGATTTAAAAAATGTCTTTTAAAAGAATGTCTTTAATAAAATAACTGACATCCCAAATGAGCAGCAAGAACTATGAGTACCTGCAGTTAACGAAGTTAATTACACTTTATTTGAAAGAAAAAAAAATCATATTAATAGTGCCGTTGCTGGGGATGTTCATTAAGAGCCCCGAATTAATGCCCGCTGAACTGAATGGGAATTTTTCCATTGACCTCAATGGGCTTTGCATAAGGTCCTGGGTTCTTTTATCATTCAGTATAAATCCCAGTGAGTTGTGAAATGTAGAAAAATCTTGCAACAGGCCAATAAATGTTTTGGCGAAGAATTATTTAGAAAAACTCACTTCAATTTGACCGATATAAGTTTTATATAACGGGGTGCATGCGTGTGTGTGTTTAATTTTGTGGTGTATTGTGAAAGGCAAAGTTTTGCGTCTGCCTTCCACTCCAGAAAAATCTGCCATCTCCTCAAAAGAGAGCCCGTGTCGCACAGTCCCAGCTTTTCTAATACCGTTGGATCCCTTTGAGTGTGTACGTGTTGCACCAGCCTACTTCTCTGCCAGATCCAAGCTTTTGTCGTTGTACATATGAAGCAAGTTTGATCAGCTATGTCAATATCCTGCCTGGTCACAAAGAGCCAAGTTTAAAAATAAACCAGCTCAGCTTTGTCAAGATGTGAGGATACCTGCAATCAATGACATTAGAAAAGTGTAATCCCTTTAAATGGTCAAACATAGCTCAGCTTATCAGGGCCCCTTCATATGGCTCAAAGAACCATACTTTGGAGTTCTAAATTGGAAAGGGCAAGTCAGTCTGAACTGTGTCTACATCATCTAAAGGTTTTCAGGATGTGTATTTATTTTTAAGATATCTTATCTAGGTACTGTATATGGTCCCTGTGGTGGGGCGGTGCCCCACCCCAATGCCAGATTGGGCTACAACAGGCCAGAGCGGCTGTGCAAGGTGGCAGCCAATTAAGGAAGGCCTGTTAGAGAGCCAATCAGGGCCGGTACTACAGCCAGCCAATCAGAGCTAGGCTAGGCCCTATATAAAGGCTTCCCAGGACGGGAGCATGCACTCTCTCCCAGGGCTTCAGAGGGTGAAGGTCTGTCTCCTGTGTGAGAGACTAGCACCCGGGACAACGCAGTGCTGGGCAGGCGGTGGGAGCAGAAAGGAACTCCCGCCCAGTACCTGCCGGGCTGTGGGCCCTGAGAAAAAGGGCATAGCCAGTGCAAAGGGGCCGAAGGGGAAACGGCCCAGGGAGAGAGACGGATGAAGGGAGAGAAGGAGGGCAGGCAGGAAGGCTGCCGCCAAAGGGTCTCTGGGTCGGGACCCAGAGTAGAGGGCGGGCCTGGGTCCCCGCCTTCCCCCTTGCACTTCCACCTGGCTGTTTGGAGTGGCCATGATGGACTGCACCAGACCCCTGCCAAAAGGGGTTAGACTTTGGGGTGTGGTTGGCCATTGTTGCTGGGGTGAAGAGAAGGACTGCTGATAACACCAAACCCCCAGAAGGGGGTGAGACTGGAGCAGTGGGCACTGCCGGAGGGCAGTGTCCTGAAGAGGATGCCGCAAGCTGGGAGCAATGCAGGTTGAGACGCCAATCTAGGGTGAGAGATGGTGCTCTGCATGAACTGAGCTAATTCCCAGAGTGAACAGTAGGAGGCGCTGCGGTGGTGAGTCCCAACCCTGTCACAGTCCCCATCACTGCATCAAAGTGCCTCGCAAATTTATCCTTTTGACATCTCTGTAAGGTAGGGAAGTGTTATCCTCTTCTTATGGAGGATGAAGTGAGGTTAAATTACTTGCAGAATGTCACACAGGAAGTCAGTGGTGGAACTGGGAATTGAACCCAGATACCCAGTGTTACACACCAGTGTGGGAACCACAAGTCTGTCCTTCTTCCTCGTATTAGATAGCTCATCTTTCTCCAGCTGAACACTTCTTTTCCAAATTTAGCTTTTATTTGGTTTCTAAGAGATGCTTTGGATCAGATCTATTTTTATTTCCACTGCCTTCCTACTCATCCAACAGGACCACAGCATAAATGTGGAGTCTTTGCTTCTTAACTGAATTAAAAACTGTGAGTGACTAGAATAGTCTTAAGACCATCAATGTTCTTCTATAACAAAAACACTTTGTGGGATAATGCCACTTTAGTCTGCCTCCAGCATGTTGTTATGCAAAATAAATAAATGAGCCTATTGTCTTCTGTTGTTGGGATGTGGAACAGTTGTTTCTAGCTTGTCGATTGGTAGAATAAATCCAGCCCCAGATGTCTAGATTAGAGTCTAAATTTACAGTCTTGGATTATCACAAAAGTCATGGATTATAAAAAATGAGTGTCTCCCTTCACAAAGAGTGCCTCTTTGTTGTTTTTCCTTTCAGCGTTCTAGATGCTCATTTACATAGAAAATTTTATAAATATGGCATCTGCTTCCTGTGATTTTGAAAATTGCTGATATTTTGTCAATGGCTTCTTTGCAGATTGCACAAATTAATTTGTCTGCTCATTTGACTAGCTCTGTCAAGGTATTCTAGCTACTTTTGCTGAATGACATTGCTGTCCAATTACAGCACTTGAGAGAGATGGCTACTATCTTCTGACCACCAGTAATCTTTCTTCAAGAATTCTGAGTCTAAGGTATTATCCAGAATCTGATAAGGAAGCCAGTTGAATTTCTTTGTCTCTGGTAATGCTGCAAGGAAACAAGGGGCAGGTGAATCTCCTGCAATGATAGACCAACAGAGCTAGATTTTCATTTTTTATCCCTTGTCCTGAGTTGAATTGTAATAAAACTTTGCCTGGAGCTAGGCACCAAGACATTAATCTTTAAAACAAGAGTTGGCTGGTTCTTCTGCAGATTTTCGTTTGCTTTTGGTAAAAGAAGACAGGAGATTTTTGCAAGGTTTTGAATATTTAAAATTGTAGGGATACAGCAGGAAGAAACCTACACTTGAAAAAAATTCTAAGGAGGGATTTTGTGTGTGAGTGTTTAAATAAAGGAACATAACATAGAGGTTTGTTTTATTTAACCTTTTATGTGTTGCGTGTAGAGTACTCCAAGCCTCAAACAACTGCTGGAATTTTCAACAGAGCTCAATGGAAATTCAGTGGGAATTGGGTGGCTTACTTCCTTATATTTCTTTGAAAATTCCAGACTGAAGTGATGTCTTTTCTTGCAGTTATGTTACTAAGCCATTAGATGTCCCATTGTGTAACACAGAGTACTTCTAAACTAGGTGTGATCCATGGTAAGCAAAGGAGAATGAGCTGGAGCTCAAGCTTTGTGGAAGCCTGTTTGTCTGTAACTGTAGCAGTTTTCCTTAATAAATGCCTCCTGGTTAAGATGGACTATTATTCCATATATCAGACTGCACTCTGTTCATATTCTTGTGAAGGATTGGGAGGGAAAACTCTTTTAAAAAAAAACAAAAAAACCCAGATATTTAATTTTGTTTTTAGAAGCTACATAAAAATTTACTATGTTCACTTTTCCACCCTATTGCATCAGTATATCGTCATGAGCGTATGAACATATCACCAACTGGTAGCAGACAACAGACTAATTCTCTAGTTATTATCTAGGCAGAAGGTGAGAAGCTGTATATAGTACTCCCTCCCATTCCATAGTCTAGAACAGTGGCTCTCAACCAGGGGTACATGTACCCCTGTGGGTATGCAGATATCTCCTAGGGGCTACATCAGTTCCTCTAAATAGTTGCTTAGATTTGCAACAGGCTACATAAAAAACACTAGTGAAGTCAGTACACACTAAAATTTCACACAATGACTTGTTTATACTGCTCTATATACTATACACTGAAATATAAGTAAATATTTATATTCCCATTGATTTATTTTATAATTGTATGGTAAAATGAGAAAGTCAGCCATTTTTTAAGCTGCGTATTTTTATACACAGCTGTGCCTATGTACTTTTATGTCTGGTTTTGTCAGCAAGTACAAAGTGAGGTGAAACTTTGGGGGTACGCAAGGAAAATCAGACTCTTGAAAACAGTCCAGGAGTCTGGAAAGGTTGAGAGCCACTGGTGTAGCTCTCCTATTCCTGGGAGGAAAGAAAGTGAAGGATATCCCCTCATCCGTTCACTTTTGTCCCATCCCCACCTTCCTTACCATCAGGCCTTGGTCCAATTTCCACACCCCCCCTCCCCCCCATTCCCTGGCATTGCTTTCTTGGTTGGAAGGCGGCCCATTGACTACTTAACCCATCTTTCATCCAATAGTGTCAGCCAACTGCTCCTTTCCCAAACTCAGATGCTCTAAAAATTAAAGATCTAGTGTAAAGTATCAAAGGTAGTTTCATAATTAGGAAAAACTCATGGAAACAAACTTTGAAATATCTCCAACTTCAGTGCTCCAGTATGCAGTGACTACCTCTCATAGAAGTACTAGCTGTTCTTTCTGAATGATTGTTGGGATTGCAAACTCTCTGGGGCTGGAGTCTGCACTTCTAGCTGGGGGTGTAATTCCCGGCTCGAGGGGACATACCGGGGGTAACATGCTAAGTAGAGTGTAGCCATAGCGGTGCAAGGGGCTAGCCACCCCAAGTCCAATTCCGTCTGAGAAATATGTGCGTACTCGCTGGGCTAGGCCCTCCAACCACTCGCTCAATCAGAGCTGGCCTGGGTGTGTCTCCTCAAAGTGGGAATTACTCCC
The DNA here is from genome assembly GCF_015237465.2 of Chelonia mydas. NCBI lineage: Eukaryota > Metazoa > Chordata > Testudines > Cheloniidae > Chelonia > Chelonia mydas. The sequence goes on from NC_057855.1 coordinate 94,958,070, forward strand.
CCTGCTCATAGTGCCAACATATGCTGGCTCTGTACGGTTCCCAGCAAAAAGACCCCAGTTGTGGCTCCACAAACTATGAATATTTCTGATGCCTTCAGGAGATGGAAGCAGAAAGCAGCCACCAGGACAAATTCTCAGGGAAGCGGGTTCACCTCTCAGGTTGAAAACGCACCTCCCTTCTCCCCCTCCTCTGCCTTTAAAAATGGAAAAGCATCTTTTTCCCCCCTCCCACCCTACTGGAACTACATTTTTGAACAGAACCTAAAGGTTCAAACCTGGTGGCAGGGATTCACTGCTTGGGGATGCAAACGCGGTGGTAGAGCTGATTTGCAGGTCTCATCGGAGTCTCCTAAACCTTGTATGTTAATACTTGGTTAACAATGAGTTAAAGTCACTTTTGTCCCTTCAGAGACTGAGGATCCACAAGCCCTGCTCATGGTCTGCGAGTGACCAAGGAAGACAGACAGCAGGTTTGCTAGGCCATGCCCGTCCATGAGGGCGGGCATCCCAGCTGCTGACTGAATCGTCTACAGGGCCCCAACGCTTTGCAAAGGTGTCCTGCATCTAGAGCCACCTGTGTTAGGTATGGTGATCGAGTGAATCAGTTTCCATACAAACTGCCAAGCTGTCTTTTAAAATATCGTGTGCTGTTCCCCCTCTTGCTGTTCATTAGGGGGCAAACTGCAAATCGAAGCTGGCGTTTTAAAGAAGGCCCTTATTTATCCTAATCGGGCGAAGAAAGCACAGACATCTCCTATATTCTTTTTTTTTTTATGGAAGCTTAGCCTCATTTAAGTGGATTTAATCGATGACTGATGTTCACAAATTATCTAATGATATCCTAATGGGAGCTGAGGGCCTGTGTGTTCATCTTGTAATGTCACAGCACCAGGATTTTATAAGTGGAGAGAGGCCTTGACACTCAGATTAAAAATAATTATACTCACAGAATGTATTAACTTCTTCCAGGCACAGGTATTTCCCAAGAACCTTTGCCCGGCAGACTCATCCCTTGCTGCAATCCTGTCAGATCTTGGTAGCAAAACACAAGCAAGCCAGGTCAGGAGAGCATTAGTATGTGCGAGGCCTAATCTGAAAAGCACCTATATGCAGCCTGGAAAAGTGCTAATGATGTTGTAGGTGGTGCTATTTTTTTCTTGTTGCTGAATGCGTCCCTGCATGGCGTTAAGAAACGCAGGAGCCGGATGAGGCTTTTCAAGTGTCATTAGTGACCCCGTAGCATTTTTAAGAGAAAGTAGTTTAATTCCGGGGACCTGGTCAAAGTCCACTTGTGGTCACTGGCATTCAAGCAGTGATAAACTCCAAATATCTTAACACAGGGCTTCCACAAAAACGCCCCCAGTACCATGCTCTATAGACCCTGTGTTCCAGGGGAGATCCCGGCATTTACAAACACAGGAGGGAAGTAGCTTTGGCTGTGTGTTCATTTTGTTTTCTCATTTAAAAAAAAAATTATTTCTCAGAATAAGAACCTGGGAAAGGGGGGAAAAATACTAGGAGGGGAAAAAAACCTGTACTCTGTACAGGGCCTGACACACAAGCCCACTCAGCTCCAAAGGAGTTTCCCCTTGACTCCAAAGGTTTGGGATTAGGCCAAAGTGCATTTGCTGGGACTGTTTGTTTTTGTTCCTATAAACTACAGTATGTTGAGAGTAGTGATCGTATCGCTTAGTGTTCAGCTTGTGTAATTGTGGGGAGAGGGAGGAGTAGAGGAATCTAGTTGGTGCTATAGAAATAACTAAATCCTTAAATAAGATTTATTCTTAAAGGCGAAATATTTGCCCATGTTTCTTTCCCCTGTTATTAGGCTCTTGCAATGATTCCAGGTGTGTCTGCTCTCAAAAGCCAAAATGCAGGAACCAAATCATAAAGCACCTCAAAGAGAAGAGAATTTTGAAAAAGTATACAAGCTCTACGAGAAAAGTCTTCATGGGCTGTTTGACAATAGGTCATAGGGAAAATATTAGGGACCTTTTTAGCTGGCGGGTAACAAAGGAGAGTATAATTGAGCTATGATTGGCACAATAAAAAATAAAGCTTAAAGCATCTCTAGAAGATGTTGAGATTCAGGAAGCAAAGGGTATCTGCTGTCAGTAATCAAATCCAGTTCTTCACCTGCAAGAAGAGATTTCTGTTTTGGTTTGTTTAGACAGTTTAAAAAACAAACAAACCCCAACTTTGTTAGCATAGGCACACATGCATGTTTTGTGTTTACGTACCCGGAAATAATACTGAGAGAACATCCAGAGATGAGAATTCAGATGATAAAGCCAGTAATCTCCCCATGTCAACTATTAGTTATTTTATCTTTGCCAAGCTGCTGGTGTAAATTCGTGTAGTTACCCCTCACTTCAGTGGAATTCTGCCAGTTTATACCAGCTTTTCATCTTCAGATCTTACTCTCTATCTGGTCTTTGTTCTGTGATTCTGCAAAAAGTACTATAGTATGGCTATGCTAAGCAGAAGTATTTTGAAAAAAGATGACCTTTTAAAAAGGTATGCAATACCCCAGGGGTGGCCAGCCTGAGCCTGAGACGGAGCCAGAATTTACCAATGTACATTGCCAAAGAGCCACAGTAATACATGAGCAGCCCCCAGACAGCTCCCACCCCGCCCCCCTGCGCTCCCAGGGCTCCCACCCACTGGCAGCCCCGCCAATCAGCACCTCCCCCGCCCTCCCTACATCTCCTGATCAGCTGGAGGCTCTGGGGAGGAGGGGGAGGACCGAGGGCACGGCAGGCTCAGGGGAGGGGCGGGAAGGGGTGGAGTGGAGGCAGGGGTTGAGCAGTGAGCACCCCCTGGCCCATTGGAAAGTTGGCATCTGTAGCTCCAGCCCCGGAGTCGGTGCCTCGACAAGGAGCCGCATCTTAACGTCTGAAGAGCCGCATGTGGCTAGGGAGCCACAGGTTGGCCCCCCCTGCAGTACACATTCGTTACATATAAAATAGGGTTCTGTGGAATAAAGGAAGCTGAAAAGGTTGAGACTTTAACTAATAGAGCCTCAGCAACAAATTTAAGAATACCTAAAATCCAAATATTTGGTGGTCTTCTTTTAAAAATAAAGTTTCCTTTCTCTTATGCAGAGGAGTAATAGCCATTCAATCAGAATACACCTGGCAGTGCTGAGGGTTTTGGGTATTATACTTTAACAATCGCTCTCGTACCAAACAGATAATGCCCTTTACAGTCTTGTGTAAAGAGAGACTTGTCTCTGGAGTTGACTTGAAACTCATTTAATTTTGAAAACATCTGTTGTTTTCTTATTTCAGCAGCAACATGTAAACATATGTCAGGAGCTGCTAGTGATTTTTCGGCCCAAATGACATGAGTCGATACAGGTGATGGTGTATCTTATAGAAAATTAATCTCTTTCTCTCATTCATTTTAAATAAGTCTCCATCCATTGTTCTCTGCTGATTAGGTATCATTAAACCTAGCACAAGAACTGTTAAAAATGGCCATCCTTCTGTAGGAACTTCTCATTTATTAATATTATCGTTATTTTTAATGTGAACAAATAGTGTAGATCCCATCTTTCATCTGTATTGGAGGCTTTTTGAGCCATGCTGCTTTTTTAGCAAACTTGAATTGTTCATTAATGATGCAGAGTTAAAGGAGGGAACCCGAGAGCCTGCCTAGAGAGAGAGCCCCATGATGTCCCATTTATCTAGCAAAAAAAGGGCCTGGGTTTACAAGTCTTTATTCATGTGAGTGAAGCACACCAGCATTCACATTGACATCAGTAGGGCTAACTGTGTAAGGATGAATTGTGTGCATGTAAGAGCCTTGTGAGATTGCGCCGAAAGACTTGGAAAGTAAAAGTGCTAGATTTTATAATGACAGGTTTCAGAGTAGCAGCCGCGTTAGTCTGTATTTGCAAAAAGAAAAGGAGTATTTGTGGCACCTTAGAGACTAACAAATTTATTTGAGCATTTTAGAATGGTAAATTATAGAAGATAATTGCTTTAAGTACCTTTGTCGTGCTTTGGCTTTAGCTCCGCAGGAGAGAGAATGTTCAGGCAATATCCATTCTAAATCCTAACGATTTTTTCCAATGTATTTCACGTTTGTATGTTACCTGGGCGAATGCGCTGTGCCTCTTTATCCCCCTCTAGTGCCTAGACTTCACACTGAGGCTTATGAATCTATTCTTGCCTTCAGGCTTGTTCCTTCCACAAGCAATAGAAGCGTATGCTTTGAGTTTTCAAAAGACTCAGTATGGCTGTTCTTATGTCCCAGGCCCAACCCCTGCAGATGACCCAGCCAGTAACATTATTACATGTATATAACACACAAACGCAAACAAATCTTCAGTTTCCCAATCTCTCTCCTTCCTCCCTTTTTTCCAAGTCTCTTCATGCCACCTGTCTGGAAGCCCCAATGCAACAAGCATTGTGACCTCTGAGGCTACCTGTTAGTGTTTGTAGAATACTCCGGGTGACAAGCAACTTGGGAAGAGTCCTAGTGTAGTAAACAGTGGCCCTGGGAGGCAGCTAGACCTGCTGGGCCCCAAGCTCATTTTAGGGCATAGGGAACTATTGTGAGAGATGGAGGCCAAAGATCTGGGATTGCATTAAACCTCTGGGGAAGGGAGCAATGAGGGCAAATTGTGTGGGGCAGGTGGGGGTGGGGTGACAGGAAGTGAAGACAAGACTGATGCTGGGCTGGGGATGGGAAGCCAGGGTTGGTGAATGAGAGGGATAATGCAGGCCTTGTGACTAGGTGATGGGAGGGTGAACAAGTCGGGGTGAAAGTAACTTAAGGGACTTACCGGTATGCAGGGCCGGGGTCCTGAGCAAGGTGGTGGTGGGGCCCTCAACCGGAAGGGGGTGCCTCGGGCAGAAGGGGTGGGACCTTTAAATCCCTGGGCCCTTTAAATCATCGCCGGAGCCCTGGGGCTCCAGCAGCGGGGGTCTGGAGGTGATTTAAAGGACCAGGGGCTCCGGGTGCTGCCAGGAGCCCAGGGCCCTTTTAAATTGCTGGCCTGGGGAAGTTGCCCCTTGCCAGTATGGTCGGCTGTGTACCGGCTCTTGATGGTACGCTGTACCGGACCGGCTTGCTTTCACCTCTGGAGCTAGTCCTTTGTGGATTTGTTCTAGTTCGGACGTGCATCCAAAATGGAAGGGGTCTGATCCTGCATTTATTGTGCACACCAAAATCTCACTGAAATCAGTTTGAGTTCATTTTTCAGAGGCTCTTCCTCCCTTTTCTGTGCTTTTGTGTAGTGTTGTTTTTCTGATCTCTTCCTCGTAGGTCTCTCCATCCTTCCCTGGGACTTCTCTTCTTCTTACATATGAGGTATCACAATGGATTGTTCTTAGGTTCTTTGAAATAAGATTCTTGCCTCTTACATTGTTTATAAACAGTTGTGTGTATTTATGGTGTAAATTATAAAACTGCCTGTCAAGAGCTTACCTTACAAAGTAACAAGCTACCCTCTCATCTTTAATAAACCGGATGCATATGTAACCCACGCACCTCCTGGGTGTGGCGTTCTGTCCTATCTAGTGGCGCCGAGACTACTTAGAGAGAGAGAGTTAAATGAGTCTGCTCTACAGCCTTAGCTAAGAGGCAGTTGGCTTTTATCTCATGCGGTAGCGGCTCATGCTTTAAGCTCCAGAGGCCCCAGGTTCTACCCTGCCCACCAGTGACCAGGGTCTGTCAGTGCTACACATGCAAAAAAAAAATCTCCCACCTGAACAATGCTTAGTAAAATTTCTGATTTTACAAAATTCTGAAATGCATGGAAACAGGATGCTACCTCAGTTGCACAAATCTGATATCTGTTCCTCTTGCAAAATTGAAAAAAATATTTTCAGTGGCACCAAGACTGCAGCTGGCCATTGTTATATTTCTCATAACAATAGTAACGTTTATGAACTAGCTTTTTAACGAAGGGATTTGTTGATAGCTTTACATTTTTGCAGCTGTTTACAGTAACAAATTAGCGGTGATGTCACTGAGGCAGTTTAATATGCTTCTTTCCAATCCAGTGCAATCCTTATAACAAAGCTGACATTAAACGATAATGTGTTCACTTTCCCTGATAAGCAGGAAGAGATCTAACAGTGTGTTCTTTTTTTTTTTAATTCCTGATTAGAAGTTTAAGAGGGGGTCTTGTTCTATTATCCATGCAAATTGGTAGCAATGATGGTAATAAATCAGATGAGCAAGACTTAAAATAAACCACGGCAGCTGACTTGATGTACAATTGATTCCTCATGCTTTTCAAATCCCTGGATGCTTTGTGGCTTTTCATGCTGTGACAAGATTATTTCCGTTGATCTACGATACTAAATTGACTGGATTTTTTTATTAAGTTATGGACATACCTAGGACTAAAACTGCATGCCTGAAAAATGACACCAGAATGTTACAGTAATGGGAAAACTTTCAGTAGGATATTGAAGGGCCTCGATTTTAGAGTATCCACGCTGGGGCACCTTCCAATGGGGTCAATTTCAGACAGCACTCAGCATCAACCCTCTCAAAGTCAGGCTCCTTGAAACTGTGTCAGGTTGGGCACCCAATATCGTTTGTCACCTTTGGAAATTCTTATTTATATACGGTTTCCCCCGGGCCCATCTGGGCAGCTGGGAGCATGGCACAAACCGTTAATGCAGAACAATAAAGACGTAATCAAAAGCAGATAATGAAATCTGTAATAAAAAAAAAAAACCCACCACGGGTTATTGAGAGAACAGACGGGACACCTGTTAATAGTGATATTCTTCTTCTTTTGACTTTTTTAACTATAAGTGAGTCATAGGGATGTAAAATATCATTAAAAAAGTTAACCGGTTTAACAATTAAAATTATATCGTTTAACTGGTTAACTGAGGTGGCTGTGGCCGGGGCTGGGGTCCCTCTGGCTGGCCAGCCTGGTGCAGCTGGGGCTGAAGTCCCTCCGGGACGCTCGGGGACGCTGGGCTGGGGTTGCTCTGGCCGGTGTGTAGAGGGTTAATGGTTAAGGTGGGTTAATGGTAAGCCTAATGCTTACTGGTTAACCTTTTACATCCCTAGTGGGTCATGTATAGGATCTGACAGTTACCAAGCTAGAAGCCTCTCTTGGGAATCATAAGGTTGTTTGTGTTTTACGGTACGGAGGAACAAGATGAGACAAAAACTACGAGGAGTCCTTGTGGCACCTTAGAGACTAACACATTTAATCGGGCATAAGCTTTCGTGGGCTAAAACCCACTTCATCAGGTGCATGGAGTGAAAAATACAGTAAGCAGTATCTATATTACAGCACATGAAAAGATGGGAGTTGCCTTACCAAGTGTGGGGGGTAGGGGGGGTCAGTGCTAACGAAGCCAATTCAGTCAAGGTGGAAGTGTCCTATTCTCAACAGTTTTGTCTAGGATCAAGAGGCTTTAGACTGAGTCCCTTTCCTAGAAGTTGCAGTTGCTAGAATTATTTGCTGTGTTGTGTACATTCTCTGGTCTGGCCAGTGATGTACCGAACTGGAGCTGCTGTAAAGTAAATTCACAGTATGTAGAAACACAGCTCTAATTGACCCATTTATGTGCAAATTAAAACAGCTGGTGGAAGCAGTGACACCATCAAGAACCATTTTTTCACCATGGTTTCATAAAAATTGAGAACTCGGTCCAGTCAGAGGTGATTTCTTTCTTCTCTGATATGTGAGATCATTAGTAGAATAATTTGAAAGGTTTTGTGGTGTGTCCGCAAAGCCTGACACTCACTGTGATTTAATGATAGTGAGTAGAAGACTAAATGTATTGAAATATAGGGATTGATCTATCCACACTGACGTCAGTGGGAACAGGATTAGGCCCATCATCTATAATCTGGTTTCAAGTCTTCATCATTTTCAGATAGTATAATGGGGAAGAAAAATAGCTGTTAATATAATTCATGCAACTGATGCATACAGTGAGGTAGACATTGCTTATGTCAGCGCTACTCATGTTTTGTCTTGCATATAATATCCTGCTGAACTGGCTATGAAAATTAATTTTATGTGTGGGGGATTTTTTGCTCCCCTTGGAGAAACATGCTTCTGGGTTGTTCAGAATACTGTAGACTTAATATGAGTTTTAGATAAGGCCAAAGCTATGCAGCTTATAAGTAAATACAATGGGCCAGATCCCCAGTTGGAGGAGATCTAGCAGTATTGAAGTCCCCAGAGGAGGATCTGGCCCAATAGTTGTTTGAATTACTACTTAATGGGTCAGACAGCACGATCCGGACCTTAAGGCAGACTGCCAGCTTGTCAGAGCCTTCTTCACTTTCACTGGGACTCCCCATAGGTGTAAGGCCGTGTCTATGTGGATCAGATTGCAGGGTTAAGATGTTTGTCATTCCATAAAGTGCTATTTTTTCACACAGCTAATTACTTCACACTTTTTTAGTATAACTTACATCGCATATGTTATATTTTTCCAATTTAGCAGAGCCAAGGTGCTGACTTTAGGTGCTACCATAATCCAAACAACAAAGGCTCCAGCTGAGTTCTTGGCTCCGTTGTGCTATGCACTGGGGAAACACACAATGAAAGATTGTCCCTGCTTACAGTGTACATTTAAGACAAGACATAAGATGGTTTCAATGGGCAATATGAAAGAGAGGGGAAGAAGGACAAGGGTAGCACTGAGGAGATGACCTGGGTACCAGTAGCTAGGGCACAACTGGATTATTTGTGGATGACTCTTGATTTTGATTGTACCTAGAGGTTTGTTTTAGCTATACATTCTAGCATCTCGCTTCCTTCCTCATGTTCCTCATGAATTTAGCCTCATTCAGTGGTTCCCAAGCTTCTTTTTATTTTATTAATTTATTTTGCCATCTATTTTGGGGAACCTAGTAAGTGACTGTGACAAAGCAGCAGAAGTTTGTTGATGTGAGTGCTTCAAATGTCTTCAGCGAAGGTTTTTAAAAAAAAATGTAAAAGAAGCCAAGCATCTGGAGAAGCCACCAGAGACTGGCAGGGAAGGGAAAGGAGGCTAGGGGGAAGCTTAGAAACTTAGAAAACAATCAGGCCACTGACCTATAGAGTGTGTGTTGTGTTGTGTTGTTTTCCTGGAGAGAGTGACCAAGCTTTGGTCTTTAACAGTAGATCCTAGTATCTCTTCTATGCCTTTCATGAGAACCAGGTTTCTTGATTGATCAGAAATCCAGTATAATAGGTCCTCGGCCATTTGAGCTGTACAAGCTCACAATTTCCATTGATAGCTTGATGCAGGGCTCAGGTGTAGGAATCAGCATTCACTGGGAGGTCTCTCTCCATCCACCCCACTCACTGGAGCTAAAGGACGCATATAGTCTCAGATGTGGTCATTCATGACTTTTTTTGAGATGTGTGGGTGTCTTAACATTGGAGTTTATTTCTCATACAATCTGTTAAAACTTTGATCATCCATGTCCTTTGCATAATAGTCCTATTTAAACTTTTATGTAAGGAGGCCACCTTTCTGAAAACTTCTCCCTTTCACAAGCACAATTTATGCCCACAAATCTGAGTAGCTGCACTTTGATTACCTCATTAAAAGCACAAATCGAATAGATGGTGTACAGCTACTTAAAAACTGTGCCCCCAGTTGAATTACAGGTACAAAAATAGGAGTTAGAATTTAGCAAGCAGAAAGTGCACTCATGAACAAGGAAGCTATGTCTCTTGTGACCTTGATGTGGTAAATAGTCTTCAGATTGCATACTGTCTCTCAGGGAGAGACCAGGGACTTCAGGACAACATAACAAATCTAAAGTTCTCCCTAGGCTGATTGATACATGAGCAGATGGCTAGGAAGGAATCTGCTCCCATGTTCAAACAGTGAATGAGTCCTCTCAACAGGCCCGTTTGGGCTAGTGGATTTGACAAATCTGCTTCAATAGAGGTGCAACTGTCGGATGCTTGGAGAGGTGATCTGGAGCCTTGAAAGAGAAGCTACTTTCTGCAGAATCCAGAAAGCTCATGATAGTTCTGAGATCCAGCCCCTAGCCGGCTTATTTTGGTAGGACTGAGCCTTTACCAGGAAGTCAATGAATGTTACTTGAAAACACTCTAGACCCCAAACACATCTTTTTGTTTTCACTTGAAATAAAAAGCTGTCGAGGGAAACTCAGTGTTGTCAGTCTCTAATTACAGTTCTTTGGTTACAAAGTGCTCTCCTGCTGCCATCAATGCCTTTTAATATGAATATCTGACTCTAGAAGCTACGCTTCCACCAGAGGGCACCCCGCAGCGCCTACCATCCCACATTCATGCATGCAGGTAGTTATATGTGACTGCCTCGTGGGTAGTTTTTCACATAACTAGCAGTTAGGGTGCACCATTGTTTGTGTGAGTGTGTATTTTTGTGGACTGTTGGGGTGCACATGCACTCTCATGGATGCATGCAACAGGAGGGTCTGCCACTCTAGGGGCCAGCTAGCCCTGTTCAGTTATCAGACCCAGCTGGCAAGGGGTCAGGCGATGCCTATAAAGGGCCGAGAGCGCAGCTGGAGGAGATATGCAGGAGGCAGGTTGGTTACTGTGTCCGGCCCCGCTGCTAGATCAGAGAGAGAAGAGCCAGAGTTATAGGCGTCTGGGCCCACGTTGGTCAGGGGAATAGCTTTGTTTTGTGTTCCTTTGTGAGCTTTTTGTTTGAAGTAATAAACTGTGTGCAGAGGGGAAGGGCCTGAAAGAGACCTGGTGCTTAATCCTTCCTGGGCTGGGGAAACAGAGCAGCAGCCCTACAGTGTACTGCTTGTATCCTCCTTTGAAAATCTGTCGCAAGGATTATCAGCAGCGGACCTCCTTCCACACTACATACCTGTTCATGTGGCCGTGTTCAGATTACATACCTGTTCATGTGGCTGTGTTCAGATTGCGGTGCAGACCACCAGTCTCCTGAATAAAAGAGAGAGGAGGTTGCTTTTTAAGGACCTGATCCTGCATCCTTATAATCCATGAGAGCCCTGCCATAGGCTTCCATGAGCTTAAGAACAGCGTCTAATTGTGATATCCAGTTTAAGGATATGATAGCAATGAAATGACACATTGAAAGAGAAAAGGAGTACTTGTCTTTTTGCGCATACAGACTAACACGACTGCTACTCTGAAACCTGACATTGAAAGAGGTAATTTGATTTGAGGTGCCAAAATGAAAACATTAAGTTGCTTTCCAACAACAACAACAAAATGCAAGTCCTGCAAGCTCAAATTGTTTTTCATTTGATTTTTAGTATTGAAAGTTATGGGACTGTAAAAGACACCAACTGCTTTGCTTGCATTCTTAGAAGTAATTACATGTCACATGCTGTACTACTATAAAATGGATCTGTGTAAAAAATGCAAGGTACAAAATTATCAGGTGCGATGCAAAAGTTTTATTGCTAAATATATGGAAAACCTGTTTTTACAAACAATTCACTGTCCTAGATTAACAAAACAAGAAGTAATTTCTGAGCTTGACACAGATATTTTACTTTTGTGGCTGTGCCATGAGCACTGATAGGTACGTGGCTCTTTTTTTAAAAGACCCAACTTTTATTTTTAACCCTATAACCACTTTTTTGTATTTACTACCGCAGACATTATGTTTTGGTTAAGGTGAGTGCGTTGTGGGCCACATATCCTGCTTGCCTTACTCACACAAGTAGTCCCACTGATTTCAGTAGGACTCATGTGAGTAAGTAGAGTAGTATTTGGATTTTATGCGGAGATAATTACAGTGCAACATATTGCATTAATTGCTAGAATGTAGACCGAAATTTAAATAAAACAAAAATCTTCAGTCATATTTGAAATTTGGCAGTTCAAGTAGAAAAACTTTGAAGAGCAACATGAAACCAGGATGTTCATATACAAACTATACTTTTATTTATGAGAATCTAATTTCCATGGCGGCTGATAGATCTATCCTTTCTGAATAGGTGCAACAATATGACTAGGGCCCTACCAAATTCACGGTCCATTTTGGTCAATTTCACAGTCAGAGGATTTTTACATTTCATTATTTCAGCTATTTAAATCTGAAATTTCACAGTGTTGTAATTGTAGGGGTCCTGATCCAAAAAGGAGTTGGGGGGGGGGTCGCAAGATTATTGCAGGGGGGGTTGCAGTACTGCTGCCCTTACTTCGACGCTGCTGCTGGCTGCGGCGCTGCCTTCAGAGCTGGGCAGCTGGTGAGTGGCGGCTGCCGGTCAGGAGCCCAGCTCTGAAGGCAGCGCTCTCACCACCAGCAGTGCAGAAGTAAGGATGGCAGGTATGGTATTGTCACCCTGACTTCTGCAGAGCTGGGCCCTCAGTCAGCAGCCGACACTCTCTGGCTGCCTAGCTGAAGGCAGCAGTGCAGAAGTAAGGGTCACATGGTATAGTATAGTGTTGCCACCCTTACTTCTGTGCTGTTTCTGGTGGGATGCTGCCTTCAGAGCTGGGCGCCCGGTTAACAGCCACCACGCTCCGGCCGCCTAGCTCTGAAGGCAGCGCAGAAGTAAGGGTGGCAATACTGTCACTCCCCTAAAATAACCTTGCAACCCCCCTGCAACTTCCTTTTGTGCCAGGACCCCCAATCTGAGAAACTCTGGTCTCCCCCACTAAATCTTAATAGTATAGGGCAGGGTGGGCAAACTATGGCCCGGGGGCTTTATGGCCTCCAGACGTTTTAATCCAGCCCTTGAGCTCCTGCCGGGCAGCGGGATCCCAGGCTTGCCCCACTCTGGCACTCCAGCTGGGGAGCAGAGTCAGGGGCTTGCCCCACTCTGCACGGCTCCTGGTAGCAGCAGCCTGTCCTCCCTCCAGCTCCTACATGTAGGGGCAGCCAGGAGGCTCTGCATGCTGACCCCCGCCCCAAGCGCTGCCTCTGCAGCTCCTATTAGCCATGAACTGTGGCCAATGGGAGCTGCAGGGGCGGCACCTGCGGACAGGGCAGCATGCAGAGCCTAGCTGCTTCTCCGTGTAGGAGCTGGAGGCGGGACATGCTGCTGCTTCCGGGAGCTGCTTGAGGTAAGCGCCGCCCAGAGCCTGCACCTCTGACCCTTTCCTGAACCCCAATCCCCTTCCCCAGCCCTGATCTCCCTCCTGCCCTCCAAACCCCTCCATCCCAGCCCGGAGCACCTTCCTGCCCTCCTGCACCCCCAACCCCTCATCCCTAGCCCCAGCCCAGAGCCCTCTCTCACATCCTGAAATCCTCATTTCTGGCCCCACTCCAGAGCCCACACCCCCAGCCAGAGTCCTCACCGCCTCCTGCACCCCAACCCCCAATTTTGTGAGCATTCATGGCCTGCCATACAATTTCCATATCCAGATGTGGCCTCAGGCCAAAAAGTTTGCCCACTCCTGGTATAGGGTAAAAGCACACAAAAGACCAGATTTCACAGGGGGAGAACAGATTTCACGGTCTGTGATGTGTTTTTCATGGCCGTGAATTTGGTAGGGCCTTAAATGTGACAAACAACCTATTCAACTACAGTTTGAATGCCTTACATTTCCATTGGCCAAATACCATATTCTACCATCAGTTTGTAAGCAGAAGTACTCATTGATTTTAATGAGGAGTTCTGCCTAAAAGCTGCTGGCATGATATGGCCATCGGCTTGGAGTCTTCCTTTTTATTTGTTTTAGGGCCTATAATAGGGTGACTGTCTCGAAGACCCTGAATTAGCATTCAGGGTTCCTCTGAGCCATCTTGATCTCAGGTGCTTGACTCCTGCGAGAAGATGAAAGGTAATTTCTGCTGATTCAGAGTGGCTGGTGCATGTTGTTAACTCCAATCAGGATATAAAAGGGGTCGCTGTGAGACAAAGAAAAGCAGGAGATGGGACAGAAGCAGGCCTGCTGGGAAAGCCTAGGAACAACCCAACTGGGGGGATAGAGCTTCAGCTGAGGGTTACGTTTTGTTGTTCACGTCGTCAATAAATCCAGACTGAAGGCAGGGTGCAGGTTTGGACTATAAACTGTTCTGTTCAGAGCAGGAATCTTACCTAGGCCATGTCTACGCTACCACTGTCCCACTGTAGCACTGGACTGTAGATGCTTCCTACATTGACAGAGTTTTTGTGCCAATGCAGGTAATCCACCTCTCCAACAGGCGCTAGCTAAGTCAGTGGAAGAATTCTTCCATCAGCCTAGCCATGGCTACATCAGGGTTTGGATCAGCCTCAGTACGGCGATGATCAGGGTGTGAAATTTTTCACAGCCCTGAGGAACCTTGCTAGGTTGATCTAATTTTTAAGTGTAGACCAGGCCCTACTTACAGAGCCCTGTTGTGTGGGTGACCTGAGATGTCTTTTTCTCATGTCAGGCTGCCCTAACCGCCAGTGATCACAGAATTTCCCAGTGGAAGCAGGACCTAGAGTAGGTCTGGATAAGGTGAGAGCATCTGAGTGCTGTCAAGGGGCTATGAGCCACCCCTGTTTGCACTCATAAAGTGCATTATACAGTGTTGCCATTTAGGTTTTGTGAAAACGCAGTTTTGCTGTGAAGCAATTGAACTTGCTTGAAGAGAGTGAAGCCGAAGAAGGGGTCGAGTGAGAACCTGCAGCAAAGCATGGAAATGACCACATTGAACAGCTTCCCCATATTCTTGTCTTGCTCTTGACTTCAGTCGGGCTGTCCATGTGAGTATAAGCACTCACCAATGTAAGGGATACATTATCTAGTCCTATAAGTTTTGAGAAACAATGTAAATTTGTTCTTTCTAATCTATGCAAACAATATGGACAGTCCCATACTAGTATATATTACAGTAAAAATATATATTACACTTGTTCTGTAATAGGAATCAGATGCAAGCATCACACTATTCTCTTGACCCCACAACTTAACCATGGTTGTTTTATTAGATTTTAAAACTGCATAACACCAGAGGTGCGCCCATCCTAAGCTCTACATTCCCTAACATAATTTGGGTTCACAAAAAAATATACAAGATAAAATACCTATATCTCAGCAGCAAAATAAACCCACACAGCAAACAACTTTCAGCTCACTCTCTCCAGAGGCCAAAGCTCACTGAAGTCCAAGAAAAGACTCCAGCTGACTTCAATGGACTTTGGAGGTCTGAGAGAAAAGATGGACTTTATTTTTTCCTGCTCTTAATAGTCCAAATGTCCCGCCCTGCTCTTGAGGTTTTAGCATCTTGGTCCAAGTTTTCCTCTTGTCTTCTGAGACTCCTTTTGTCTTTGGAGTACCTGAAAGAAAACGCTGAGAAACAGGAAATTATGGACTGGCATTATGAAGCTGAAATAATGTTGATAGGAAAATGTGTTGCCTACTGAACAGGAAAGCTGCAGTGTAGCATCCGGAGCAACTACCGGTATCCTGTGTGTGGAAGAAAGGAACGGCTGTGAAGACCTCTAGTACCTGCTGTGGGTCTGGTTTAACATAAGTAACGTGCCTCATTTCTTAGTGGGCATTATTGGGAAGGTGAATGGAAGGTTAAGTTGTGAATAGGGGCTTGACAAACGGTATGCTGGGCTCAGGATATCTGTGGTTGCTAAGATAAGCAGCAACACCCTGATGCTATGGACAGCGAACAAGATAAACCTGGAATGTAAAAATCTGGCTCCATGTGAAAGTACCGGGACAGAGCATGCTGTACAAGGACTGGTTCCTCGCAAAGTCACCAAGCCAATCAAAAAATGCGTGGTGCAATGTAATGTGGAAAGGTATATAAAGGAAGCAGTTTTCGATGTAATTTTGGGTGTGCTGTGGTTCGCGCTATACACAGCACCTACGCTTGAGTCTGATCGGCTCAGCGTCGTTTTGCTGTATGCCAAATAAAGGAACCTGAGTGACGAAATCCAGAGTCGAGCTGAATGTTGTGTGACCCGGAGAACTGAATGAAGTGTTCTCCCAGGACTCAACGGGGCGCTCTGGATAAGCCGAGCAGCAAAGGTCTTGGAGGGAATCCCAATACTTGTTTTTAAATTATGAAGAATTACAGTTTTTTAGCTGGACAAGCTACTAAAGAAACCTTGGGTTTTAGAAGATGTAGGAAGTCCCTACAGATAGCCCAAATATTTCATGATCTACTATTGCAGTATTCAAATTAAAATGTGCAACACTGGTTGCATTACAAGAACACAGAGAATGTTTTATTTGCATTTGCCTTTTTCTCAAATGTACTTTTTTTAGCAGAAAATATGCACTATTTTAACTCTTATCTATCATTTTCCATGTAGTTCATTAATTCATTCATTAATAAAGCTGAATTTATATACAGTGATGATAGCTTGCAGGCTTTCTTAATTGCCTTTCATTTTCACTGCAAGATAAAGGCTAATGTTTTTCTTATGTTGCCATAGCTAAATCCTCTCTCACCAATATATTCCTGTATGTAAATCACCTGGCTAATTTTATCTTGCAGTCATTAGAGGAAAATAAGCTCCAGAACCCTTTCTTTCGTAGGAACCATGTAGTCTGAAATATTTCAAATAGGCAAATGGCTTAGAGTATTTCAAATACGTCCTTTCTTGTTTATTTAAAACACTAATTTCTACTGGAAATTGTCTCCTCGCTATTTTATTTTTCAAAGTCTCCATATCTACTAGAATTATACAAATTCACATGGTAGCCTCAAAGTACAGGAGATTTTTTTTTAAAGGCACAGTACAGATCCATCATCCAGTACCCACGGGTTGGTGGGATAGGTCTGGGTAATGCGGTTGCCATGGATGCCGTTGGTGCTCTGGCTCCTATGGGTTGGGAGGATCATTCCATTGCTCTTGATCCCTGCAGAGACCCACTGCACAGGGCCTGTTGACCCCGGCTTTGCACAAGGGCCCAGGATTTAGTCCAGAGTCCGTTAATGTCATTTTCCTGCAGCGATTGCAGTATTGAATAAGAATGTAAACACTCATGTTTGTAAGCTGGGTAAAACTCCCCCATGTTGACGTGTTTCCATTGTTCTTTGCGGTCCGTTTCTTGGACCCGGATTCTGTGCCATGAAGCAGCCACTTTACATCGGCGATGCAGAGGAAAGGGTCCCTAAAGCCAGTTTAGGGGAGAGTCCTCCAGTGATACAGAACGGGCATACCAGCTCCTACACCACCTGCTTCCTTGTTGCCAGGGATGTAGCCAAAGCAAAGGAGGCCTGTCTGTGGCTTCATTAGGCCTGACCGATCCCTGGATGCCACATCAGGTGGCATAACTTAGAGCTTTCTTGAAAGGGCCTGCAAGCTATCACCGGCATTTGTCTTTAAATCTCAAAATCTTGTTAGATTTCATCTGCTGCCTTAGTAGAAGGAAAGCGCCCTCCAAACATTTCCTCTGGTGCTGGCTGCTGGAGAGATCAGGAGTCCCAGGGGCTCAAGAAGGGATTTTCCACTGAGATGAATGGGAAGCTATTGGAACACACTCGCTTTGGTCCCCGTGAGATCTCACTTTGCTTAGTAACTGGTGCTATCGCACCATGGATGAGAAAGTTAAATGTTGCCTCATTGAGCTTGCCTGAGGGTTTCCCTCTTATTTATCTTTCTAAAACAGTAAGTGATACAGGGATTCAAAGTACTGTTTCTTCGTATTTTCAAAGATATTTAAAAATCTGTCTCTCACCAAGGTGATCCTTTTTTAAATACCCCCTTGAGCTTGTTCTAAATAAGGATACAATGGTAGCTACTCTCCCACACAATCCAATTTAAACCAAAATTTGGGGGGTTCAGCATTTACTTGGTATTGACTGTGTGCCAAACATACAGGAATTAACTGTGTTGCTGTTCTTTTATTAAATATGACAAAGAACTCAATTTATTGTTAAGCTGGTGTGGGAATTTCCTAGGGTTAGGCTTTAGAAAGTATAGAAGCAAGGATTCTTATCACTTGAAAATGAAGTCATTCAAATCCAAGAGTTACAATTTTGATGTCTATCACTGTTTGGGAGAGCTCCACTTCAGATTAACTACAGAGTATTTGGAATATTATATGCCAGAAAAGAGAGAGAATGTGCACTGAATTCCTCTCTCCATCAGTGTTATGCCCCTCTCTGGATATTTGAAAGAAATGTGGATCAGAAAGAAATGTCTAAATATCTACTTAGTGTGTGAGGAGGCAAAGGGTGTGAATGGAATCCTTGTTAACAAAACACAATACATTATACAATGCGCATTTCCTACAGCTGAGTCCTGAGGGCAGCTGTTGTGGTGTGTGTTGCTTGTGTTCAGGAGGTGGATCTGGTTGATTTGTGATCACTGAAGAAGCAATTTATAGAGACCTGTAAATGCAGTTTCATGTCCCTAGTGGGGCATATGGCTATGGTATAATACAGCACAGTTCCATGGATGGAACACTGGACTGGGAGTCAAGCTCCTGGGTTCTGTTGCCAGCTCTGGCACTGAACTGCTGTGTGACCTTGGGAAAATCCCTTCACTTCATTGTGCCCCTGTGTCCTCATCTATACAGTGATGATAGTTTCCTTTTGTTGATCTTTTAAGGAATAGTGGCTGAAAAGAGCTCTATCCAAGCAGTCAAGTATTATTTGTTGAAACCTAGACATCAGGCGTAAGAGTCAAGTGGTTGCCCTTAAAACTTGTCACATTTTCCTCAGATAAATAGATATTTACTTCAGTATTTACTGTATTCACAATACTCTGGGGGAGTATGACAAATACCGAAGTAATTTTCTGGAAGTCCCAAACTCTGGTCCATGCTCTACAAAGCATTTGCTGGTGGCCAAAAGAGAGGTAGCTGCTCATGTGGTGTGGTCTCCTAGTGTCCAGCTGCTAAATCGCCATGATAGAAGCTAAATCTACATGAAATACTCTCCAAATGTTACTGTTTCAGGTAAGCAATTAACGTAGTTGCCACATCGAGGCTGTCTGGATCACCTTCCCTCCAGTTCACAAAGGCGATGGACCACATTCTTCATATTGGGATACAGTTAAGATGTGATCTAAGGCAACTGGCACGTTTCAGAGGGTAAAAAACGTATATGCTTTTCTGCACATGGTAGCAAAGAATTCTGGGGTGAAGAGATTACTAAAAGAGGAATTGCTAACCAGTATAAATCTTAGCACTTTTCCTTTGTTAATGTTCAGTGTCTCAACATTGACGTGTTTGCTCTTTGGAGCCGACTGAGATGTATGGCAAGTCAATGGACTATGATAGCCAAGAAAAAAGCCAAAGACATTCCGTTAGAAGCCAAATATTGTGATTGCATTCTGAGTTTTCCTGAATTGGCCTGCTTGTGACTTTAGCATTGCTGTAGGAAAAACAGTCTTCAGGCGAGTTCATTTGTGGCTCTCACCAGCAGGCAATAGAAATGGGACACCTATGCTGAGACTTGAATGCAGCACAGTAAAGTTGAGGAGTGGGGGAAAGGGAATGTATTTTAATGTTTTATCAGTGGTAAATGAATGGTCTCTTGCTGTCACCCTGCCTTCAGTTTTGACTCTAGAGGGATTCCTGTGCCCTGTTTGGAGTGGGACGATGGTTTGTATTTCTGTTGTTTTCTGCAGTTCCAGTGCTGGTGCATGTCACAGTGATAACTGGTCTATTTCCAGTTGGGCACTTGAAAAAACCTTAATTAAATTTGTATTTAAGAAGAAAACGTGAGCTGTATGACTTCGTCATGCTAAGCTGTGTGCAAATATATTTTCTCCTGAGCAGTTAGAAAATAGCAGACACTATAGTGGTTAGAAATCCAATGATTTTTATCACGGCAAAGGAATGCTGAGCGCTTTTGATTCAGTGAATTTGCTTGTAACCTATGTTAATCATATGAGGAAAAATTGTGAAGTAGTTTAAAATATTATGAATACCCTGCAGTGTAAGCTTTACACTGACTACAGAAGCACGCTAGGTGGAAAATGTGCTAATTCTAAAAATGCCAGGGTCTGGAAATGTAGCAAACGTTTGCCTGCAGTTTATTAAAATTCCTATTCATTTCTCTCTTTCTAAGTACGCTGTTGCTAAATTAGCTGCTGTACTGTTATTGAGAAGCTAGTTGTCACAACATTATTTCTTTGAATACAACCAAAATGCAAATATTAATTTTGTCGTCTCAAAAGTGCTTTTCCATTTACCCTCTGCAAAATATTTTTCTTCCTGTAAGCCTCCCAGATAGGATGGTAAGCTGTGGAAATCTTCACTGGCAGAGCAATAATGCGCACAAGCCACCTGGCTCAAGGCCATTGGATAGCAAAGTCTGCTATCACTACTTTCTCAGTCCCAGTGTTAGAATGCACTTTGTCGCTGTCGAGAAATCTGACTTATCAACAGCTGCAGTGAAACTGGTAGTTGCTGCTGTACCCGCTACTTAGTGACTACGGGCATGGCAAGTCTTCCCTTGCTTTTAATAGACCTCCTGCCTTGGAAGCTCTGATTCTGCAAGTGGTGTTGGGGCAGGTAAGGAGCTTACTACGCTAATAAAAATCTGGGTGCAAGAGTAGTTATGCAGTAACTGTGTCTGACTAGAAGGGGTTGTTTTGAAGCTGCAGACCTTTCTGGTATATGACAAGTGCTGAATACAATATTGAGTATTTCATGAGCCTGCAAAAGAAGAGGGAATTAAATTAGAATTTTTGATAAAACAGGTCTAGGCAATGAACTACTGTTACGGTACTGGGGGAATTTTTGGGGAGGAGGGGGAGAAAACATCTGGAGAAACAAAAGCCACATTGTCATTATTTTGAGTTGTTTCAGAGTAGCAGCTGTGTTCGTCTGTATTCGCAAAAAGAAAAGGAGGACTTGTGGCACCTTAGAGACTAACAAATTTATTTGAGCATAAGCTTTCATAAACATTGTACACTGAGTTCCCCAGATAGTTTACTTTTCTGTAATGGATTGCTTTACAGCTCGGGAGGGGGGAATCTGATAGAAAGCATCCTAAAAATTATCCATGGTGAAAATGGAAGAGCAAATCTGCAAGACAGACTTTCATAGTTCTAGTGGTGTGTGTGTCAAATGGACTTCATTATATGATCAGTGCTAATTTTGAGCCCATACGGTTGGCTTTAGTAGTCATAAGAACCCTTTTTAACTAGTGATTGACAAGTATGGAAATGGTCGAGCCATTTCCGTACCCAGGGATCACGCAGTAGCCTGACTGGGTCCAGAAGCTAATCTCAGGTGCGCAGCATATGGAACCGGATGCCTCTAAAACCCGCTTCCATAATACAGAGTGAAACTGATTTTTTTCAAGATACCTGTTGACCAGGACCACGCGGCAGGAAATTAGAATCTAATCCTGGATCACCATCAACAGTCAATTTTGGGGGGGGGCATTGGGGGATGTCCTTCATTTAGGGGCGAGAACCTTGTAATTTTTCAAAAGTGTCGATCCACCTTTATACCACTTACCAGTCACATGGGGAGCATGCATGGTCCGTGCACGCCATGTGATTTATGAAAGCCCCCTGTGCAGCGTGACTGAGAAGGGTCTGCAGGATCATGATTAGTTTTCACATGTACCAAACCACAAAAGCATTCATAAGCTTTACAGAGAGCCCCCACAGACCTCTACCTTTTAACAACTGGAGCCTTTGATAGGGATCACTGCATGTCGATACGCTGCATGGATAATAAAAATCACGTTGCATATTTAGGCGTAGGGATTTTCTCTTGAGTGGTTAGCTCCCCCTCCCAGCTCTGTTGTGCAGTGCAGTTGTGTGCTAGTTTAGGGGTTCACAACCTTTTTCTTTCTAAGGCCCCCCCAACAGACTATAAAAAGTCAAGGCCCAGCTGTGCCACAATAACTGGTTTTCTGCATATAAAAGCCAGGGCCGGCGATAGGAGGTAGCAAGCAGGACAATTGCCTGGGGCCCCATGCCACAGGGGTTCCCATGAAGCTACATTGCTCAGGGTTTGGTTCCAGCCCCGGGTGGTGGGGCTCAGGGCCCTGGGCTTCAGCGCCATGCAGTGGGGCTTTGGCTTTCTACCCTGGGCCCCAGCGAGTCTAATGCTGGCCTTGCTTGGCAGCCTCCCTGAAACCTGCTTGTGGCCCCGCCAGGGGGCCCTGGGCCCCTGGTTAAGAACTACTGTGCATGTTTATATCCACCTGCTCATCCTAGAGATGGCTGGCTTCCAGTTGTGTAGCGTCTGATCCTCCTGCATTGAAATTGATAGCAAAACTTCATTGATTTAAATGGATGCGGGGGGGGGGGGGGGCAGAGGGATAGCTCAGTGGTTTGAGCATTGGCCTGCTAAACCCAGGGTTGTGAGTTCAATCCTTGAGGGGGCCATTTAGGGATCTGGGGCAAAAACTGGGGATTGGTCCTGCTTTGAGCAGGAGGTTGGACTAGATGAGGTCCCTTCCAACCCTGATATTCTATGATTCATTGATGAGAAAGGAAAGGCTAATACTTCATTTAGCTTTTTGGAATGAAAGACAGTATGCATCATGGTTATTTTATTTTTATGCACACTTTTATTCTCTTTGCTGTGCGTGAACACATCCCTGCTGCATATCATGTCAGTAACCAGGTTTTCCGTCACTGGAAGGCAGTTACTTAAATTCGCTCCTGTACAGTTCATGTGCTGATTTCTCTCATCAGAAGTGAATCTGAGATTTCTGTATAATGCAGGCCTCTCATTGTTTGTAACACTTCTAATGAGCGAGCCAGTGTTTGATTATCAACATCATTTTCTGTCCCATCAGTTTTAGTAATGAATACATGCCAAAAAGCTTACGCCCACTCACTGCATGAAAGCCAGAGACCGCTTACTGCTGGACCACCAAAGCATCACCGCAGCCTTAGCAACCATCACTCAGACTTCCATCACCTTTTTAATTAGACTTGAAAACCTGTGAATTAAATATGTGTATTAATAATTTGTTAGTGCTAAATAAATAATTATGATGGGGGATGGGGGCAATAGCCAAGATGTAACCATTCTGGATTTTTTAATTGTTCTGAACTGTGCTTGTGTCTGGCTGTATTATTTTTTGAATGTTTATCAGACTCTTAGCTTGACTGCTGGACACTGCATGATACCTGACAAGCTTTTCATTTGGTGTATTAAATAAGAGGAGGAAAGATTAATGTAGAATGAGAGAATTGTAGATGCAATGTTGATTAAAGAGTTGTTAGATTTCACTTGCAGACAGCCTGAATAAAATGCTATTTGTAGAGTGGAGATTAATGAAGAATAAAAAGAGCTTGTGAGAGGATGGAGTATAATCTGCTGGTAAGGTCATGGTTTTTCATATCTTTGATCCTTCAGGACTCATAAGGTGAAGCTTGCAAGTTTCCTGAGCATCTTTGGGTAGTGACTGGACATGTTCAACTCCCGTTGACTTGGTGGGAGTGAATGGGCGGTGAGAGCACTTGGCACCTTGCTGGGTTGGATCCTGTATCTGTAACAAGCTGTCGAAGTTATACGCAGACAAGGGAGCATGGTTTTCTTGCCAGACAGACAGGCTGAGGGGAAATCTGCATGATGATCTACTCCACAATAACTAACTTAGCTGGCTAATAGGTGGCCCGCTGGTCTGCAGATGCCGAGTAATTTAGTAATTGCTGTGCTTTTGCCCTCTATGTTAAATCCCAGATGCAATCTCCAGTGCTCATAACTCGGCGGGGTGTTGGGGAACTGTGTGGATCAAGGGGTCTTGCTATCCTGCCACCCTCCTGCTAGAGTGGTGTGCATGCCTTCTGAGCCCCCAGCTGCCAAAGCGGAGAGTGTGCACAGCAGAGCTGTAGAGACGGGAATGGCCAACTGACATCATGTTGTGAGGTCTGTGTCTGTTGGGCTGTGATGATGCACCATCCCTATGCAACGGTAGGATGCTGCTCTACAATTATTTTGTGATCTAGAGCTCTTCCCAGCCCTGCTGGTGAAGTGCATCTCCAGGTCTCTGAAGCTGAGAACGACTGCCTGCCTTCCACCGTCATCTGTGTAGATTAACAGCTTCCGTGCAACTTTTTTTTTTAACTCCATTCTGATCCATAAATACAATAATTCTGAAGTATTCTTTCAAGAGTACATGAGCCTCGGGAGACGGGGGCCTATTTAAGCAAAAATCTGATTGTACAGGACTAAATAAACCATTAAAAGTATCCATTTATGCTGCATCAGACTTTGCAGAAGCTAGATTTAGACTGACATCCTCTTAAAGGAATCTCTGGGAAAGGAAAGTACTTGTTAAATTCCTAAAAATCTTGTGCATAGAGGGACAAAGTTAACATATTGCAAGGATGATAGGTTCGGGGAGGGGGGTTGGGTTTTTTTATCATTTTAAAGATATTACATCATTCAGCCATGCCCCCAATTTTCAACAATTCCTTGTGAAATTACTTCCTCTAAGAGGAATATCTGAAAGCCAGTTTAGGAGAAGATATTGGCTGAAAGAACTGGTGGCTGAAAGAAGTGTCTGTTTAAAGAAGTTTAAACTATGTTCATTCAACTATTTAAACAAAACCTCTGAACTTCACTTGTTCAGGTTTCCATTCTGGGGATTGGTCATGTCATTCAGAGCCTTTCACCTCTGTGACGACTGCCATTGAAATCCAACCCAGGTCAGTACTGACCAACATCCATTATCATCTGACCTCTATGTGGCTTTAATGATCGTTGGTCTGTTGCCAGCTTATACCAGACAGTTGTCTCCGTCTTTGCTACCTCTGTCAATTATCTGAGAAGAAGCCAAACTGAATAGGCCCGGAGATCAGTCTGCCTTTTCACTCCGAGATGTTGCTCCTCTGGAACAAGGTTAAAGCACATTGTTGGGGCAATGTGTGAACTGCCGCTAACTCTGCTGTGAGTGTTCTGTTGAAGAGATGTCTCCTCCCAGTTCAGTCATTTTGGCTGCTTTTTCAAGCTCTACATTGACTTAATTTCTCTTGTGTATATATTTATTTTCCCTTCCTCTTTTTCCCCTTCTCTAATGCACAGCCTTCTACCCAAATTGCAGTGTAAACTTTCACAACCGGAGATCCTAGAAACTATGATGTGACAGCCAAGTGGTTAATTATAAATGAAAGAAAAACCCCTGTTCAAGTGATTCAGATTTGTCCGATAGCCTGTACGATCATGCTTCAGTTAACTCTGTCACAATGTATTTTCCTTGGTTTGCAGCATCCGCAATGTTCTGCTCTTGTTCATTGTTCTTGACACAAAATTTTTGTTGTAAAGCTTTGAAGTGCTCAGAAAGGATAAAGAGGAGGAAACAGTCCTTTAATCTTAATTGTGGTGGTTGGGTCAGATCCACATGTACTAATTGATGGAGAACATCAGCTGGAAAAAGAAAACTGATTACAGAGGCCATCTGATCACTAAACATCATATAATTGTGTTGAATGCTGTGCCCTCTAACTCGAGACCAGAAGTTCAATAGTTTGAGGACAAGGAACACACATGCAAGGAAAACAGATGCTATCTTTGGATTGAGAGCATAGATGTAAGTGGTACAGCAGTCCATATTGTGATTGAATTGGTTTGTTAAATATGTAGTAATTGCTATCTCAGAAAAGACCAGTGGGCCAGCTAGTCCAGTAGCCTGTCTCTGACGCCGGCCAGTAACATCTGTTTCAGAGGAATATGCGGGAAAGCCACTTTCGGGCAGTTACACAAGGTGGAGCTGGGTGGGAAATGATTTTTCTGTGCTGCAACATTTTTTGAGATTTGAAAAATTTTCCAGTTGGGACAAAACCAAGATCTGCCTACATTTTCCATGGCTGGGGGTACAGACCCTCCCCAGAATGGCCAATAAGCATGGCGTTTAGAGTTCAAGTCTCTGCTTTTCCTGGTTCAGAGCAGCAGTTTGAACCTGGGTCTCCCACTTCCCAGGGCGAGTGCCCTAGCCGCTGGGCTTTCGGCTAATCTGGGGAGGTTCTGTCTTTTTGTCCAGAAATTCCATCCTGGCCCTGAGGAACTCTCCCAAGGTTTGTCAAAATGGACCCTTTCCTGTGATGAGCTTCTGTCTTAGCACATTGGCATTTTCTGACCCACCCCCCCCCCCCCCAAAAAAAAAAGGTGAGAAAAATTCGTGACCAGCTCTAAAATTTACCTGCCCATAGCAAAAGTTTCCTCCTAACTTCCGCTGGTTAGTGGTCGGCTTATATCCAGAAGCACAGGGGTTTACAAACATTCCAAACTTTTTTTTTTAATTTGATCCTTTATAGGGTAACTGGATGCTCTCATCATTCATATAAATGAGCAATCCTAAACTCTTGGCCTCACTGCTACAGTATTTTATTCTATTTATGAATATTGGGCTGTAGTTACACTGCATTCAGCTCTGATATACTCTATGCCTAATCTCTCTGTTTCCCAGACCTGCAAAACTTTACTCCCTTGAGTAATCCTTGTTCATGCTGGCATTCTTGTGGACTTCAGCTGGAGTTCTTTCCTGAGTAGTGTGCAGGCTAAGCCCTCTGACCCTATTTTGTCACTGTCCATTTTAATGGCTTATTGGGGGAAAAATAAGACTAGTTTTTAAGTTTTATGTGACTACGTTCAAGATGAAATCCTCTATAGATTTATAATGGTATGTAAGAGATCGCAGGGTTTGCTCGTATTGATAGCTTCTTCCCACAGGAACTGTATGTTGTACACAATGCATCTGATTTTCCATTGGTCTGATGCAGACCTACCTGAAATGAATGTTTTGTCTTCACTTTATTACTTCATTTGTTACTTGTCATAAAAGTGGAGGCAAGAAGGTCAGTGTCTGTATTGAAGATGGAGAGGACTGGTCCATTTTGATGAGACTGAATGTTTTTATGTCTATGAACTAAACTCTGGAAGAAATTGCTGTCCGACATCCTATGAAACTGCCATCTGAAGACCCATTCTGAATAATGGGGCCAAACACTGTGGCACATCAATTGTTGTAGTCTGGAGAAACTTAGAGGAAAGTTAAGGCCAGTAAGCTATTCACTCCATCCTTTCATGTAGCATGAACTCATGGCCATCCCTTACAAGAACCGTGACACAAAAAGTAGAAATGTTTGCTTCTCTGGCTGATCTCTGTCTTTCTCTGGCTTTATTTCCCTTTCCACTACACTCTTTCTAGTGGAAGAGCCCCGGAAAGCATTGATTTTTTTTTTGCAATGCCACTAAAACTATTTAGGATTGAGTTATTCATAACAGTTCATTGGCTTTGCTGTCTATGCTACAGTGTGAGCAACTTACGTAAAGTGTAGGTATGGTGAGAGAGGTTACTAAGTAAAAAGTTATCATCTTATACAGCAGATGTGCCCTTTTAAGGCATAGAGGGCAGTATGAAGCTGTGGACAGAGGGAAGTATGGAGCTGCACCACCTGCAGGGGAAACTTGAGGAAGGATTATGCCTCTTCTCAGTGTACTCGGATCGTGCTCCCTGCCTGCCTTCCCCACCTTCCCCTGTTCCTTTTGGTGTGGTGTACTACTTGGTTCCTTTCCCCCTCCAAAATGTTCCTGCACAAGGGACAGTCTGTTTGGCCATGTTATTTCAGAAACAGATCTGGTGTCTTTATTGACTCAAATTACGTTAGCTTCTGTCAGCTGTGTGGGGTCTGCAATGGTGCAGAAGGGCAAACTGGATTCTCTTCCGGCTTATGCACCTTCCACTGGGGTATTAATCAAGTTCAGTTGTAGATTCTTTCAGATTCCAGGATGAGTCTGTACTGCTGGCAATCAAAAAAGGCTTGTTCCTTATGTGTACACTGAGTAGATTTGACAAAGCCATTGATATCTGGTTCTCCACTATGTCAGTTCTAGAGTTATTTTTACCACACTAACAGAAGCCTTAATTGTACCATATATTTCTGAATACCTGCAAATCCAGATCTACTCATACTATACTTAGCTACTCTTGCTGGGAGCACATAAGTACATGTGAATAATGTTGCTGTACCCCACCATTATTTAACTTTTGTGTTGGCCTGAAGATCACTCACCACTACCTCTATGGCTATACTCCAGTGTGATCTTATCTCTACATACGGTTGCCCAAGTTTAAAACAGTGTGTGCAAAATCTACTAGGTAGAGCCTGTGGGCATTAAAATGCCTCTTGCAACTTGATGGAACTGAAATATAAAGCAGAGGCCCTCGATCTGTGGGTCTGAGACAAAGAATGGAATCTCAGGAGCCAAAGGCAGCATGTAGAAAACACAATCTCTTTTCCTTTTTTACCCATTACAGCCAAGTTCAAAAGCCCCCACTGATCACATCTCGTTTAATGGTATTGAGCAGTTCCCTAGCACTTTCCATCTGAGAATCTCAAAGTGTCCTACAAGTACACATGAGCTAACCCCGACAACATCCCAGTGGGATAGGGAAGTATTATCATCCTCACTTTATAGAAGCTGAAGCTCGGAGAGGTTAATGGATTTGTAGAAAGTCATGCAAGAAGTGGGTGTTAGAGCCAAGAATAGAACCCTCGCTTCTTGCAAGCTTCCTCTCCACTGCCCCATCAGCATGACGCAACACTGCTCTGGAGAAAACAAATAAAGGGGCGTGAGGGAACACATTAATTCATGGTCTGTGGTGATGGTAGTAGGATGAACAGCACCCACTCCCAATTCATGGCCCATAGCTCTCCAAAGGACTATCAGATGTTAAGTATAGTACTGAGATAAGTAGGATTTTACTTGTAGTAAACTATGTATGTAATGGAAAATGCACTCATTGTCTTACTAGGGAGTATTCCGGATAGGCCGCCTCTGAAGTGCCAGTATTCCATGGAATGCTGACTCTCCCAAGAATGCTGTCAGCACACAGGATTTGCAGTGATGGTTAACAGTTAAAAAAGTGACATTCTTTAGAGGTGAAAGGCTCTGTACACTGTGACTGTTCCCTGAGCTCTCCAATTTCCACTCAGTAAACCTTTGCAGGGGTTGTTGAAGTTAATTCTGAAGTTAATGGTTAATTCTGACAAGTTTTCCGGTTGCTCTCTCTGATCACATTCAGACCAGTATCTGACATGGTTTTAGCACCCTAGCATTGTCTTGTTTTATTCTTGTACTTCCCCCATGTGAATTTGCCTGTGAGACTGTGCCTGGAAGGAAGTCAGGACCCATAAAGCAAGATGCTCTGCAGGACAGTGGTCTGCACTGGTAGTTCTGTTTCCAGTTTTTTCCTGGTGTTTCTCCCCCCCCCCCCCCGCCCCGATCATTCAGCTGCATCAGACACTATAAACTATGCCTAATGAATGAGAGTCAAAGAAAAAGAGGACAAATAGTGAAGTAAGAAGCATCCTCTCTTGGTTTTCCTTCTACTTCTCTGGTCATTCTGTCAGTGTCTTCGTCCCACTCCCATTTGCCTTAGTGTCCCATAAAGCTCTGACCTTCACTGCCACCTCTCTCTCTCTCTCTCTGCTCTTGCTGTGGGTGATCTTCTCTGCTCACTGTAGCTTCCACTAATATCTCTACACCAATGACTCAAATGTATTTCCCCACTCCTGGCCTTTCTCTTTCCTGCCAATCTCAGCTTGTCTCATTGATAGCTCCTCATGGATGTCTCGCCATCAGTTTTAAATGAGCGTGGCCTACACTGAACTTCGTGGGCTCAGCGCTGTCCTGTGATAATTCCCTTTTGTGCTGCTCCACATACATATGCAGTTAAATTCAGTCTGGCCATATGTGGTAGTGCACACTAGCAAAGCAACAAACATGGCTGTACTAGTGTTGGGCTGTACAGTGGAGGATTGCTGCCATCATCTTTGCTCCCCTGAAAACCTGGAAAGATGCTAGACTATGGGTCCTCCTCATCTGGCAGTGTTAATACACTTACGCTCCCATAGCGTTGAATGACTTCCATGCAAGCCCCCTGTGGAGATTACTCCTACTTTACTTGGAATTCACAGGATTGCTCCTAGCCAAAAAAATACGAGCATATTCCTTTTGCAGTATAGCAAATGGGCCTGCTTGGGGCGGTACGGAACGTTGTTTGTTAGCATCTGCTAGAATTTGGTCCATACAGGGACGTGTGTGATATGTCTTCTACATTTTTCAATATTCTACAGATGACACTAATCTCTCTCGTGTAATGCCACAGCATTTGCTAAAAACACACCGCAGCATTCTCTGATTCCTGCGACAGAAATGAGAATGGAAGTATTACGGAATTCCAGGGGACCCTAGTTATGTTCTGCAGCAGGTTTTTTTATTTTTTTTTATTGCTCCTTGAATTGTAATTGGGTGCACTTTTTTCCCTCCCGGGCACGCTTGTTGTTCTTTTTACTGAAGGTGAGCTTGCAAATATCTAATGTCTTGAAGGGAATTCAACTGTTTGCTGTGTGTCAAATGTCTTGTTTGCAGTCATATTGGGGCTTAACACGTGGCTGACATTGCATGACTGAAGGTCCCAGCCAGCTGACCTTTAGTCAGCGTTCTATAAATAAATCCTTTCCAATGCTGGCTCTTTCAGCAGCAGGTGGGACTATGCAATGGGTCTTCATTACCTCTTGGCACTTTCTCAGTGAAGCGTGAAAAGAACTAGAAATGATTTCAAAATCTATTCTTTAATAATGTTCTCTACTTATTAGTGAAAGTGGTTTCCAAAGCCTGCATTTTGCCCTGAAACTTTTTTGTAAAGAACAAAATATTTAAATACAAAAAATGGTTTAAAGCATTATACTATTTCAAAAAAGGCAATGCTATGACTTAACGACAGAGACACTCTTTAGTACTGGTCAGCCTGATCTTCAAATTTATTGGTTCTGATGGTACATGGTTTTTTGGAAATTTTATCTTGAATATAACAACAAATTGGAGCCATGTTACAAGTCCAGCCTGTCTGCTTTTTACACAGTACAAGTCAATGAGGCAAAGTATGAAGCAAATAGTAAAAATATAAATATCATTAGAATAAGTATGTCTTAACAAATGCATGCAATTATATTATGTACTGTGTAAATTTTAGATCTTCAGAAAACAGGTTAGTCTGCATAAATATTTTCTCAATACCGAATTTGTTTAGATAGGAGAAAAACTTTATATTTAGAAGGAGAAAAAAAGCTAAGTGATGGAACAGAGTAAAACGGGCTAGACACGCAAATAACAGAAATATAGGACAGTAGGAGGCTCTGTAGGAACTTGGTTATTCTAAAGTAGATCTCATTCAGATTGCATTTTACATTAGCAAGCTCATCCATTTAACTGCAACGGGGGAGGGGAGTGTGAATTTTAATGCATTGATCTAAATGGTGCATTTTCAGATGGACAAATTCTTCTTTTCATAACCATCAGTTGTCACCTAAGCAGTAGGGATGGGCTGGATCAGAAATACTTTGTTCCCCTAGTTCAGCAAAGCATTTAAGCACAGGATGCATGGGTGATCTGTTGGAATGCTGGCACTTCGAAGCTAAGTCTTGCTTGGGTGCTTCTCAGATGGGTTCTACAGAAGGTGTTTCTTTCTAGATTGTACGCTTGTGTGGCAAGGTATGTCTCTTTGTATTTAGCAAGACCCTGGCTGCTGGGCAAAATCCAGGAGGGGCTGTTAATGAGGCAAACACAGATTTCTTTTTGGACACTGTCATAAATATAAAGAGAAGATTTAACACCTTTCTGTAAACAGTGCTATAA
Organism: Chelonia mydas; assembly: GCF_015237465.2. Classification (NCBI taxonomy): domain Eukaryota; kingdom Metazoa; phylum Chordata; order Testudines; family Cheloniidae; genus Chelonia; species Chelonia mydas. The sequence goes on from NC_057855.1 coordinate 94,989,484, forward strand.
AATCCCTCCTGGCCAGAGGCAAAAACCCTTTCACCTGTAAAGGGTTAAGAAGCTAAGATAACCTCGCTGGCACCTGACCAAAATGACCAAAGAGGAGACAAGATACTTTTAAAGCTGGACGGGGTGGCGGGGAACAAAGGGTCGATCTGTCTGTCTGTCTGTCTGTGACGCTTTTGCCAGGAACAGATCAGGAATGAAGCTCAGAACTCCTGTAAAAAAGTTAGTAAGTAATCTAGCTAGAAATGCGTTAGATTTCCTTTTGTTTAATGGCTGGTAAAATAGGCTGTGCTGAATGGAATGTAGATTCCTGTTTTTGTGTCTTTTTGTAACTCAAGCTTTTGCCTAGAGGGATTCTCTGTTTTGAATCGGATTACCCTGTAAGGTATTTACCATCCTGATTTTACAGAGGTGATTCTTTTACCTTTTCTTTTCTTTTAATAACCTGATTGTTTTTTCATTGTTCTTAAGATCCAAGGGTTTGGGTCTGTGTTCACCTGTACCAATTGGTGAGGATTTTTATCAAGCCTTCCCCAGGAAAGGGGGTGTAGGGCTTGGGGGGAATATTTTGGGGGAAGACATCTCCAAGTGGGCTCTTTCCCTGTTCTTTGTTTAACATGCTTGGTGGTGGCAGCATAGGGTTCAAGGACAAGGCAAAGTTTGTACCTTGCGGAAGTTTTTAACCTAAGCTGGTAAGAATAAGCTTAGGGGGTCTTTCATGCAGGTCCCCGCATCTGTACCCTAGCGTTCAGCGTGGGGAAGGAACCTTGACAGACACTAATGATAAATATTAGCAAAGATTAATAGTAGCAAACACAAATACAATAAAACATAAAAAGCTATTGTTCTGGTCAGGATTTTTACTCATTTTATTTTTTTCTTTCAGTTTGTTTCAATGAACTAGTTCTGTTTCAATGACTCTGTCCGCTGTAAGATAGCGGTGGAGTTATGGTAAATGTGTTGAGTTATATTGTAAAATGCAGTTACCAGGACACCATGGCATCCTGGGATACCATCAGAATTGATAGGACCAATATTTGAACCCACTCTAGAAACACTGGGGCAAATTCTCCTCTCACACCAATTCCACTCTTTTGGTCTTCCAATGTGTGTCCGTGCAGCACCCAGGATGCTGGAGCTGTGAGTCTGTTTAGGGCCACGGAGTGCTACTGCCGTACAAATAATGAATAACAACAACAACCAGTCCATATAAATGAACTCTCCTCACCCCAAAAAATCTATCCAACTCATCTGAAACAAGGACTACAAGCCGTGTGAAGTTTAACTTCTTAGCGAAGTGACCCACTTAGTACAAACTCAGGGGGCTAGACTTCCATAGTCACCAATATCTGGCCTTTTCACTCTACTTGTCTCTAAGAGCAGGATTCCTGAACTCTGTTTGACTTCTTGAGGATCAGTGTGAATCAAAGAGCCCAAATTATTTGACTAATCATTGTAAGCAATGAATTACAATATATTTAGTTTGCCAGAAGTGTAGGTCTGTATACCTGTGCTTAGAAGCAAGCAGATGTTTTCAAACTGACATGACCCGTCTTACCAAGCATAATAAAATATAATCAAGGGGTTTTACAGGGGATTTTTCATGGTATTGTCTATTGTGGTGCACATTACCTTATTGATCTAATTAACAAAACAGAGCTGGATACTTTACATCGTTACAGCATTGGTACCTGCTTACTGAATTAATTGCAGCTAACAAAAGCAGGGCAAAGGTAACGCTGAAGGAGAGTGCATGCACAAGCTGTCTAACCAAGTTTGTTTCTATGTCCAGCAACGTCCCGCTTGGATTTTAATTGTATACATTTTCTACCAAGTTTCAAGTCTGTCTCTTTTTGTAATATCATGCAGGTATTACAGCAGCGTGAGGTATGCTAGACAGGTGCAGCACATCAACTGGTCTGACGTATTCATTATCACCTCTTCCACCATACTGCAGCTACAGCCTGGGGTGAATTATTTAACAAGTCTAAGCTGGTAGATTTTGTGTACTGCAGGTGCTTCAAGTTTATGATGGAAAACCTGTGCTTCCCACTTCAAAGAGAGCATTAAAAGAACATTTTCAAAACGCTTTTATAAGTAGCTGGTGACAGTTTCTTCAATATATTTTCATCTCTGCTTTGTTGAGCTGCTGTATTGGTGGAAGGATTTGGCCAATGCTTTGATGGCATGTTGTGTTCCAGGCTGATTTGAATTTGTATAAACTTGCCTCCCTGAGTGAATGTTGACCAAAAAACAAATTTAAAAAATCAGACCCTTAAAATAAATTGTGGTTGCTAGAAGAGCTTTAATAAATAGAAGTAAATTAATATGTCACAGTTATGAGCAAAGACATGGATAGCTTCCAGCTAGAAAAACTGCTTACATCACAGAGGATGTAAAGAGCAGAATCAATCGCCAGGAAAAAACGAAACATTTCAGTGCATGGTGAAGGAAGCTTTTACATCCACGCACATCGAAAGTGCTTGTTGCCCTGGTGAATTGGTGACACAACTTAAACATTTACGGTAAGAATGTAGGAATCATCATATTGGACCAGAACGATTGTTCTCATCATGCAAAATATTCTGTCAGTGACCATAACCGATACCCAATGCTAATGAGAGTTAAACTCTCATGCTGGACAGTTAGGCAATCCCATGCCTATTGGTGGAGTTAATTTCTAACCCCAAGCAGTTATTGGTTGGGCGACTGTATGTACTAGACCATGAAACTTGATATCTTATATGAATTTTTATTCTAGTTAGAGTAATTGAGGGTTACAGTCTTATTATTCATATAAGGAATTTTTTAAAATTCAGCTATACTGTTTCCCTCAATAATATCTTGTCGTGCAAAGAAAAATGTTTACTTTTACCAGTTTTGACTTAGATGTTTGTTTGTTTGTTTTTTAATTTCATTGGGTGTCACCTTTGAATTGGCAGGGGAAAAAAATCTGAAAGAAAGGATGATTGATGTAGAAAGAATTGCTCCAAAACATTCCAGCAACTCAAAATTGAGAAAATGACTGATAAGATGTGGGGTGACTCCATCTTCACAATGGAGTCGGAAGGCCAGGCCTAGAGGCCCTCTGTGTCCCCACAGGGGAGATGGTAGAGCTGCATTAACTCTGGCTCACTGCATGGGTGAACATGAAACGCTGAAAATTGGGAGCTGTAACGAGGCAGCGTCTACTGATGAGCTTTCCAGCTTGCAACTTGCCACAGCAGAGGAGGCTTGCTTGGGGACTGCAGACTTGTCTGCGGCCAGCAAGATTTTATTTTGTTGGTGTGCATTTAGGGCCAGTGAATTGTCCTGGCTTGAAGGCTGAAATCCTTTGTTTAATCCCCGGAATAGGCAGAAGCAGAGAAGCTTCCCTGTACTACCTCCTCAAGGTGCCTGGACCTTGACTGGGATAGACCACTTCTGGTGGTGAAAGGGCATTTCAGTCTCTAGTGACCATTCAGTTCATGGCCTCTCTGTAAGGCTGCCAACAAAGATGTTAATAGAGTCCAGTGGAGTGTTGGGGCTAGATTTTGTGATACGGACATCGGTCTCCTGGGTAGTGGACTGACACCCAGCGGGCCAGATTTTCTCCTGAAATAGGCCAGCCTCCTGAAAAGCTGGGACCGACAGCCTGTTGAGACTTGCATGACTGAAAGACTGCAGATATTTTATGCTCGATCAAGCCCTTCTGCTTATACGTTGCCCTTCACGCAGGAATCTAAGATAGCTCAAAAATTTTTCCCTACATCACCTGTAATTCTTAATAGTAATTTCAGCTATCCTTATTCAAACAAATAACCTTTCTGTCTGGATTTAGTAGTCTCAATTGTTCCTCAATTGCTCTCATAAGCAACACCATGCTTATGAGAGCAATTTTACAAATTAGATGATCCCTCACTGGAAACTAATGAAGGAATTTCATAGTAGACTGTAGATGTGTAGATGCCATGTTGGTAGTGTAGAATACTAGGTTGCATATTTTTATTTGCACTATCTACAGCTAGTGCAAGAATTTATCAAGGAAATGAGCAGGTGACCTGCAGTGATCCATGTTTGTGGTCATCAAAGCACACATCTGTACGTCAGCAATAACCCATGAATGAACACACACACACACACACACACACTCCTGAGCACTTTCTTTACCAGATATGTTTTTCTAAGATCTTTTTGGTTGCCAAAACCATGATCCTTGTTGCAGAAAGTGAAGTTGGGGAATAGAGGAAATATACAACTAGATTATTTTCATTAAACACTTTACTGCAGTGTGTTCCATTTTTTGGTCTAAATGTTGAACTTTTCCAACCAGCTGTCTCTGAAAACTCTATTTGATCTGATCATAAAAAGAAAAGGAGTACTTGTGGCACCTTAGAGACTAACCAATGATCTGATCATGTTTCACTCCCTCCCTTTTTTGCCCACTTTTCTTGGAACATTTATGCAGTTGGTTTTTATTTACATAAATGTTTGTGGGGGTATTTTCCTGCAAATAAGCATGTTCATGACTGTTGATAAATTGTACAGTCACTTGCTAGACCACACTTTGGTTTGTTACACAATATACACAAGAGACCAAATAACTCATGTAAGGCTGGTTTACTGCTATATAGTACAGGGGAAATGTTTTTCTATGATACCAGTCTCTGGGAGGCATCTCGTGCAGTGATGTTACATTCACTTTATGCAGAAGGTGTGCTCCCAAAGTTACACATATCAGCTGGTATTGTAAAATCATCATATAAATAAGTTACACGTCTCCATGTGTCGCTAAAATCCAACCCATTTATCCCAGTTCCCTAACTTGTTCTGTTCCTTCCTTACCTTTGTTTTTGGATACTAGCATTTCATGTACTGGTACGTGAAGGTACTTCCCTAGCTTGTACTAAAACATAGAGCAAAAGTTTCTTGATTTTTGACAAGCTTCCTATCGGCTTATGCCAAAGCTTACTTGAGCAAATGCAAGGTGTTATGGGATACTTAGCATAAGAGAACAGGATTACAGTAAAGATATAGGCCAATTTAGGCTATAACTGCTATACAGTTTGTGCTTAATGTCTCCCAATGTGTGTATGGTGCAGATAATACATGCTATTCATATGATATATATGCTAGTCAGTACATATTGGTCTACGTGACAGAATGCTTGCCTGACCACCCTGTGTACACATTTAGTTACTTGGTGGGGATGTAACATGAGAAAAATGAATGTAAAGACTTTTAAATATGTAATGGTTCCGGCTTACACCTTTCTCTCTCTTTCATCAGGAAAGAATTCAGCTAATTTAAAATATGTGGTCTGTTTGTATCCAAGCTAATAATGCTCTTCCCTGTGTGAAAGAGGACAGGAATTATTGAATACATCCTCAAATTTTGTAGGCAGCCTTATCTCCTGTGTGTCTTGCGAAAATGTCTCCAAACTCTCCACCAGGGTTTTAACTCTCTAATGGTCCCGTTTCTGTTTTATAATAGTAAGGTCATCCAATCAGGGATCAGAAACCATACCATGTGACCTCCGTGACTAATTACACTGACTGAATTCCAAATATTCAAAGGAGCCCTTGTAGCAAACTGTTCATGAAAACCCAGGGACCCAAATAGGTTAGTTAAAAATACTTTGTCAAACAATTCATAAAATTCCCGATCAGTTCATGAAAAGGCTAAATCCTATAGAGTGAACAGTTTAACCAGCTCTAGATGGTAGCATCCCTTCCTGTGTAGAGACTCCAACAAATGGTTATTGGTTTCATCTATATTTTTTGGTAAAGAAGAATATATTGAAATTGCACTGTGGGAAAAGTTCCCTTTTATGCTTGATTGTTAACTGCTGCTTGTCAGGTCCTGTTAACCAGTTCTACATGACTTAGTATAAGTCCAGCTGTTATACAGGAAAAAGTAGTGTGTTAGCAATGTTATACTCCGGAGTATTACCCCATATTCTTTTCACATTTACAAAATACCAACCCGACACAGCACGAATGTGTTCTAGACACAACACCCTGCTGTCCGCGTCCTATGTCTAGCCACTGCTTCCTTAGCTGCTTCAAGCGCTGCCTAAGGTACCAAGTATGTGTGGGGGAACACACAGATCCAGTGTTGCCTCATATACATGGTATGTCTGTATTGAAGAGCCAACGCTGGATTTTAGAAAAATACAAGCTGTTGCAGCTGTGGACTGTTCTGCACTTTGGCAGGTTTCAGATACATGGGCACATCTCTTCTGTAGCTCATGCCTCTGAAAGTTTGTAACTGTACATCTGATCTGTAAGGATCAGTATTTCAGTCCCTAGTGATGAGAGGAGCAATGAACAAGGTGGTGTCCTGTGGATAGTTTACAATCTTCTACCCCACCGCTTTTTGTTTTAAAATTCCCCTTGTAGCTCTAAAGAGTTCCTCCAAGTCAGTGATGGGTGATATTTTCCTTTCTTTCCTGAAACTCATGTTTGCCCTTGACCACAATTTCAGCTAGATGATCTGAAATATCTCAACAGGAGCTTGGACTCTTAAACGTTGGCTGTTAAGTTTGTAAAGGCCTCCGACAAAATTCATTTCTGTTTTAACTAAATAGACCTCACAGAAGCCTCTAGTCCTTGTCTCTTAAGGGAATGCTGTCAATTAGTCTGGCAGATGGCCTGACATTAAACCTACCAGTTTCATTTTGATCTGTGTGCACAAATATGTAAGTTACACTTTTCTTTGTACCCTTCCTATTTATGCACAAAGGGTAGGGACATCTGAGTGTGCAGGTGTGTTTGCATGCACATTTGTATTCATGTCCCATGCAGAACACCACCTGCAGAAAAAAAACCCCAAACAGTACGCTTTAGGTTTGATGGTGGTAGCCAAGGTAAGAAGTTGAGATGTAATCATGTTAATCCAAGGCCAGAAGGGACCATTGTGATCATTGTGGTCTGACCTCCTGTATAACACAGATCAATGGTTGGAAAGCAATGCAGTTATGGTTTTGTGGTTGTTTTTGTTTTTTTCAGCTACTGTTACACATTTCAGAGAGGATCAAAACACAAAGGTGGTGCACTGGATATTCTATGGTGGTGGTAATAGGTTTGCTTGTACACCCCTAATGCAGAAGCCTGCATAACAATGTAGAGATGTGTCATAGGAACTGAATATAGTTAAGCATTAGGAAGATGGTATATTTCACCTGACAGACATTGAGATCTGTAAATTCTCTGGGTCACAAAGTTTTGCAAATTGTGAAATGCATATTACTTACAGGTACTTCTAGAAGTGGATAGCCCCTTGGTAAAGCACACACAGTTTCAGCTGTGGATAAAGGAAAAATACTCATATCCCACAACTACAGTGCCAATATTTGAACATGAAAAATTTCCCCATAACCTAGGATAAATAATGTGTATTACACAGGTGTGTGTCTGCAGAGAGAAAAGGTGAGGGACTACACACCTATCGTTTTTCTCTTCCTCCTTAAAGAAATCCTGTTTTCTCAAAGGGTAACACCAGAGGGCAGACAAACTTAGATTGAGCAGCATGTTGTTGGAAATATTTCTGCTTTATTTTTTATTTTTATTTTTTAAAGTATCTGGAAAGTATAGGACCGTGTTCAGCTTCTTATCATTTCAGCTGGGGCAAGGTGAGGGAAGAGGTGAAGTTGTTTTATGTGGGGAATGCAGGGATAGCAGATCTCCCTGGAGGTTTTTTTGAAAATATGTGCCATTTAATGCACCCTGTTCCCTTCTGAAGGCAGAACATTTTGCTCTTCAGAACTAATTATATAAACCCCAGGGATAAGCCAGTTCTGGCAGGGATGAGGTAGCAGAAGTTTTTTCCAATAGGAGACAGGGAAATCGTCCCAATCTTCTTTTAATATGGTTGCAGAATTTTAACTAGTCTTGAGGAGTCTCCAAGAATCTCCTCCCTGACTCACGTATGAAGTCTCTTGAGTCTTTTGTTAGGACTTCTTCTGGTTGTAGCAGCTTTTGCAGGTAACAGATGTAACTTTTGTAACTTGATAATGAGAACTCAAGATTGTAGTGGTTGGTTAGACCAAAGCACTGCTAATTACTTCAGATTTCCCTTTTTCTTTTGATTAGATGCTAATTGAACACATGGTAAAGCTGAAGAGCTTTCAGGAACAGTAGGGGACATTTAATTGAAAACGCAGTGCAATCCTCTTAAGTTGAGGTGGGATGCACCCAAATAGTGTGACTTGGAAATAAGAGAACTCTCTTTAGTGGTAGAATTTTCAATGGGAAACTTATAACATGAAAGGCCAGCCACTATGTTTAATTTACCTCACTTCAAGAGTCGGCTCAAAAGAGCATTTTGTGGATATTTATTACCACAGATGGAACTTTGAGCACTTTATAAATATGCATATTAGTCATTGTCACCTTTCAAGTATGATACAGGTGAGTATAGCTATGTGGATATGATACTATAAATCATGTTTTAGGGTAACTTCAGGCCCTTTTGAGTGGGTGATGAAATACCTGGGAGAGAAGTCTGTTCTCGGCCTGTTGAGGAAAAGCGGACATTATTTTCCTGCCTTATTTGTATCCATATCACCGAAAAGCTGGTGTAGAGAAGCAAGTCGGTCTCAGAGGGCTGGATTGCTGGGCTTTCACCTCTGTGCAGTTTTTGCTGAAGCAATACAGGGAACTTCAAAGGGGAAAGTTGGCAGGCAGAACTAGATAGCCCCATACATCACCTAGGGAAAAAGGCCACTGTTTCTTAAATCTACTTTTGAATGGTGAGAAAGCCAGTAGGAAGCCCAGCAATGCGACTATCTTAGATCACTGCATTCTGCCAGCATATCCCTTGGCTGTGGGTTCTCATGGTTGAAAATCTGCTTGCAATGGCTTCACAGAGGCACAAAGTGCTGGCCTGGAGCTGGCGGGAGCAAGGGGCAAGGCTAGGGAACAAAGCAGACTTTCACAATGTATTACCCAGGGATCTTTTGCCAGTAGGGCTCATAGGGAGCTGAGAGCGGTGGAAGGTGGCGGTGGTGGGGGTGGCTGGGGTCCCTGGGATGAATGCCTCTGCTGGGGTAGCTCTCCCGCAACAGCAGGGCAGCAGTTTGCGCGCCTCACGTTCCCACAGGAGTGAATCGAGACGAATATGTTCTGTCAGAGGGGAAGCAATGACATATATCGTATGTGTAACTTAGGTCTGCAGTGTGCATGAAATGTGCATGAAATGTGCATGGATGAGAAGCAGATGGCTCCATTAATTCTTATTATGGGCATGCGGCTCCACAAAGTGTTTCCTACTTATGAGGCTTTTATTTGTGCACAGATTCTTTTAAGGGTGGTGGGGGGTTGGGGGGGGGAGCAAAATCACATTATATCAACTTGTGCCATTATATCATTATATCAAACACATTATATCAAACTTCCTAGGCACTTGTGCCAAACACTGAATGCACGCTAGGTTCTCTGTGGCTTTCTGTACGTTTGGGAATTGTTTGGTACTTGTGAAGGATGTAAAGATGTAAGACCTTTATTTATCTATAGAAAGGGAACTGCATAGTCATGAGCTTCCCACGCTGCCCTGCCAGCTCTCAGCTGTTTAAGAATGATTTGCTGCTCTTGTTCAATCTGTTCTGGACACGAACCAGTGGCCTAGAGGTGGCAGAGTGAACCTCAGTACTCGCTTCCTAGCCTTCCAGTTCCTCTCAGTTGTGCTCTGAGTGTCTTAAAGAATTAGCATGGAAACAAGGGGTCCACTGCTCTTCTCCATCCAAGCCGGAGTAGTTAAAGTTGGCGGAACAGGATCAGCAGTTCTGAGGCATAATCCCTCCTTCTCCCTGGCCTTCCCTCTGTAGCCATGTTGCACGATTGACGATCTGTACTGGCAGGTATTTTGTGAGCACAAGTGTAGCCAAGGAGCAGCTGTCTCACTTGGCACGCTAGCCTCAGGTCCCAGGGAAGATGTCAGCATGGTTTATGAGGATGCCATGCTGCCAAGCCGGGGGGGGGGGGGGAAGTGGCTGGCCCTCTTCCCTACTGCTCTGAGATCTGTGACAATGCAATCTGGTTTCCTTTGGAGCTCTAGATTTTAGCAGGGTCTCCCAGGCACTCTACCTTTTCCCAGCACAAGGTCTGGAACTCCTCCCTCTGAGGGGAGAATGGGAAAGAAGGTGAACTGGAGGGGAGAACTGCGCTGAGACCAATGCGTTTAGGTGGATCGCTGCTCTACTTATAAGGGCTAACTACAGAGAACAGCCAGACAGCTCTAGTTCTTACGCCCGTGTAAATTTAATCTTTTTAATTGTGTTCCATTACAGCTTGTTCACATTAAGATTGCGTCTCTTAGCAATCCCATTGCTTCGAAACAATAATGTGATAACTCACATTGTCATTAAGGAGTTGGTAATTGCAGGCCTTTATTATTTCTTTTAAAAAATTGCCACAGAAAAGGGTTTTTATAAAGTGGTTCATGTGAGAGACTTTGGGTCAAACACAGTAAGCTTCATTACTTTTTTTTAAATGAATGTAATACTCGATAATCAACCTTTCAGGAGTCTAATGGCACTCCATCCGAAACGGGTGATTCAGAGCAGTGCTAATTTCTTCACTCTTGCTGCTGAGTAAGAGACATCAGGGAATGGTCCTGCATCTAGAAGTGCAATATTGCCTTGTTGTCTTAAGTGCCCTTTGAATGGAGTTAAGACACACTGACTTGAAAATAGTATAAGACAATTCTAACTCTTAACGAACGGTCTTGGTTTATCATATCGTGGACTGCGAGCTTTCTGCCCACTGTGTTCTCTAGTTTTTAAAGAGTCTCCTTTGCCTTTTAAAATCGGGTATCCGACGATGAGGTCCAAAGTCTGTTTGGAGATGGGTTTGTTTATTTCAAAGCTGTTTTTACTACTGCGCTCTATCTGCTTTCCGTTCTTCACCTTGCAAAAGGTTACAGTCTTGTATTTAATTATTCTGACAGTTTCCAAATGCCATAGCAACCAATCGTGATGTCAGAAGTTAAGATTGTAAGAAGGGGTTAGAGGAGGAGGCAGCGTAAGAAGAAGGAATTGTCCGTTTGAATATTTGTTTTCTTCAGTAACTGAACCCTTGCTCACTTGAGCTCTGAAATGGAGTATAGCCTGAGTGAAAAATTCAGTGTCTGGGCCTTTAACTGCAGTGATAATGAAGCAAGAGATTTCATACATAGTGCCCATTGCCAGCGAATCTGCATTACATTTAAGCAGAATCTGGAGTCAAGACAGAATGGACCTTAGGACCAAATGGACATATTCTCACAAGTTCCACTGCTCAGCCATGATTTCCACTATTTTGGCTTAATCTTAGACTAGAAATAAGCCCCTTCCAATTCTGGGTCCTTCGTGGAACCAGAACTGTAGGGGTGGGTTCAGATCCAGGAAGTTCAGATTTTAAGGAGTTCAGATTCAGGGTTCTGGGGGGTTTTGTGTGCCTCTCTGTAAATCTGCCAGAGCATCATTCATTCGCTGAGAAGTTTTGAGCTTTCAGCTGAGTTGTAGGAAAAATTGAGGATCTGAATGAGGTTCTTCTCTTACTTGGTTTTCATTTTCCATTTCACATGAAATTTCTCTCTTCCTGCCCCTCCTAATGTCCATGAAGTGCATACAATCCTGAAAAGGAGTATTGTGTTCATAAGGGGGTGTCTCAGGCCCAACAAGAGATAAGATGTTAACAAAATCCTTGTTCACTGTTAGTGTTAAATACAATTGTGTGTAGTCCAGGGTTTTGTGTCAAGTTGTTGTTGGATAACTCCCATTGTAATCACCACCTTTAAATTTTTATTGACTATATAAAAAAAGAGGGAAACGGATGAAGCATTTGAAATGTAAAGTAAGGCTTTCATTTGAACAATGGCCTTTATTCCCTTTCCTTTAGCTATAGAGGGGTTTTATAAGGAAACTCCCTATTGGTCAGTCTTTTAAGTTGTGTCTACACTGCAAATAAAAGGTGTGTTAACTCGGGTTACCTAACCCGAGTTGGCTAACTCATCTTAAAATAGCAGTTGTCACCCTGCCTCAGTGGTCACAGCTAGGGTGACCAGATGTCCCAATTTTATAGGGACAGTCCCAATTTTTGGGTCTTTTTCTTATATAGGCTCCTATTATCCCCTCACCCCCGTCCCGATTTTTCACATTTGCTGTCTGGTCACCCTAGTCACAGCTGAGAATACCAGATTCAGGACACACTGCTGAGAATAGGACAGGCTTACCCGAAACTGGTGGCTATTCTATCATTAGATATACCAAGCCAGTAACAAAAGTAAACATCTGTCTCACTACACTGGTTAATGCAATCAGAGATGCAGCCTCTTTAAGCATTCCAGCCCTTATCTTACCACCCAGACACTGGACTCCGTGGTTATTGAAAAGTAATTTCATCACATCTAGTGTCCTTCTAATCTCAAGAGATCAGTCATATAACCAGGTCAATATATATAACTCAGATCTTACCCAATAATCATGCTGCTGCCAATCCTTTAGTAACGAAAATCTAAAGCTTTATTAATAAAAGAAAAGAAGTGTTAAAATGATTAATGGATCATATACATACAATAATTGCAATGTTCTTATATCAGGTTTGTAGCAGTGATGGTATAGACTGGCTTGTAAAGTCTCTCTGGTCACTTCCAAAAGATTGGAAGGTCCTCAGTCTGGAGCTTAATATGCTGAGGCAAAATAGAGTCACCGCAGGGGTCTTTTATATCCTTTTCCATGTGCCTGGAAATGTTCTCTTTCCAACAAAGCTCAGAGCCCAGTATGTGGAAAGTTACTGGCACAAGGTGCAGTCCAGGGTCACATGAGCATATCACGTGTCCTTACATGGCTTGATGACTCATGGCCCCTTGGAGGCTGAGGCATCTGCAGGAAAGCCAGCTGGGAGGAATGAGTTTCTTCTATGGCCCATTGTTTATTAGAGCGAAGTGTCCTTAATGGGCCATCAAACTTCAATAGTCCATTCACAACGTGCTGGCTAGACTGGATGTAAACTGTGTTACTCCAGGAACAAACACATTTGAGATACAAATATAGAGCCAATACTCCTAACTTCAGATATAGTGATGATACATGGATTTAAATAGGGTAATCTTATTTAGCATATCATAACTTTTCCATTGACACCTTACGTAATATACTTTGTACAAGATTTGTTGCAGTTGTCTCACAGTGGCATAATCGTTTGTGACTGACCGTAGGTCAATTATGCAGCATCACGGCAGTGAAGATGCAGTAATGCAGCTTTTAGCTTAGGTTAGCAGATCAAGTTAAAATCTACAAGGAGCCTGCAGCTTCTGCCTCTGGTGCTGACTCTCGCTTGCAATCTCACTGCTGGAGAAACATGTCCACAGCTCAATGTCTCATCAGCCACTCGGAGACCTGGCACGCTTTTACACTGGGTTGTCTCGGGCATTGCTTTTAGCTGCCTCACTGGTCACAGCACTGTTGCAAGAGATGGAGTTATTTTAGCTTGCTAAGCCAGACTCTTATTGGATAGGGGCAAAATGGAAGAGGTAGGAAAAGGAGGACATAAGTTGTGGAAGGAAAAGGAGACACCAGGGAGACGGCAAGAACAGGAAACCAAGTCTGAGATTCTAGGTGGTGGTCAGGATTTAGCTGAAGTTAGTGGTGATGTCATAAATTCCCTCTCTCTGGCCTGGTCTGGACAGGATACCTTTCAGGAGCAGGATGATGTCATGGTGAGTCCTAGGAGATAAGTGTGTGAGGTTACGTCTTGTGCCATGAAGACAATTTTAGAATTTAAATCTGTGCGTGGCAGCATTGTTTGGCTTAACAGACACCTCCTCGTTGGGTCCCTCCCTTTGAGGCCTGCTTCCTGTGTCCCTGGTTCTCTCTCAACAGCCTCCTGTAGTACAGATGCCTGTACTCTAAGTGTAGAGGAGAGACCTCCGTATTGATGAAAAAATGATATTAATAAAATTATTGTAATTTTTATTAAGTTAGTGCAAACTTGTTTGTGCCTTTACTGGAAATAGCAATGCATATTTTTAGCTAGTTATGTTACAAAATGTAAAAGATAATAAAACTAATTTTAAAGAATCCTTATTGAGGTTACAGGGACAAACCATCCCGATGTGTAGAAAGAATAGTAAATATGGCAGGCGACCAGCTTGGCTTAACAGTGAAATCCTTGCTGATCTTAAATACAAAAAAGAAGCTTACAAGAAGTGGAAGATTGGACAAATGTCCAGGGATGAGTATAAAAATATTGCTCGGGCATGCAGGAGTGAAATCAGGAAGGCCAAATCACACCTGGAGTTGCAGCTAGCAAGAGATGTTCAGAATCACAAGAAGGGTTTCTTCAGGTATGTTAGCAACAAGAAGAAAGTCAAGGAAAGTGTGGGCCCCTTACTGAATGAGGGAGGCAACCTAGTGACAGAGGATGTGGAAAAAGCTAATGTACTCAATGCTTTTTTTGCCTCTGTCTTCACGAACAAGGACAGCTCCCAGACTACTGCACTGGGCAGCACAGCATGGGGAGAAGGTGACCAGCCCTCTGTGGAGAAAGAAATGGTTCGGGACCATTTAGAAAAGCTGGACGAGCACAAGTCCATGGGGCCGGATGCATTGCATCCAAGAGTGCTAAAGGAGTTGGCAGATGTGATTGCAGAGCCATTGGCCATTATCTTTGAAAACTCATGGCAATCGGGGGAGGTCCCAGATGACTGGAAAAAGGCTAATGTAGTGCCCATCTTTAAAAAAGGGAAGAAGGATGATCCTGGGAACTACAGGCCAGTCAGCCTCATCTCAATCCCTGGAAAAATCATGGAGCAGGTCCTCAAGGAATCAATTCTGAAGCACTTAGAGGAGAGGAAAGTGATCAGAAACAGTCAGCATGGATTCACCAAGAGAAAGTCATGCCTGACTAATCTAATTGCCTTCTATGATGAGATAACTGGCTCTGTGGATGAAGGGAAAGTAGTGGACGTGTTGTTCCTTGACTTTAGCAAAGCTTTTGACACGGTCTCCCACAGTATTCTTGCCAGCAAGTTAAAGAAGTATGGGCTGGATGAATGGACTATAAGGTGGATAGAAAGCTGGCTAGATTGTCGGGCTCAACGGGTAGTGCTCAATGGCTCCATGACTAGTTGGCAGCTGGTATCAAGTGGAGTGCCCCAGGGGTCGGTTCTGGGGCCGGTTTTGTTCAATATCTTCATAAATGACCTGGAGGATGATGTGGATTGCACCCTCAGCAAGTTTGCAGATGACACTAAACTGGGAGAAGAGGTAGATACACTGGAGGGTAGGGATAGGATACAGAGGGACCTAGACAAATTGGAGGATTGGGCCAAAAGAAATCTGATGAGGTTCAACAAGGACAAGTGCAGAGTTCTGCACTTAGGACGGAAGAATCCAATGCACCGCTACAGACTAGGGACCGAATGGCTGGGCAGCAGTTCTGCAGAAAAGGACCTAGGGGTTACAGTGGACGAGAAGTTGGATATGAGTCAACAGTGTGCCCTTGTTGCCAAGAAGGCCAGTGGCATTTTGGGATGTATAAGTAGGGGCATTGCCAGCAGATCGAGGGATGTGATCGTTCCCCTTTATTCGACACTGGTGAGGCCTCATCTGGAGTACTGTGTCCAGTTTTGGGGCCCACACTACAAGAAGGATGTGGAAAAATTGGAAAGAGTCCAGCGGAGGGCAACAAAAATGATTCGGGGACTGGAACACATGACTTATGAGGATAGGCTGAGGGAACTGGGGATGTTTAGTCTACGGAAGAGAAGAATGAGAGGGGATTTGATAGCTGCTTTCAACTACCTGAAAGGGGGTTCCAAAGAGGATGGCTCTATACTGTTCTCAGTGGTAGCAGATGACAGAACAAGGAGTAATGGTCTCAAGTTGCAGTGGGGGAGATTTAGGTTGGATATTAGGAAAAACTTTTTCACTATGAGGGTGGTGAAACACCGGCATGCCCAGTAGGCACTCCCACTAGGGAGGTGGTGGAATCTCCTTCCTTAGAAGTTTTTAAGGTCAGGCTTGACAAAGCCCTGGCTGGGATGATTTAGTCAGGGATCGGTCCTGCTTTGAGCAGGGAGTTGGACTAGATGACCTCCTGAGGTCCCTTCCAACCCTGATATTCTATGATTTTATGATTCTAATTCCAAAAAGTTTCTGCTTCTCTATCCCAATTTACGAAGTGTGACAGCCCTTCTCAAGCAAAGACGACTGTGCTGGCTGGGCCATCTGAGCAGGTAGGAAGAGGGACACATACCCAAGGACATGCTATACGGGGAACTATCAGAGGGAACAAGAACAGCAGAGCATCCTAAGCTTTGCTATAAAGACACATGCAAGCGAGATGTGAAGGAATTTGGAATTGATCCTGACCAATGGGAAATTTTGGCAAATGATTGTAACAAGTGGCGCCATCATCTCCATCAGGTCATCAAAGTCCATGACAGGAGCTGGCTCCTACAGCTTGAAGAGAAAAGATCTCATAGGAAGCAAGCAGCTCTCAACCAAGATACATACATTTGCAACAACAGCCAAAGATCATGCAGTTCTCGGATTGGACTGTTCAGTCACATGAGATATTGCAAATCATCTACATCATAGGCTGCTATTCCCACCATCTTTCGTAGACGAAAGGATGTCAGCTAAATATCCCAAGGACAAGCAAACATCAAGAAGAAAAACCATCATGTTTTAGGAAAAGGCATGATTGTGAAAGAAATGTAGAGTATGTTATCAGAGCAATTAATCAAGGAAAGTGGACTCTGCCAACCCCCATCCTCTTGCAAGAAAGCCTGTTTGTGCTCTTAAACTTCAGAGGGAAATGTGTGTAGTTGGAAATAGTTTGAACTTTTATTTCTTAAATGTTGAAATGACAAACACTGCTGTAAAATGCAGACTTGCAAATACAGTAGCTGAAAGTAATGCTCCTAATATAGCTCATACTCTCATTGCTATGTAAATTGTAAAATGCTTTTTGTACCAACATGGAATCCAATGACCTTGCTAAACTAAAGTGATGTAAGAAACCATTTATGTATAGAATATTTATATTAGTATGGAATTAGTTATGTACTGGCAGTGCATAAGCAAAACCTTGCCCAGCTCAGGAAGACAAGAAAAATTATTGTTCCAAAAAATTGTCATGTAGAATCAACAACTTAAGCACTTTGAAAAGTTGTTTAATTTTTAAGACAGTTTTGAGAATTAGAATCTTTTAAATAAAGAACAGGAGCATTTGAATTTTTTGAAAACAGAATTTCGTTTCCTGTCAAACTCTAATGAAATTGAAAAAACAGCTCAGAGAATGGACTGAGTAAAAAGCACTTCCAAAGCTAGTTTTAACTCTCATACTTTCCTGCCACAAGACAGACAAAGGCAATTCAAGAAATGTCGCATATTAGTTAATGAACTACATATTAATAAGATGAAGAGGATCCTAAGGAGGAGTCATGGACCCAATGACAGAATGATAGCAACCGACTCGAATCTAGACAAGCCTGAAAGAGGTGTGTTTTCTTATAATTTCATGAAAATAGGAAGGAGGAAGGTATAAAAGACTCTGAAGTGAGCACTCCCGCCAACACCCACCCACCCCGCTACTTTGTTTAGACAGGAAGCACTCCAAAGCTCATCCTGTCTGTCTCTACAAGCAAGCTGCCACAGACAAGAAAAACAGAAAAGTCTCAAGAAGAAAACCTTCCCAAAACTTCAACATGGATTGGTGAGAGGAAGTTAACTAAACACTGCAAACGGATTAGATTTAAACCTTTGTGGTGATTTTATTGAGATATGAAAATGCTGTTGTAACGTAGGTTACTAGATTTCTCCTGTTAATCACCAGATGGTTAGACCATATGTTACTGGAGAGGAGAGAGGGGCTAAACATTGCTAAACAGAGAAATAATGGAATTTAATTGTATTTAAGATTCTTAATATTGGTTAATTGGCCTGGCTGAAGACTCCTCCTTGCATGACTTCTTCTAAATAACTAATTTAAATATTTTCTTCAGTTTCATAGGATTTAGTTAAGATTGCTTACCTTCTCCAATTACAAACTGTTTTGTTATTTATTAGTAACCAACATGATCCACTTGCCCTGAAACTGTTTGTGTGTAGGCAAAATTATTTAAGTAACTAATAAGATGCTAAACCAAATTCACAGTAATGCTGTGAACAATGCAATTTACTAAATGCATAATGCACCACAACGCAAGGTTGTAATCTCTGTTAAAGTCTCCAGAGAGACAGAGAGAGTCAGATGAGATTGTAACAGAAGCCACCAATTTATCACTTGTATTTGTCTTGTTTTGTTTAATGTTTTCTTTTCCTTTCTTTAATAATAATAATAATAATAATAATTAATGTAGTCCTATTTAAGAGTAGCAGCTGTGTTAGTCTGTATTCGCAAAAAGAAAAGGAGTACTTGTGGCACCTTAGAGACTAACAAATTTATTTGAGCATAAGCTTTCGTGAGCTACAGCTCACTTCATCGGATGCATTAATGTAGTCATAGTTAATCATTCTGATTATCTCTAAATTTCTACAATAACATTACTTGGAATTTAATATAGTTAAAATTCCCCCCTTCTGCCCCACACAAGGTAACAAAAATCCAACTCAGTCTGTTACATAAAATTGCTTTTAAAAGTCAGCAAAAGTTGGAGACAAATGGACTGGTACAAACTGAATTGTTTAGGTTGAAAGAACAATTAACATATGTTCCCATTTCTAGATTCTTTCAACACATCATATCATCCTGTGTCTTCATGGCACATGATGTAACATCACACACTTGTTAAAATCATTTTAGAATATGTTTTTTGTTTTGTTTTATGAAATACTTGCAGTTTTAGGGAAGTACTTTAGGAGTTGGACCATCCAGACGTTACCTCCCTTGCTAATATTTATATACAGCATCCATGGTAGCACCAACTGCAGTAGAAAGTGGTTTTATTCCATATACAGCGTGAAATCTAGAATCCTAAAATGTTTTATCGTTGTTCCACTTGCTGATCTCAAAAGAATAAGGTGCTAATGGTTTTGTTGTTGTTTGACACCATGCCAAGGCTTTACTAAGATGATGTACCAAAGTATATTTTCAATACTCTCTGTTGCTTTTACTTAATGCTTTGACCTGCAGTGACTCTATGCAAACAAAAACAATGAGGAGTCCGATGGGACCTTAAAGACTAACAGATTTATTTGGGCATAAGTGTTCGTGGGTAAAAAACCCACATGCATCTGAAGAAGTGGGATTTTTACCCACGAATGCTTATGCCCAAATAAATCCCTTAGTCTTTAAGGTGCCACCAGACTCCTCGTTGTTTTTGTGGATACAGACTAACACGGCTACCCCCCGGATACTTGGTATGAAAACAAAAGCAATCAACTATTCTGAAGTACACAAGTTTCATTGGATAAAGAAAAAGATTTTGAACTAGGATATAGTCACAATTTTGATTGACAGGAACTGGAATTCTTTAGAAAGGAATATTATAATTTAGTAAACTCTGTAGTGATTCTGTTGGGTTTCTTTAAGTCTCTGTAAACCAAATTGGAACAATCAATGTTTGTTGAGTGTGAAGGGAAAGTGACCAGCTCATTAGCAGAGTGTTTGTAAAATAAGAATAGATTTTAAAAAATTGGGTATGTTTTAGAGCTTATATTTGGGGAATTTGACTTTTTCCTATAGAATACTCCACGTGGCTTCAGTAAACATAGGGTATTATATTTTGGGGATACATTTACTGTGAGAACTGGTCTTGAGAAGATGATTTCAAGATGGAGGCCTACATCTTAACCTCCGCTCTGTAACATTTGCGTCACACTCTCACAGAAGGGCTGGGTGCGGAGAGGGAGGGAAAGCTGGGAATTTCTCTTATGTAGTGTAAAGTTGGGGTAACTGTCTCTGTGCCACTTGCTCCTGTCCAGCAGTGATCCTGGAACAGTGCCGAGGGGGCCATTCCAGATTGTGCAAGTTAAAACAGCCCTAAGGTGGCTCTGACTGGTGCTGGGGTTGAACCAGCCTCTGTCTACTCTGAGGATCGGCAAGGTGAAAGCCTGCAGAAAACCACCACTGGCCAACCCCACCCTTACAGGTGCACCAAGAGCATTTATCTGGGGGCACCTGAGCTTCTGGCTTGGCTTTCAAGAGCACTGAAGAGATGCTGCTTGCATTGATTTGTTTACTGCGGCATTATAGAAACACTGCCACCGAAGCGCTATTGTGTTCAAACGGCTGTTTTACTGAGTGATTCCTAGAGTTCGCTTTGAACTGGTTTTGTAAATTTTATGATACATCTCCCATCATAACTCTGTCTCAGTCGGTTTGCGTATTACAAAGAGATTGTCATAATAAAGGCGATCATGAGAGACACAGGCGTCTTCTATCATAGAGCAGAAAACTGCTTTAACAGAGAGCTTTACAATGGAGCGGCATGGAGTGAGTTTCTTCCTGTCTATGCAGCAGAATAGTGATAAACATCTAGCAAGGCATGTGATTAGGGCAGCAGTTCTCAACCAGGGGTCCAGGCCCCGTGGGGGGCCATGAGCAAGATTTCAGGGGGGTCTGCCAAGCAGGGCCGGTAATAGTCCCTGGGGCCCAGGGCAGAAAGCCAAAGCCATGCTGCGCGGTGATGAAGCCTGGGGCCCCGAGCCCTGCCACCTGGGTCTGACGCCAAAGCCTGAGCAACTTAGCTTCCAGAACCCCTGATCTTAGTTGGGGTCTCTAGGCACTAAACAACAATTGTAATATTAAATAATGTGGAAGCAGAAGTGTTAGTGCATGCTCGATGTGTACACATGAATACACGTGTGTATCTGCATGTAAGTGTGGGAGTCCGTTTCTACAGATTTATTTGTATAGGTATCTGGACAGGTGTGCATTTCTGTGGTGGTGCTCTATGGATTTGTATTTGGGCGTCAGGAGTGGGCCTTTAATGGACCCATTGCAGCTGTGATAATGTGTGGTCCTCATTCCATACCTAAAATTACAATAACTTTAGTGAACAAAAACCATGGAGCTGGTTACAAAAAATGGGAAGAGGGCAGGGAAATAATGAAAACCTTTGTGAAATTTCATTTTTTTTAAATTACCCTCTTTGACTATTTTTCTGCCAGCTCTAGCGTCCTATAACAAATAAAACCTGGACTTCGCATAATGCATCCGTCAAAACACTGAATATTCCTGTTTGGGCCGTGCAGTGAAAATGAGCACGTGAGAGAGGGTGGGGAAGAGCAAGTGACAGAGGAAGGGGAGTGGATGGAGTGAGTGGGGGCGGGGCCTTGGGAAAGGGTGGGGAGTGGGAGGGGCCTCAGGGAAGGGGCAGGGCAGTGGGCGGGACAAGGGTGTTTGGTTTTCTGGAATTAGAAAGTTGGCAACCCTATTGCTGCCCCTCGCTTTCATATAGAGAAAAACCAGTTGTGGCCCAGGTGGAGTTTTGATAGCATGAGAGGGAGGCGAGGCGAGGCTCAGAAAGAAAGGTTGAGAACCCCTGGATTAGGGGATACTGTTGTGGTAACTGTTGTGAAGAGGACATGGGCAGAGTTTAAAGAAAACAAATCTTGTTGCCTGTGCTAAATTGTGTGTGTTCGGACCCTGTTCATACCAAGCTGGGCTGACCCTAAGTGCAGAAATAGATTTTGAGGTGATAAGAAAGTAAACCGTGAGCAATCAGAGTTGTGTGAACACTATTCTGGAATCTGTGTACTATGGCATCTTCTGTAAGGGCAGGGACTCAATGACTCCTCATTGCACAGACTCATTAATACCCCAAGTAAACAGGAGCGTGGTCAAACTGTAGCAGCCAAGTAAGGAAAGGACATTGATAAAGTGCAGAGAGTTCAGAAAAGGGGATGCTAAAATGATTAAGAAGTTAGAAGGTGAACCCTTGGGAAGAAGCTTTAGAAAGGAGATGATACAAAAGGGAGATGCTGAGCCAGACTGCACATGGCATAGTCACAAGAAACGTAATGGCCTGAAGTTAGAAAAATGTCTTGTGTTTGCAAATCTTTTCATTCCCGTGCTGATTTTTCAATTAATTTCTAAGGAAAGCTTCAAAGCGAGGGCACAGGCCTGCCTTATGGCACATCAGTCAGTTACAATCTTGGCAAAATTAGAGCTCATGCAACTTCATCAAATGCTGCTAAATGTGCACTCCATGAACCTAATCTTTAACGAACAATTACCTTAGACAGATGTTAGCGCAGCAAACAATGGGCAGATATAGAGTTGTTTCCCTTTTCTGGAATATGGAACAGACTGATATTCAGATTATTGTGCAAAAAGGCCGGTTAATATCCCCCTCCTCCCTTCCTGTTTGTTAGCTGGAAAGTTTTGCTTTCAAACATAAGGTATCTTAGGAAAATGCAAGTTCCTTTGTGCTGAGTGAACATGCCTTCTCTGAAGGAAAACACAGTGCTTGGTTTTGCTCAAGGCCTCATGCTTCATCTCTGGCTACAGGGATGCATTCATCTGTTTCAAGAACTGGATTTAATTATTCAAAAGCCAATGACTGGAACACATGTAAAGTTTTTCCACGTAAAGGCTAAATGCTGTCCTGATAAACACTGAAAGATTTTTCTCTTCACCTCAGAGTAGCATAATCCTACTCTCCATCCTTTTTTTTACAGTGACAAGTGGTCTGGACCTTGCTCCAACGTCACAGCTGAGTTTAGTATTGTTTGTTTAGTATTTAGAATGCAACACATCTGTAATTTCTTTCCTATATATTCTCCTGCCTATGCTTTTAAACTGTCTTTGTCAGGCAGTATACAAGATAGTTTATCAATTTCATCTGTTTGCTTATGAATTGACATCCCACGCAACTCTTGTTTCCAGAACAATTTGTGTCTGAACAGAATTTCTCATTATCTGTTGGAATAACCTTTGTCTCTGTGAGCAAAGATAGAAGAAGAAAAAACATGTTTTAATGTTCTTTTGGACAAATGTTTTCAAGTCCTGGAAGAATCAAGGCTTTCTATCTCCTTATTTTGTGAGGCTGGTTTTTTTCCCCAGACAGTGCAAGCATCAGGCACTGCAGGTCTTGCCTGATACTGTGTGACAAAAGCAGCCGCACAACCTTCAAAGCAATACTGATGGTGGATGTGTTAACGAGAGCACCGTTTCCATCAGATTGGTTTAATGATTTAATGCAGCTGTGTTAACCTCATTATATTTCTGAATTAATGATTTAGGAGGAAGTTTGTTGCCTGTTAAGCAACAACCTATTTACAATATAGTAAGATACCATGATATACTAGAATGTGAATCAATTTCACATCAGTCTGCACCATCCCCTCTAACAATAAAGCAGTCCGATAGCAGCAGGTGGATGTGAAAATAAGTCCAAATCACTAATGTGCCAGTTCTGGACACATAGTTTGTGCAATTGTTTTAGATTAAGTCTCCCTATTTCCTTTTTAATTTTAATGGGAGTCGTATGAAGCTTTTGAACAAATGTAGCGCAGGCCTCATTGCTTTGTTGGAGTTGGAGTTTGGGCCCTGATTCTCTCCTCTGGGCCCGGTTCCCCAGAGGACAGGATCTCCCACAATGCAATCTGAAGTTCCCACTGCCCAGGCTTTGTGGCACATTGTGAGTCACAGGACTCTGGGTGTATTATGGCAAATATTGTTGGGGCAGGAAGCTTGGCCATAGGGGAAAATGGGGGCATTAAGTTCCCAAACTATAACCTCCGTGAGACCATGCACCACTATGGGAAAATGCAGTTTAATATTGGACTGACTCAAAATGAAGCATTTCAGGTCAGGTCAGTTAACCAAAAGGAAACATTTTGACTTGGAAATGTTAAAACATTTTGACATTTTTGATCCAAATGAAATATTTTGACATTTCCACATCGATGTTTTTCAGAATTTACATTCTGCAAGCAACTGTGAAATTATAACTTTTCCTCCTGATTTGGGAGGAAAATAAATGCTGAAATGTCAGAACTTCCTGGAGGAGGGAAATTCTGAATTTTGCTCAGATTGGTTCATAAGCAAGTTAGGCTGAAACTAAACCTTAGGCTTGAGATACATCACTACTGCTGTGTGGCTGGCAATGCTTTCATCCTCACTGCATCCTCCTTAACAAGAGTAGCCAGAGGATTCTCCAAATGTTCATTCTTCTGTTATTGTGGAGGTTAAATAAATTAAATAGCATATAGCTAACCAAACATCTGTTTTTTGTTAGCGTTAGCACAGAGGGTGAATTTTGTTTAAAGATATGATGCATCTTTTGCCCATTGGAACATATTGTAATAGGTGACGTAAATCAACAGACATAAAGGCTTGTCAGAGCGTGTGTATGTGCTCATTGGTTTCTGTGGTGTCTAGGACTAGCAGTATTGGATCAGAATTCAGATTAGCAAATTTAATGCATGTCTTCGCTAGTCTGTGGACTGCACAAGCCTTTCTCCTTATCTGCCCATTTATCTGTTCTATTTATGTTGAACAGCAGTTTTGCTATCACTCTTGTTGCATTTTAAAATTGCAAAAAGGGGAATTTTAACTGCTTTTGATTCAAAAGTCATTTTATGATTCCCCCCCCATCCCCATCCCCAAACCCCAGGAAATGTATTTAGTTTGGTTGTATTTAGACCTATTTTTATTTTTAAACAACCCTTGAA
Source organism: Chelonia mydas (assembly GCF_015237465.2). NCBI lineage: Eukaryota > Metazoa > Chordata > Testudines > Cheloniidae > Chelonia > Chelonia mydas. The sequence continues at coordinate 95,014,070 of NC_057855.1, forward strand.
TTTCATGTTTTGTATTTTGTTACAAATATTTCACACATTTTCTGTTTGGCTTTGACAGTGGAGCTTTTGCAGGCTCATAATTAATCACCATGAGGCACTACACAATCAATTAAAAGTCTGTCTCCTTCCTCAGGAAAAATTCCCCTGATAGGTGGTAGTGAAACATTTATTCTAATGGTGATACATAGCAATCAATTAATGCGAATCTAATTCCAAAGCCCTAATTATTTTTTTTATATTATAGTGCAGATAATCTATCTGTTAGAAATACTTCAAAAAATTCTGACACTTTCACTGACATCTGCCAAGAAAACTTAAGTTGTGGGGCTAAGGGGGAAACCTGCTTTCAGAAAGGTTCATTTTGTAGCTCTTTCCATCCTCAAACAGCCTGTATCAAAATTGGCAGTAACACCTTGATCTGCCTAAAATGCGGAACATAATTTGATCCGCGAATGCAGAACATCTGATCCATAATTTAAAAAGCAGGACTTAATCAGAATGGAGGGAGGAAGTGCCTTAGGGTACTGTCAGTATGCTAGGCAGCAAGTCACTTGCCCAGGGTGCTTTTGCTGGTGACTGAGGATTCAGGTCACCTGAAGATGTTTCTCAGAACATGATCATCTCTTTTGGAAGGTGGGAAGTGTGTCACTTATACTCCCTCTAGATGGGGGACTTCTGCTCTTCTTTATAATTCTAGACATGCTCCAAGTCCTGCCTCTAATTAACAAACATGGCAAGTTAGCCCTGCTCCCTGCTTCTGAGCTGCACATCTGAGTCTAGGGACTTGGGGATGATGTACTCACTCATGGCCAGATAGTACCTAGCTCTCAAAGGGGGACATGGGGAGGAAAGTTGGCAGAAGGGTTTGTGTACGATGCCTTCCCCCACCCCTTTTGCGTGGCCCATGTGAGGGTCAGGTGCAGTTGCAGTCCCTGCACTCAGGTGGGTGAAATTTACCCCTACACAGAGACCTGTGGGGAGGAGGAAGAGCCCATGCAGCTGGACTGGCATATGGGGGTGGCAAAGATGTGGGGGGAGGGGGGAAATGCAGCACTCCATAACAGGGTGGAGTTGCAAACATGCTCTCCCTGTGTTCCACTCCCAATGCAAAGCTGTGCTTTAATACTCATTAGAGACAGGAGAGCATGAAAGAGTGGGGCAGATAGATTCCTGCCTCTCTCGATCTTAGATCTTTTAGGAGTTCAAGAAGCAATGAAGACTCTTCCAGCCAGCTGTGGTAATTTTAGAATAGTTGTTTCAAGGAAATCTATGCTGGTAATTTGTTGTTGTTGCCATGACCTTTGTTTGTTGTTTTTTAAAGACAAATTATTCAGTAGAAACCTCATCAACCCCAGCATTTCGGCCCTCTTTGCCACAGCAGCACAGCACAGCAAGTCGTCTCCGTCTCCTATGAAATCCTGCTAAATTTCTTAAGAGAAGAGCACCCGGGGGACGAGGCGCCCCACTGATGTTCTCCAACATCTTACACTTGTCACAGAAGCAGAGTCAGTTTCACCAATGTGATTATCGCTGCCACTGTCAAGGAGGCAGATGCCTCTGTTAGGAAAATATCATATGCAGCCTGTCATCTGTGTTCTATAAATGGCACTGGACTGGTGTATGTAAAAGCCAAAATTTGTTTAGTTGCAAGTAGTTAAAAAAACAAAAACAAAAAAGCAAAAAAAACCCCACCACAAAATCTGACAAAGTAACAACACGGTTATCGGGAAATGTTGGTGTGTGTACTAAATGTACAGGGTGCAAATAAAAGGCAATCTTATATTCCCTTTTTTATCTCTCTCTTCCACATTCACTTGTCAGTCAGGTTCCCATCAACAGACCATAAATATTCATTTTTTTCCTGCAATAGTTTTCACCCAGTATTTGCTTTCTTCACATTCTAGCAGCAGCAAAATACTCTTAGCTGGAGCTGTGAATTTGAGTGTACATGCCCTGGACAACCTGAAAATTATTGAATAAAATGGTTAATTTGTTTTTTATTTCCCCCTTAGGTATTGACTAGTGTTCACCAGTTCAGAGTTAAAAGTTAATTGGAATTTAGTTATTGATCGTTGTATTCCTACACCAGACTCTGATATTTTTATTTATTTTAGCATTCTAATTTATATTTTAGCAACATTAAGAAAATTGACCAAAAAGTTTTAGGAGCAATAACCTTTTCAGAAACTAAGCCTTTGAAAATTAATTTTCTGTTCAGTTTAATTTCATGGATGCACAATTTTCATTATGTTTTGGCTAACTATTGCAACAAGTGTTTTGTTTAAAAAAAAAAATGCACTACAGTGAATCCTGTAAGTAGATGATTAATTGTAACAGCTTGTCCTAACAGTAAGGAAGATGTAATATGAAACAGTTAATTAAAAATGAAAATGAATTAAGAAGGTTTAGACAAATAGGCAGAACTAAAGGAAGAATAGCCAAGCTATATTCAGCCTTGAATGATGCAGAAACTGGTCAATCATACAAGTAGGGTGACCAGATATCCCGATTTTATAGGGACAGTCCCAATATTTGGGGCTTTTTCTTATACAGGCCCTTATTACCCCCCACCCCCTGTCCCGATTTTCACACTTGCTATCTGGTCACCCTACGTACAAGAGAAGTAAGAATTAGAATTCCAAGCTCCAATAGAAGAAGGTACCTGAACAGACATACTCCAAGTGGCTGATTCCAGCATCTCCCACCATCAAGGTGCCTGTAATCTATTGTTGAAATCCCATAGAGCTTGTAGGCTGTAGTATATGGTAAATAAGCTTCTGGCTCAACTGTTTGAGAGCCATTGGATTAACTTAATCATAGCCGATATCTACTTTTGAGTAGCAGGTTTACTCTGCTGGTTGCTAGTAGGTGTCTGATGAATATTTCAAACCCTATTCTATACACATTCCAAAACATTTTATATAAAATAAATGGTGCTTAATGGGAGTTAAATGCTATGGAAATTTGAAATAAGTAAATTGTTGACAGTTTAAGACTATGAAGCAGTGGTTACCAAGCAAGAGAAGCAAAGAAAAGCGGGCAAGGCTGCTAATATTGCGGATAAATGATACTAAATCTGCAGAGATGTAAATAATATACCATGCTATCTTTATTTCAGACTTTAGTGTATTGTGAATTTGGCATAAGCACAGCTTCCATGCTGTACATAAACACTTTCCCACCCCTCATCGTTTCTTTAGGCTCTATGCTAAGCAATGTTGCAGCGATGTATACATATTCTGACTAATGCTTCAGGCACTTTGGATAACAGTTGTGTTTACTGAAAGCTGCGGGCTGCTACCTGGACACTACTGGAAGACCTCTAGGGCAACTAAAGGAAGTAAATAGGGAAATCTCTTTCACAGGTAAAAGGTGTGTTTTATAACAAAAAGTTATTTTGCTCATGGGTAAGGAGAAATTGCTGAGGTACTGCTTGGAAAAGTCACCAGGCCAAAGCCAGGGGACCGTGTATTCCAATAGGTACATTAGTACAACATTGCTTTTTGTCCTCCATTTTCAAGGAATATGGAAGGGAGGCCTTAAAAATATTCAGAGCCTCGTCAGTCAGGACTAGATTTCAGAAGCTGACATGAATTTGGATTAAACGGGAACATTCTGTTGCGTCAGTTGGTTGGTAAAATTCCATTGAGATGTCTGTTACACCCCACTCTTCTCACATGTTTATAGCTTTTTGAATAATTCTGCTGTGAGGATCAATGCATGTACAGCTTCACCTGACTTCAAGGCAATTGGGCCGGTATACCCAAGGGCAAAATTGGATCTGGGGGCGTAATCCAATCCTGTGTACAATGTGACCATATTAAGTTTCTGTGCAACCTTAACGATTTGCATTTCTTGTCTTCTGACTACTTCATATTAATCATGTGGGCTGGGATTCTCAAAGGGGACCAAGGTAGTCAGGTGTCCACCACTTACTGAAAATCACTGGGTGTGCAGAGCCCACTCCCTTATATCCATTTGAAAATCACAGCTGTGATCCTCTTCCTTTAATTTTACTGTTGTTTTTTTTGTTTGTTTGAAAGAAAAAGACATTTTCCAAATAAACAGCCAAGATTCAGTGAAAGGACCCAGTTCTGCCCCTCTGTACTCCCTCCAATCTGTTCACACACAGATGTTTAAAATGTTCTCCCTAGCAACTACCTCTCCTTTACCCCACACAATAGACACTTAATCTAGACACTGTGCTGAAACGGAAGAGCTTAGTCGGATTCTATTAATGTGTGAAACTCAAAAAACTAATTGAGACACAGGTTTCAGTGTGGTCCTTTCAGGCATGGCTGGGGGGAAGCTGGCTTTTGTCTCACCTGGTGGGGGATTCTGATTCTTGATGGCGAGGGTCCTACCAAATTCATGATCCATTTTGGTCAATCTCACGGTCATAGGATTTTGAAAATCATAAATTTCATGATTTCAGTTGTTTAAATCTGAAATTTCACAGAGTCCAAGGTTGGGATCCTTTGTTGTCCAGTGTGTAGAAAGGCTTGTGGGGTCGTAACGGATTTAAAATATTTATCTGTTCTCTAACCTCCTCATCAATCCCATCCCCTGCAGTCACAAAACATTTGTCACTCAGTCACAGACAACTGCAAGGCTATGTTGGCCTTGGCCAAATCTCTTTCAGCATTTCCTTTGCTCCACTTTGCCAACACAATTCTGACTGATCACCGACTCAAATGACTGCCAATTCAAATTATTTACAAGTTGGCTACATGCAATTTTTCACTCTCTGTGCAAACCAATACTATCTGGATTTGTCTAGAGCCAAGTTTTCAAAAGGAGCATCTACATTTTTTATTTCTACTGTTTGCATAGACACATGATCTCTGTGTGCCCAGAGATGATGGTACGCACAATAGTATTTTCATGTACTCACTGGATGGTTAGCGGTCCAGCTATCCAAATTGGACACAGGTTTGCAAGTGTAAATTTGGATTCCGCCCCCCCCCACCCCATGATTAAATGCTTGCATGCACAAAATTGTACGCCCATGTAAAGAGTTAAATTTCTAGACTGGATTTAGTCAAGCTTTCGGTTTTGTGGGTGACATTTTGCAGCCACGATTTTTTAAATTTAAGGCCAAAACCTAAGCTTTTGGATCATAGAGTCCAAGGTTGGGGTCCTTTGTTGTCCAGTGTGTTGGCAAGATATTCACTTTCTCATGGTATTTTTTTTTTACCCCGATGTAACTTTTCACATCTGTTTAATGAATTGCACAGCTGCTTATCTGTTCCTATTTGAGCCAAGACAATTAACACTTTCTGTGTTAAGGCAGTGGAGGAATGAGGCTGCCTTTCAGTATTGGTGAGGTATAGCGTGTGAGGGTAATGATATTCTCAAACTTTGTGTATATGATGTTATACACGGTGTTTTTGTTCAAAGAGAAATTTAGAATGTGAGGGTTAGTCCCAAAGTGGACCATTGTGGCTCCTGTTTGACAGAGGAACAGCGTTCTGGGAAGTAGGAGAGTGGTAGAAGAAGGAAATCAGAACCTGGAAGACGTAACGGGGGTGCTAGTGAGCATATGAGGACATGACTGGGCCTTTCAATGTGACTAGAGAGGCTTTTGTCTTGTACTGGGTGAACTGTTAGGCAGTAAGAGAAGCCAGTCTGAAGAGGTTTCAGGGCAAACTAAAGGTTGGGAAGAGCTCTGTGCAGAGAGGAGATCCCTGACTCAAAGTTAAGGAGGCACTAGGAAAAGTTACTACATGCCCTCCCATTCAGAGTACAATGAATTTGCAATGAATGCCCTCCTCTGATGTACGACTGGCTTGCCTGGTTAGCTTCTGACAAAAGTCACCAAGTTACTACACGGTGGTGGTTGAAGGTTATTGATTTATAAAATCAGAAGATCACTCCTTGTTCTCTTATCTGCAGCACAGCGCTAGCCATTTCTCTCTCTTCCTCTTTTTAACCTGGAACCTTTTGTCTTTAATATCGCAAAACCCTGGGTAGTCAGTTCTCTCTCTGTGTATATGAGAACAACGAATTTAAAGTCACCCTTTCTAGTAAGGGTGTTGTAATTATGATGAAGTTGCTTTGAAATTATACAATGGTTAAGCTTTTGGGTATCTGGAAATACCACTAATTCAGAAGTAGAAAGATTGCTACATGACTGAGGATAATTACAGGGTAAATATCCTAGAATTAATATACCATGATTCTGAAAGTATATGTATTAAGATGAACTCCCAAGTAAATCAGACTGTTAATCCTCTACTTATATGATTTAGTGCTGATAGGACTGGTTGATTTTTGAAAAGCAGAACCACAGTATGCTTACATTTCAATTTCAGTATAACTGCACCATATAATAAGGGCATTGTAATCAGCGTGACTTCAGACAGGTTCCAAAATTATTTAAATGAGTACATAGAGGGAAAAGTAATGTGAGGTACATCTGCTAATTCAAATCGGGGAGGATTTCTGAAGTTTCCTTCTGTTATTGCATGAAGCTAAGCGAGGAGACAGTATTTTAGAGTGTTATGTCAGCCCTTGTCATGAACTCCTCTAAAGTGACATCTTCTTATATCTGATCTAAGGACTTTACACTTCATGAACTAGAGGAAAAAATACAAGTTGGCTAATTTTCAAATCATTTGAGGTGTATTGGTCAGTCACACCATTGACAAGCTACCTGCTACACCAGGCGGGGTGGGGGAAGCTGTGTCTGCAGTGATTTGTGGTGCTCGGGGCACACTAATACATGTAATTGACAATGTCGATACAAGGTTATTTGGGTCTACAAATGATTCACTCTTAAGATTTGTGTCAGAAGCACATGCAGACTTTTAATTGTCTTGCCAAACGAGGGGTAACAGACACTTGCTGCTTTTCAATGCAGGGGTAGCACACAGTGTTTCTTTCTGCAGCATACCGCTACTTTGCTTCTGCTGATATTGTCCTTTGTGCTTCCTTGTAAAAAGCTTTCCCAAGGCCATTCCTCCTGACAACTCTTTCTGTGCTGGCACTGAATCAAAAATCAGGTTTGTTGTGTTTCTTCCTTTTGTGAATCCATGCTAAGAAACTCAAAGGTGGAGGCGTACACCTATCCATTCTCGGATTAGTGTTTCCAGTCTCTTCCCCTTTTCTCAAGTTGATCTCACATCTTTAGCTGTTGAGAGCCACAGCAATCTAGATCCTCTCTGAAATCCCGTCTTCGATTAGCTTTTCTCCAGTCCATCCTATGTTTCCCAAGAGATTAAACAAATACTTCCTTCAAAATTCCAAGACCGATACAATCCTACTTGACAGTTTTGTCAGCCTACATTGGCTTCTATTTTTTGATATGCTCTTCTGGAATGATCCTGATTTCCTTTGCTTCTTTTTTCTCCCTTCCCTAGGGAAACTGTTGTCTCCTTCACAGTCCCTGCACTGTAAGAAAATATCTCCTGACAATCACACTTCTCTCATTCTCTCAACTTCCCATTCAGCTTGAATCCTTTCTCTTAGCTTCAGAATGGGGCTATATTAGTATTCAGATTCCTATTACAGTTAATGTTACACTGCACAAGAGTGTTATAGTATGTTAATAATTAGTGGACTATAGCGCTCAGAGACACGCTTCCTTCCCAGCTCATGGCCTTTGTCTCAGTAGCCCTGCCATCCATGTCTCTGCTCTCCTGACTTCCCCACGCTACAGTGATCTCCCCCCCCCAACTGTGTTTCTTAATTACAAGTTAATTGTCGTATTTCATGCTACACTGAAACATTCTCTGAGCTGACCTTGCCACCCCAGGTTTTAGTCTCCCTTGTCTTCTACTTTGGTGCTTGAGTCTTTCTCACTGACTCTCATAGAATCATAGGTCTGGAAGGGACCTCAAGAGGTCATCTAGGCTAGTCCCCTGCACTCTTGGCAAGACTGAGTATTATCTAGACCATCCCTGATAGGTGTTTGTCTAACCTGCTCTTAAAAATCTCCAATGATGGAGATTCCACCACCTTCCTGGGCAATTTATTCCAGTGCTTAACTACCCTGACAGGAAGTTTTTCCTAATGTCCAACCTGAACCTCCCTTGCTGCAATTTAAGCCCATTGCTTCTTGTTCCATCCTCAGAGATTAAGAAAAACATTTTTTCTCCCTGCTCCTTGTAACAAACTTTTACATAATTGAAAAACTGTTATCATATCTGTGACGCACTCTCTATGATTTTATAAGAATATGCTAATGAGCGTGAATATAATGTAACTGGAATATGCTTCTTGCAAAAGGTCTCTTGTAAGGTATCATTACAAAGCTTATAATCTACTGAGTGTGGTAATCCTATTTGTATAAATATATCACTCTTGTATCTGAAACTAGAAATATAAAATATAACTCTGAGGGCCTATTGTAATTATGCAAAGTGTGGACCATTAGTGATGGTTTGGAATCTTGATGGCTCCCATTAACCAGGACAATTGTCTGTAGATGGCTCTGTTTCACTTGTAAGTCTTCCTGTATACCTGTGTGCTGGCAAGTGGGTAATGAAGTCTTACAGTGACATGTGACCGTGTCACCTGAAGTGGAATCCATCTTTAACCCGATGCTTTCCATTGAGAAGGAGCGGGTGGGAACCCAGAGAGGGACAAAGGATTCCCGCCTTATGCAAAAAATATAGAAGTGGGTGGAACAGAACAAGGAGAGGCAGCCATCATGAGAAATCTCCTAGCTACCACCTGAGGTGGAACAAGGGCTGAACCAGGGGAAAAGATTGTGCCCAGACTAGGAAGGTGTCCTGTCTGTGAAAGAAACTTTTATTGAAACATCTCTAAGGGTGAGATTTTATCTGTATTCAGTTTTATTACTGTATTAGGCTTAGATTTGCGTGTTTTATTTTATTTTGCTTGGTAATTCACTTTGTTCTGTCTGTTACTACTTGGAACCACTTAAATCCTACTTTCTGTATTTAATAAAATCACTTATTAATTAACCCAGAGTATGCATTAATACCTTGGGGGGGGGGACAGGGGGCACAGCTGTGCATACCTCTCTATCAGTGTTATAGATGGCGAACAATTTGAGGTAAAACAGATTTATTTAGGGTTTGGACCCCATTGGGAGTTGGACATCTGAGTGTCAAAGACAGGCACGCTTCTGTAAGCTGCTTTCAGTTAAGCCTACAACTGTTAGGGGACGTGGTTCAGATCTGGGTCTGGGTTTGCAGCAGGCTCGTGGGTCTGGCTCAAACCAGGCAGAGCACTGAAGTCCTAAGCTGCCAGGGCAGGATAGCAGGTGCAGAAGTAGTCTTGGCACATCGGGTGGCAATCCCAAGGGGGTTTCTGTGATCCAACCTGTCACAATGTCTTTCCAGACTAAGCAAACCCAATTGGTTCAATTTTCCTTCCATAGGTCATGTTTTCTAGACCTTTGATCATTTTTGTCATTCTTCTCTGGACTCTCTAATTTGTCCATATCCTTCCTGCACAAAACTGGACACAATACTCCAGTTGAGGCCTAATCAGCGTGGAATAGAACGGAAGAATTACTCCTCCTCATGTCTTGCTTACAACACTCCTGCTAATGCGTCCCAGAAAGATGTTCACTTTTTTTGCAACAGCGTTACATTGTTGACTCATATTTATTTTGTGGCCCACTATGACCCCCAGATCCCTTTCCGCAGTGCTCCTTTCTAGGCACATTTTTTATGTGTGCAACTGATTGCTCCTTCCTAACTGGAGGACTTTGCATTTGTCCTTATTGAATTTCATCCTATTTACTTCAGACTACTTCTCCAGTTTGTCCAGATCATTTTGAATTTTAATCCTATCCTCCAAAGCACTTGCAACCTCTCCCAGCTTGGTATCGTCCGCAAATTTTATAAGTGTACTCTCTTTGCCATTATCTATATCATTGATGAAGATACTGAACAGAACCAGACCCAGAACTGACCCCTGTGGGACCCCACTCGTTATGTCCCTCCAGCATGACTGTGAACCACTGATAACTTCTTTCTGGGAACGGTTTTCCAGCTGGTTTTGCACCCAGCTTTTAGTAGCTCCATCGAGGTTGCATTTCCCTAGTTTGTTTATGAGAAGGTCATGCGAGACAGTATCAAAAGCTTTACTAAAGTCAAGATAGTAATCTCTTACTATAAGCAGCCCATTCGGCTTCAGTACGGAAAGCCGTGGCCTTCTAGCAAAAGCTATTGTGTGGGTAATCCCCCGCCAACATTCATACACAAAATGGCAGCATCCATGCAGTGGTGTTGCATCTAGTAAAGGCTGCACTGCTATTAGCGGGGGGCACATGGCCTGATTGGGGTGCCTGACTGACTGGCCCATCCCAGGCTGCTTCCTCTATCCCCCAATTTACACTGAAAAGATTGGCTGCAAGTCTAATGGCCTTTCCCACTCATGGCAGATGAAAAGAGGGGAGCAGCTATCACCGGCAAGTTCAGCGCAGCTCCTTTTGGTAGCAAGGACTAAACCATAGGATTTCGTGTCTGTGTTGTAATCAAGCTGCGACTGGCCAGCCATTAAAACAGAGCAGGTGGGTGCTGTCGTGTGAGCATGGCTCCGCAGCCCCGGTTTATCCATGCTTGTCTGACAAGTCCCCGTAACACTCCAGCATGTTCATAGCTCCTAAAACCATTGGCTCCAACGGGCACGTGACTCTTAACAGCCCACCCTAGACAAATGACTGGGAGACCATAAAGCAATCTGCCACCCGCTGCAGTGCTTAAAGTACCCAGGCTGTTTGGAAGTGGCAGGCTTGAGCTCCGCTCACGAGTAGAAACCCACGTCAAGCAGATAGGGAAGCAGCATTTTCTCATTAAGTGACAATTGTGGCATGAGTGCCTGACTCCGTTAATTGGACTGCAGAGGTAAATGTGAGTGGGTGCACATGCCACATAGTATGACTGAGGAGGACTGGGATGTATGAGAAGGGAAAGGATGCAGCTTTACATTCAGAGAGAGAATTCCATGCCACCATTGTGACAGAACCAAACTATAGAGCTTTCCCAGCTCCCATAAGGAACTTCTATTCATCTGATAGCTCGTTGGCAGGGCAGGGCTGGAGCATGCTGTGTAGGAGCTGGAAATTAAGGCTTGGTTCTGCAGAAGACTGACCTAAAGGTGGCTACAGATAGGTAAAAAAAAGAGTACTTGTGGCACCTTAGAGACTAACCAATTTATTTGAGCATAAGCTTTCGTGAGCTACAGCTCACTTCATCGGATGCATAGATAGGTAGTTTGGGAAAGGAAATAGAATTGTATGATTCTGGTCAAACTGTGCTCTCATGCATGGTCACAGTAAGGTCAAATTGACAGACGCATCACAGAACACTGGGCAGATTTCAGAGTTAACTAAAAGCAGTTTGGTTGTAGATGAATGCCTGGAATGTCCAGAAAATCCGGTTAAGTCCAGAAACGGAAGCACAAATGATGTCCCAGCAGGAGAAGGAAATGTATCCATAACTGCATTTGTAGACAAACTAAGGAAGTTAGATGTGAAAGCCAATTTTTGTTATGTGGAGAGAGATCCCCTGTATCCCCACAAGGAAAGCTAATGCGCAGGCTGGAAGCAGCACTGTTGTGGATAATTTTCTTTGACCAGGGGAATAGGTATAGCATTCTGCTTGCAACATGTGTGGTCAAAAATACAGCATTTAAAGAGGCCTAGTTGCTATTTTCTTCCAGATCACCGCTCTACTACACAGCCAGAGGGACGGCTTTAGCCAAGCTTAAAAAGAACATTGCAAACAAATGAGTTGAACCTTCCAGATTCTATCTGAATAAACTCAAAATTCTGTATGTTCTGGGATCAGGCACTAGTGCTCAGATTATTTGATACAATACAAGACCATATTCAAGAGAAGGATTCTGAAACAGAAGAAAAATATTGAGTGAAACATAGTTTATGAATTCAGTCCCTTCCTTTTTTATCTTCATCTCAGTGAAGGCATATTTTGTGCGAAGTGTGTCTCATTCCCCTCTGATGGATGGACTGTAAGAGGATAACAACCAACTAATGCTACCCATGTAATGGAATTATTTCTTTAGTTCAAGTGATAGAGGTCTGTGCTGGGGAATTATCTGTTCCAGATTCAAAACACCATCTACAGCATGTGTTGGACTCATTGTGGATGAGAACTGAGAGCAGAGATTCGATGGACTTTGCTATAAGTACTATTAGCCCATATGCTGCTTAAGATAACTGGGATGGCAGAAATCCACCTGAGGTCTTAACAAAACCCTCAAAGGATTGTAGTCTAACTATCTACGCTTCCCAGAATTTTAAAAGGAGTAGAGTTTTGTGAATAAGTTGCTGTCGCTTGCTGGGAGTCAGTGAAGTGGTCCAACTGCTTTCCCTCAGGTCAAGCAAACTGGGACAGGAGGAATGTCTGCTAACTAGATATTCAGGAACTTTGCTTTAGGGACCCACAAGACCTAGTTAGCATTAGGCTTTGGCACAGCTCTTTAGGGAGTATTTGGAGCAATAATTAGCATCCTGGGCAGTCACTGGTGATTTTAAAAAATCTCTATGATTGAAAATTGGCATGTACCCCACTGCAGAAATTGTAGCACAGCACCCCTACTTCCAGCACCACTGGTACCAGCTAATACCTAGACTTAAAGTTCAGATCAGCAGTGTGAACCATTGTTGGTTCAGATAGTACAATGCTCACCATACCTTAGATAAGCAGCTTCGTTTCCCCAATATTTGTAAGTACTTCAGATTTTCCAAAGAGACAATGCCCATCTTCAAATGCCCACCATATTTAAATAGATTAAACTGAATCTATTGTAAACTCATGTAGAATGAAGTACAATCGTCATGTCATATTTCAGGCAGTCTGTCATCAGTTGCTAACTCCATCTTAATCAGGAGTTTCCATGTGTAAGGAGAGCTAGTGCTGGTCAGGATCTGAATTTTGATGGGGGAGAGGGGAGCCTGGGGTTGAATTTCATAAAAATGTCATGAGATTTTTTTTCCTGTGTTTCAACCAGTTCCAGAGTGAATTGATTTTCAACCGTGTTTGGTTGCAGTGGTACCAGTGAGGCAGTGCACATCGGCAGTAAAGGTTAAAGAATATAGTCCTTCGTGATTTGCATGATATCATCTGCCATTCCTAGAAATCAAGAAAAACACCCCCCCCACCACCCTCCAACTTGTGAACGTGCAAACCGGATATTAAGCGGATAACAAGATTTCGGGTTTGTAATATTGCTGTGGCAGACCGACTGCCTGACAACACATCAGGAAGGAGAAGCCAGGCAAAGCCATGTGGAGAGAATTGCACAGATGGATCTTGTTATCATTAAGAGGATTTGAGTGTGTGGCAACTCCAGAACAGCTTTAAAAAAAAAATTAGCTGTAAGTATTTTGTAATACAGAGTACACAAATGGGTTCATTATGCTGTCCAGATGGCGAACAAAATTTACACCAGCAACTGGAATGAATCATGTGGAAAACAAAGCAGCTAATGAAAATAAGCACCAAGGGCTAGTTACTGTATATGTGCCTAACAGACCTTTGTAGCTATCAAATACAGTGAAAAGACAAACTACAATAGAAGAATACACCAAATCGCTCCGTCTGCAGTCTATGCCACAGGCATTCCCCTGAAATATAAAGTGTTGTGGTCCCCTTTACCTGTGCAAAACCCTACTGAAGCCCACTCGCTGTGAATATGAACTACTGGTAATGCCCATCACATTATCCCTTGCCAGCTGATGTTTTTTTTTTTCCAGATTTGCACTGACTGGAACTGCTTCAAGTTTAAGTCTTGGAAACTTTTCATTTGATGTAAAGACACCTGATTCAGTGTGTGTTCTGAACACTTCCTTTTGCTGTATTATTCAGAAGTTCCTAAAGTAATGCACACGGTATGATCCCAGCAAGCAATCTCAACGTCCAGAGACCAGTGACTTCAATGAGCTTTGGATCAGGCCTATAGGAGGACGTACTTTCAATAGCCTTATTTTTAGAGCCCACATTCCTCATGTGCGAAGTGTCATGTGTGAAGGATTAATGTATTTACACAAGAACGGCCATACAGGATCAGACCAATGGTCCATCTAGCCCAGTATCCTGTCTTCCAACAGTGGCCAATGCCAAATGCTTCAAAGGGAATGAACAGAACAGGGCAATCAAGTGATCCATCCCCTGTCGCCCAGCCCATGCATCTGGCAGTGAGAGACTTAGGGACACCAAGGTGGCCATCTTGGCTAATAGATAAGTTCATGGGGGATAGGTCCATCAATGGCCAATTCTTTTTGGAACCCACTTATAGCTTTGGCCTTGACAACATCCCCTGGCAACGAGTTTTATAGTTGTGCATTGGGTGAAGAATTACTTCCTTTTTGTTTTTGTTTTTAAACCTGCTATTTATTAATTTCATTGGGTGACCCCTGATTCCTGTGTTGTTTGAAGGAGTAAATAATGCTTTTTCGCCGCACCATTCATGACTTACAGACCTCTATTCTATCCCCACTTATTAGTCTCATTCCAAGATGAACAACCCCAGTCCTTTTAGTTTCTCCTTAAATGGAAGCTGTCCCATACCCTTCATCATTTTTGTTGCCTTTCTCAGTATTTTTTCCATTCTAATCTATCTTCTTTTGAGATGGGGTGACCAGAACTGCACGCAGTATTCAAGGTATGGGCATACCCTGGATTTATAGAGTGGCATTATATTTACTGGTTTATAATCTATCCCTTTCCTAATGGTTCCTAACATTCTGTTGTCTTTTTTGACTGCTGCTGCACAATGACTCCAAGATCTTTCTTGAGCCGTAACAGCTAATTTAGATCCCAGCATTTTGTATATCTAATAAAATTATGTTTATATATATATAGTGGAGATTAGGTTTTCCAATGTGCAAATCCACATTGAATTTCATCTGCCGTTTTTGTTGCCCAGGCGCATCCAGGTTTGTGAGGTTTCCTTTGTAACTCTTTGCAGTCTGCTTTGGACTTAACCATCTTGAGTAATTTTGCATCATCCGCAAACTTTGTCACCTCACTGTTTATTTCTTTTCCCAGATCGTTTATGAATATGTTGAACAACACAGGTCCTAGCACAGATCCTTGGGGGAACCCACTATTTACCTCTCTGCATTCTGAAATGATCATTTATTCCTACTCTGTTTCCTATTTTTTAACCTGTTCCTGATCCATGAGAGAACCTTCCCTTGTATCCCATGACTGCTTACTTTGCTTCAGAGCCTTTGATGAGGGACCTTGTCAAAGGCTTTCAGAAAGTCCAAGTACTTTCCGGATCACCCTTGTCCGTATATCTATTGGCCCCCCTCAAAGAATTCTTATAGATTGGTAATGCACGATTTCCCTTTACAAAAGCTGTGTTGACTCTTCCCCCAACACATGGTGTTCGTCTATGTGTCTGATCCTTCTATTCTTTACTATAGTTTCAACCAATTTGCCTGATAATGAAGTTGCACTTACCAGCCTGTAATAGCCAGGATTGCCGCTGGAGCTGTTTCAAAACATTGCTGTCACTTTAGCTATCCTCCTGTTATCTGGTAGAGAAGTTGATTTAAGTGTTAGGTTATGTATCACAGGTAGAGTTCTGCAATTTCATATTTAAGTTCCTTCAGAACTCTTGTATTTCCCATTGTATTTTTTTAAAGATTTCATTCAATCATACTTTAACGATTCTAGACCTTATCCTACCTTCTCTTTTCTGTTTTCGCTCTTTCTCTCTCTCATTTTCCTGATATTCTCTCACATCTACACATGTTAAGAAGGCAAGAAAACGAGTGGAAGACGGCAATGATGTTTAGTGTTTTGCTTCCTCATCCGTAAAATGGAGATGATGAAACTGAGCTGCTTGTGAAGTGCTTTGAGATCTACTGATGAAAAGTGCTAAAGAAGAACTATTATTATTATATTATTATATTATTATTGAGCCAAGACCATAGTTTTCCTGGGACACCAGGAGGAATAATGGCCTGCAGACAAAGAGCAAGAGGGTGTCAACACCTTGAGCCTTACTACATTCAAAACTGCTGTAAGCAATCAAAAGAAAGAGAACCTCAAGAAGGAGATAATTCATGTGTCAGGTCACCTAGGAAGGGAAGTCAAAGTACAGCTAACACAGAGAAGGACAAAATAATGTCAAATGTATAGTACCAAGACTGGACAGTTTCCTGGCAAGTATGTCAGGGCTGGGGAGATTGCCTTTTCCAGGATATTAAATCTTTGCAAGTGGCCAAAGATACAATGTCTTTTTTTACTCTATGGTACCTTGAGCTTTGTGGTTACAGAGCTAGAGGTATCTCTGGCTAAAGGTAAAAGCTGCAGTTTCCTTACTGTAGCAAAAGCGTGCTTTCTTGTCAATTTTATCCAGCACAGAATTATGCGGGAAGACTAGCTCAGTCAAAATAGTAGCCAAGGCTTTGAAAACTATGGAAAGATTCGTAGTCTAGTGACCATTGGTGTTACAAAGTCTAGACATTTTAGGTGGGACTATTCTGACTCCGAAGTAATGGGACATAAATAAAAAATGCCGGAGTTTTAGCTAGTGCATTATTTAATGCCAATGTGTTCGAGCAAATCTCAAGAAGGATTCTGATGGAAGCGTACTTGTCCCTGACTGCTTTAATTTCACTCCATGGCTGACGGAGGAGGGAAACTTTTTCTTACTGGCTTTTTGCCATCAGGGGGTTTTAAAATAAAAAGCCGAGGGATGTGGCACCAAGTGATATTACGTTTACCTAGCTGAATTTTTTGCCTTGGGAAGTATATGGGTAACCGCAGCGCTTTTTATGCTAACTGCTTAATAAATGGCTTTTGTGGGCATGCTCTTTATCCACAGTTGCTGCATTATTTTTGTGCAGTTACATTAACTTAGGCCAGTATTAACCAGCCTGTTCTTTAAAACAACCCCACTCAGCATTTCTTTAGCACCGTGCACCTGAGGATCTCCACGCACTTGACAAACATTAATTTAGCCTTGCCATGGCCCCGTGAGGTATGCAGGGTAAGAGGTGTTGTCCTTGTTTTACAGATGGGGAAACAGAGGCAAAGAGGGAACATATGACTTGCCCTTGGACACAAAGCGAGTCAAGGAAAATAGTTACGCAACTGTACTATCACAGTGCCTACGCAGACATACTAGTCTAGAGCATGCTCTCTGCTTGGGAACCATAGCCAGGGGTGGTGGAGAGCTTTATTACACTGTGGGGGGGGGGGGAACACTGGGAGGCATTCTGCCTCCAAGAAACTGTGAGTTTAATCCATTTAATTTCTAGTGTGATCATTAGACACTTCAGTTGTAGATCTGTAATCAGTCTTCACCAACTGCTGGAAATACTACTAAGACTTTCAGTTCTCTCACCACCTTTGCTTGGGGTACAGGGTTGTTTTCTGTGTGTGTGTGTGTGTGTGTGTGTGTGTGTGTGTGTAAAGTCAACTATCCCAACATTATGCACACCATTACATAGGCTCAGTGTTGTAGGTTTATTTTCCCATTGCGTTTGTTGAGAATACATGTCCCATATTTTCCTCCTTCCTGACTCTGAGTGATGGAGTTAGTAATTTCTGGAAGGTAATCACACTAGTAGTAGTATTCTTGTAGATATGTTGTGCTATACATTTGTCCCCTTTGGGCCTGATCCAATACCCAGTGAAGTCAATGGTAGCCTTTTATGCTTTGCACAGCCAGCCTAAAGATTTATCAGTTGTGTTTTGCTTTTCAATGTAGGAACACTTCAGGTATTAAAATGGTCTTGATTTAGTAATGCCGTCTGGGTGCTATGCTCAGAGTGGTAGAAGAATACTAGACAGGTATTTGTACAGGCGTGTAGTATATAGGAATTGGGGAGTATTGCTTTAAATAGTTTCTGAGCCTCTAGCATCTTCTGTGTTTCAAAACCCTTCCAGTGCACTCAAGTGCATGTGTAACTAGGCCTACTTATTGAGTATATTTAGTCACCGCAGTTATTTGGGTCCCACCATGCCACTGGTTTCTTCATATTGCGCTTTATTGCACAAAGAACAAAAGACACAACAAGCAGCTGCTGCTTCAGTTTGTGCCAAATGCAGTAGGCAATCCATCAGTGACTAGTGCAGCTTCAGTGATAATGAAGGTGCCTAGATTTATTTTTGTACCGAGTGTTGCTGTTTGCGTTAAGTTCATTCACAGTTATCCGTTACATTCACGTTTAGGTACGGTTGGGAGTGTCAGATTGCTTAGCTTGTGAATGTCACTGAACTGCGTTTTGGCATATTTTGTGTTTTTGTTCCTCCCACCTCCCATGATTCACCTGATGGGTTCAGCTAGTATTTTCTAGGTGGTTTTACCTGTTAGTGAACTTATTTTGAGGTTCTGCTGCTGAGAGATTTTCCTCTAATTTTCTGTTGGTGCTTATATCCTTCACAAAGCACACGGAATAATCACTGCAGGGTAGTGCTGCTCTATATTTAGTCCTTCATCAAACAGTGGATTTGATCAGTTTCTGCAAGCTCGTTGCATTAGACTGTGCTGTTCAACATTTCGCGCTAATTGGCGCATCTGGGCAGTAACTGAGGTCCTTTACTTGTGTCTGTATCTTTCCTTTCGGTGGCTCCCTTAAGTTGTATGACTTGTGTGTATTACATCATGAAATAGGAGACAGTAATGTTTTTCTAGTTCTATAATAAATTCTGTGTTTGACTTTAGGCCATTCATCATGTTAAGAAAAGGTTTAACTAATGCTTTCAAAATGATGGCACTGATTGTCACTCATACATCATTCAGCATTAAAATTTTATTCAAATTTGTTTCTAAGACTGACCCCGGATGTTAATGATCTAATGATTCCTACCATGCGAAGCATAATGACAAAGTCCAATTAGATCTTTTGACCCAGAGCCTTTCTTGTAAATTGACATAATGCACCTACTTCCAGTGACTGCAGTGCACCTAGGCTGATTTCCACCAGCTGAGGATTTGGATCTTAATTTCTCTATTTAAATTTAAATTAACTGAAAATAAATGTGTTTTGGTGAAGACAAATGGAAAGACTAGGGGATTGATAATACCTGTATTCTTAGTTCCCCAGGTCTGTGATGAGTTTGGACTGATCAAAAGTGATTCTCTGACAACTGTTTTTGTGTTTCTGTAAGAATTAGTAGATAGAGCATCCCAGCCCCGGTTTAAATTGATATGTCCACTGGCAATGTCCATTGATAATTAACTGGCCCTTTCGTTTGGGCTTCTTAGAGGTCATGCACCAAACGGATGCTAGATATGGGGGTGGGGAGGAAGCATCTGCTGCTGCTGCTTATACGGTATCTATTCTGCGTATCATAATTTTGAAATTAACGGAATCCATCTTAAAAGCTGATTGGCTGGTGTTTGGTTTTTTGTGTTTCTGGGAGTATCCTGAGCATTTAAAACAAAAGCCCCACACTTAACCAAGTAACCAGGTCAGTACACGGGGAAGAATAAGTCTACTCCATCTCTCCAGCTTTGTTACCAGAGTACCTCTGCTCTACCCCATTGAAAGTACCTACCCATCCACTCCCCTTGCCATTGGCAAGTCTTCTTGCTCGCTTGTTGAAAGCAGTGTAAGCTGTTCTCCTGCCCAATTCTCCTTTCTTGCAGCCAGCAAACCTCTCTCCTTGGTCACCTTGCCAGCAACAGGCCTCCCTCCTGGCCAAAGCTTCCATCTACCAATAGCTAGCTGCTCTGCCTTATTTGCAGTAACTAGCCAGCTTGCTTCCTCTCTGTACAAATGTAGGGCCCAATACTGCAAGATGGTAAGCACCTTATATGCTATGTTGAGCACCTTCATCTTATCTGGAAGCTAAGATCTCTCTGCATCCCTCCAAAGAGGCTCAGCATCTTGCAGGATCAGGCCCACTCCGCATCTCCTGCCCCAGGCTGCTGATATAACAGCAGGGTCTGTCTTGCTGCTGATCAGCTGGCTGGCTATTTGACAGTAGCATGTGCATCTCACTTCCCTCCTGGCTAATAACGTTCAACAGCCACACGCTGTATCCTTTATTTTTGTAAATGTCACAAGGATCATCATCTGGTCACTGCACCATTGACATCAGTAGCATTGCACGCAGGTCGCTTGCCACCTTACAAAAATTTTTGTTCTAGTAGCAAAATTCTAGCAATAGCAATTTCTGCGCAGCATTTCCTGCGGAGAAACAGCCAGCTGGCGCTATTGGCCTTTGACACTTCTTGGACCTCCAGCTCCTCCCAGCCAGTGATTACTTCTAGAAATTGCCCCACAGCTCCGGTGCTGTCAGCTCAGTCCCTTTCACGCACACACAACCCCTTTAAATAAAGCCAAATCAAAACAAGGATGGTTAAGAGAGCAATTATCCAGCAGTCCAGACCCTGCGCTCCAATGACCCTGTTGCTCTTTTCAGATGAGTTATATTTTCCTA
Source organism: Chelonia mydas (assembly GCF_015237465.2). Lineage (NCBI taxonomy): Eukaryota > Metazoa > Chordata > Testudines > Cheloniidae > Chelonia > Chelonia mydas. The sequence goes on from NC_057855.1 coordinate 95,034,421, forward strand.
ATGAGTTCATGAATCACTTTTAATGGTACTTTCTCTGGATTATATGTGTATGTAACTGATGCTGCCTCTTATCTAATGAAGCAACAGCAGTCTAGGTGCAAGGCCTTTCCTGGGGATTAATGAACACTTGAAAGAAGGTGATTGCTCATCGTGCAACCCAAGACCACTAGCCATAGCCTCGTTACTTATCCCCAAGGAATGACTAGCACTAAAGTCCTTGCTTTCATTTATGGTTTAAGATGTCAACAATAAGGCAAGTGGGTTGTTTTTAGTGGGTGATGCAATTCCACTTGCTATCTATAAGGCGCTAATTAAAAATGAAGCCACATTAGCCAGTCGGATTGCTTGGATCGTCTGTCTAGACTCCAGACAGTGTATGATCTCATGTCTTGCTTGTGTATTTGCACTGTTTGTTCAGCATAGCATGGATGCTGTTAATTTTCTGGTCTCTGGGATTTTTTCTTTCAGATATTAGGTTGAGGTTCTACAATCCACATCTTCAGCTAAGGTCTTATACTTCTCTAGACAGTCACAAATATCTAACTAGGATGATAAACTCTCTTCGCAATTAGATAGCCACTGCTCCTGAAAAAGGTCTGCATTTTAAGGCCAAAATCCCAAGAGCATTGCATTTCTAGGTGAGGAGTGATTTCTAGAAGCATTTCTATGGCTTCTTAGGTAATAGAATAGCATTTTGACCCTCTAGCGATGTAACATTGTCAATGATTCAAAAGCTAGCTATTTCTGTGTGTCATAACTTACTGCTTAATATAACGATTCGATCTGAGAAAACAATTTCGAAGATATGCCATCTGTAGTATCAACGGGAATATTGATTTAAAAGGACACCTGGAAAAGCCATAACAAAATTAACATGCACTCTTTGTGCTTCTACTTTTTTATCCCTTTGACGGTGATAGTCCATTCATTGGATTATCATCCTTGCTGTGAGGAATTGCCTGTTATTACTGATCCTGTTAGAGACCTCTTCTGTTGTACTGTGGGGACCAGAGAGGTGTTGGCGCTGCATTGCAGATATGGCAATGTGGCTTATTGACATTATAAACTCAAGTGCAGAATATAAAATCTGCAGGTTGGACCATGGCATGCTCTCTTTCAGTTTTCCTTAATCTGCATGCAGAATACAGCATGTATTGCCAGAGACCATAGGGGATTCGGAATAGATAGACTGTGTTACTTTCTGCAAGAGCTCATTATGATGGTACTTTTTCATTAGGGTGAAGATTGCATGAAACAAGATAAAGGACAAATGTTTATGAGAAGTGTTGTTTTATCAAAGTAAACTATCCCCACCCCTCTCCTCCATCACCACCACAAAACTTTTTTAACGCTTTTCATTTTCTTTTCCTCGCGACCAATGTTTCTCCCCCTTTTTCCTTCCCCCACATCACATTATATAGTTTATATACGTCTCTAGATTTCTTTCGTTAAACTCTAACTTGAGTTCATTTTGTTATGTGGTGACCACAGTTATGGATGACGCTCCCCCTGGCACACAGGAGTACATTATGTTACGGCAAGATTCCATCCAATCTGCGGAATTAAAGAAAAAAGAGTCCCCTTTTCGTGCTAAGTGTCACGAAATCTTCTGCTGCCCACTGAAGCAAGTGCACCTCAAAGAGAACACAGAGCCGGAAGGTTTGTGCACTATGGATCCATGTTTTGTTTGTTATGATTACTTTTATTTTTAATGTACGTGTCCCTCTAGTGTGCTGTGTGTTTTTCAGCCTGTGTCAATATAGTGCAACTGACACAGGAAGCGTTATGCGCTTCATGTCCCCCTTTGCTTGCCTGTTAATGTCTGATACGGTCTATCACGGGACACTGTATAGTATAAACCATATACAGTATTCTAGACAAGAAGTAAGATTGTGCTGCTTTTCTCAAATAAAGTTTGTTTATTTCAGCTCTCATCATTACACTGCCCTTTTTTGGCTGCCAAAAGTTGCTTGCTACTTGAAACAGCATCAATCCCGAGTCAGTTTCTTGCCCGGACATTTCTGAAGCTGCACTCTGCTGAAACTAACGGCACTCAGAACCAGATTCCCCTTGTCCCCAGCCCCTTCCACCCCATAAGGCTTCTGCATACTGCTGCAGGAATGCTCATAACAGCTGTACTTCAGTGAAGCAGGATAACACATTGTATGTAATGCACGCCCCGTTGCATTTTGAGAAATGAAATGCATGCATAGAGGAAACTGAGTTGAATGTTTTCCTTTTCAGATAAAGTAAAGGTATGGACAAATCTACCTGTTGTTCACGAAAGTAAAACTATTAAGTTATTCGTCTCTTTCACGTGTTGCGGTAGCATGTAAGATGAAGCTATCTTTTAAAGATGTCATTATATTTAACATTTTTTGTCTTGTTCTTCTGTATGTGTTTTTCATTACTGCCTCAAATCCCACCTGGTAAGCCTCCCGCTTTTTGTATAAGCTTCAGTGTATGGAACTAACTGCCATGATGAATAATGTTGCTCCTACTTAGGGCTGGATCCTGTTTTGGTTGAGTTTCACTAGCAATGTAAAAGCAAATAGATTTGAGCCCTTAGTCAAATCTGACTTGTATTACTCTGTATTTAATGATGGCCACTGCTGGTGCAGTTGTTGAGGGGCTACTATTAGCACCCAAATATTTCACTCAACTGCGGGCTGCTACCATTTATTGCATGAATAATGCTCGCACCAGTGTTAGAAGAAGACTTCTCTCCGTCACTAAGTGCTATTCTACCAGAAGTGATAGGCTTCCTAATATCACATGGTGGGCCATTCAAAAATGTACCACGTGAAGCAAAACCTGCTGTAAGAGGAGGGGGAAAGGGGCGTTATTTCTCTCAGAATGTGACTTTTTAAAAATCAGGCTTCGAAACACTGAACTCAATTCTCCTCCTTCGAGGCACATTGTGCGTTTCTTCTTTGTCCATACTCAAACCTCCTGTTGACGTCAGTGAGAGTTTTGCTTGTTTAGAAACGGGAAGGATTTGGCCATTTGAGTGCAATTTCTAATGAGAACCTGAGTTCCTACGGAGTGACTGGTTCATGGCTATGAATGTTTTCAGTGAGTAAATCAGTAATTTACACTGACAGAGGTCAGTAGAAAACGTATATATGGTGGTGGTGTACCTTGACTACTGTCTGCTACAAAGGGGCTGAGCCCTATGGAAGCATGGTGTAGGTGGAGATTAAGTCACTGCACACCTGCCACGAGAAGCTTGCAGCCTCGGGCCCTAAGTGAAGACCCAAAGAGTGAAAATTGTGCCTTACTTTTGACTGAAAGCTAACTGTTGCTGTTACTAATTCTCCACCGTTTGGGATACTTTTTCTCTCTTATAACAGCCGTGCAAGTCCTTTCCCACAACATGTGGTATCATTAGATTGTTCTCCCTGAAAATCTATAGTATGAAAAGAGAAAAGCCTTTCATCTTTTGTTGCATTATGAAAGGATTAATGTCTTTTTTTTAATTCCCTCTGCCCCCTGAGTTTTGCATTCATAATTATCAGACAAGGCACAACTGTATTGGCTAACCCACAACCCTGAAGAGGCTCTGTATTTCATAGGGGTATCATATCCATGGACTTTTGGGAGGTGACTTCTACTGTTGCATGGCTTACGTGTTTTTTATGAAAGACATTGCCTGGGTCAGAGTGAAAAATATACATTCAAGTTTTCTCTTAGCCTCTTCTGCCTCCAGAGTAGCCCAGAGCTATCGTGGTGGAGCGTCTTTCTCTTTTCAGTCTATGAATTGGCTGGCAAGAGTGTTAGACCCACCTCAGGGTTCATTGTGCCATCTTCAGTGCTTTCTTGGCATAGAGCCGAAGAATTTTGAGCATAAAGTGATGAAGTTCTGCTCTTGGTTCAAACTTGGAATACTATCATGGAAGACAATGGAGCATCTGAAGCAAACGTTAGCCCAGTAACACAGGTCCAGCAGGTAACATGTCAGATCTGCTTTCAGGCTGTCTGAAAATAAAGAATTACTCATACTGAGTTATAAAGAATATAGATTTTCTTAAAGGCACTGGAAAATGTAATTGAGTTGTTAATGGAAGAGGCTGTGCAGAGCAGAGATATTAAGGTCTACAGTACAATAATATTGTCTTTCAAGAGAAATCACAATACAGAATTAACTAAGTCACTACTGAAAAATCTCTCCAACTTGAATGTCAGCCTGTGGGTTACGTATGAAACACTGCATGGATTTGAAAGACTCTGGGAAGGATATAAAAATATACTTCCATTTTTGTTTTAATATTGCCACAGGATTGTCTAGAAAATCATAAATGTCTCTCTCAGTTCCCTCTCCCCACTTTGCACCTCCTTCTCATACCAGTATTTGAATTTATGCCTTAGAATGTTGACCTTATTGTTTGGGACTGGAGCTAGTTTGCTTACCAGCTGCGGGTGGTCACAATGGGGTTCACAGTGCCAGACATGTGATGCAGAAGGGTTAGACTGGAAATGAACATACCTGGCTCCCTGCTGAACCTACATCAACTGTTTCACTCATCCAATGTACCCTGAACTCCCATAAGGCAGTTTTGCCAATGAGCTTGGACCTTATCACCAGATGAATCCAGGCATAGCACGCCACTCACTGAAACCAATTTCCTTCCCATAACCCAAATGCTGTCTTTAAAGAGCTGTTTCTCTGTTGAGGCCTAACTGTTAGTGTCTCTGTCCAAAACTAAGAGCTCCTACGCACCATTCAAGGTAGGAGAGGTATTTTCCTATTCCCAAGGAAACTCAATAGCCTTTTTCTCCCCTGATGGCATCAGGATACAAACACCCTATCATAAGTCCACAGAGTTACCTGTATACCTGCCTCTTTCCCCTTATGTCTTCCAGCCGTTCTGAATCAATGCTTCACTTAGACCTCTCTTTAGGAGAAAAAGAATTGCAGAACCTTTCAGGATAGTTTTGACAAGCCCCTGGCTCTTTGTAGGGAATTTTAAACCCCATTGGATTTATGAACCATGTTGGTTTCTTTAAACGTTAACCTGCATCAGCATAATAAAGGAGTGCAGACTTGAGAAGAACAGTGGATCACAACTGTCTGCAGATAGGCATAGGAGACGCTAATCCTTTTGGCATGACATTGTCTAAGTCATTCCCAAGCGGCTGTTTGTTGGCAACGGCTCCCCTCACAATGGTTGTTTTTTTTTAACATAAAGACTGCGAGGAAGCTTCCCTTGACAGCCCACCTGTGACTTATTTTATGTTGCAGCTTGTTAGGAATAGTTCTATAGAAGATAAGACTCATAGACTTTAAGGCCAGAAGGGACCATCACGATGATCTAGTCTGATTTCCTGCACGTTGCAGGCCACAGGACCTCACCCACCCACTCCTGCTATAAGCCCGAAACCTCTGGATGAGTCACAGAAGTCCTCAACTCTTGATTTAAAGACTGCAGATCCCAAGGTGTGATTCAGGCCCATCTCGAGCACAACAATGTCTGTCTGTCTGGACCCTGGATCTAAGGTTCCTTCCTTGATGTCCCAAGGGCTATGGAGTAGGTAAAAGGAGAAAAGCCAGTTTTGTTCTGCAGCCTTTTAACTTTGTTTTTCTGGATTCCTTCTCATAGTTTACAATGTCTTGGATCTCTAGGAGGACACAAATCAAGAGGAGTCAACATTATCTCTGGGTGCTGGCCCCTGGGTTTTTAGCATTCTTCTATGCTACATTCAAGCAATAGCAAAATACAGAGCAATTTTGTAGCTTCAGTCAAGCCAGGAATATGCTACTAGCATTGGAAAGGCCATCTGAGGTACATTTTGCAACTATTTGTTCTCTTAAATAGTTTAAACATAAGCTGCTGCTATCTTTACAAAACATGGTCACATAAAGAGAAGTCTGCTTCTGGGAAACTAATTTGAGTTGTGTTAGTACAGAGGCTATGCGAGAGTTTTTTTTAAAAAACCACCATTGGTTAGTCACAGTCCTATAATCCAAGAGTTTGGCCTCTTGCCCAAAGTTCTGTTTTCATGTGATTTTTTTTTTTTTTTTTTTTTTGTAACATTCAGCCTCCCTCAGGGCATACATAACCTTTTTACATGAAAAAGCAAACAAGCATGGCGAAGTCTGGACTGAAACAAAAAATCTGTGATAGCAGCTCATAATGAGGTCTGGCAGCTCTCATCAGCCAACAGGAAACCTGATTAGATAGAAAGTGTTAAGGAGATGCTTGTTGCATATTAGCATCCATGCTTGCCCTTGATACTGGCTGAGTTCCTTTGTGCCTAGAAATAGAATGACTGACACCACAACCACTGCTTCTCCCAAGGGGGAGGAGAAAGGTAGGACATCTGGACAAATTGTGAGACAGATGGGCTGTTTTGTCCCCATTTTGTCACCAAAGGCAACGCCTGTGTCTTCAGTTGGTCACACTGAATGTCCCTTTCGACGTTCACAGCACTGTCTGACTATTTATAGTACTGTTGGGTGTGTAATTAAAGGTGCCAGCTTTCTTCTCAAAAAATCAGTCCTATGAATCCAGTTCCGTGGTTTAATTATATTAATACCTGTGTAAATTAGTGGAGAATAAGGAGAGAGGGCGGAAGAATTTATTTCTCAAGATGTGTTTGAGATTGTGGAAAGCTTGAGGTCTTTAAACTAGCAAGTACATATTTTACACTAATAGAAACAGCTCCTCAATAAGTCTCTGTGGTCCCTCTGGTGAATAATAGAGATGGGCCCAAACTGCAAAATATGGATTGGGTCCTGATCTCACCCCAAAGATGTTTGGATGTAGGGTTCGATTTATCCCATTGTATAATTCCCAGCTATGAAGTTTGGATACCGAATTCAAGGGTATTCAGAGCTGGGGATTTGGTTCCAACCCCTTTCTCGTAAATAATTACGACTCATAATCTTCCAGAATGACTTCTACTTTTAAAAGGAATGAATGAAAAAAACAGTGGGCCAGGTTCACCAAAGCTCTCGCAGGCAGACGGAACTGATCCCTTGTTGCAGCAGCTAAGCTGTCTGCACTGGAAAAGTAATTCAACCTGTGGGCGGGCAGGCAGTGTCACCCCCATTACCTGTGTCAGGGGACCAGGCCATGAAGTGTTGCTTTAATTCCTGCAAGGAGCCCCACCCATCCAGCGTCACTCACTTCTTTGGCTCCACATCTACATTTCCCCCTCCCCCCTTCCTAGGGTAGGGGAAGTTCTAGCCAACATGGGTGTTTCTGTTTTGTTTGTTTTCCACAGCCCAATTTCCCACTGCCTGGGAAAAGGCAGTGTAGATTCTGGGCTGAACTGTGCCCAATTTAATGTCATTGAAGGTCCAAACCCTACATGGTCATTTGTGGCTGTGGGGACATATTTAATGAGGGAAGGATGGTCCAGTGATTAGGACATTAGCCTAAGACCTGAGAGACCCTATTTCAAATCTGTGCTCTGCCACAGACTTTCTGTGTGACCTTGGGTGAGTCCCTTAGCCCAGGGGTTCTCAAACTGGGGGTCGGAACCCCTCAGGGGGTCATGAGGTTATTACATGGGGGGTTACGCGCTGTCAGCCTCCACCCTAAACCCCGCTTTGCCTCCAGCATTTATAATGTGTTAAATATATTAAAAAGTGTTTTTAATTTACAAGGGGGGTCACATTCAGAGGCTCGCTATGTGAAAGGGGTCACCAGTACAAAAGTTTGAGAACCACTGATTTAGCCTCTCTGTGCCTCAGTTCCCCATCTGTACAATGGGGATAATAGCACTGCTCTTCCTCACCAGGGTGTTTTGAGGATAAGTGCATCAAAACTGTGATGTGCTCAGATACTACGTTGATGGGCCCCTATAAGTACCTTGAATAGATAGCGTATCATCTAAAAGTGGTGGCAGAGACCAAAAAGCCAAAGTAGAGAAAGCTAGAGCTGATTACTTTTTCCGGACACAAAAGGGCACAACTGATTAAATCACAGTCTCTAACCTTATGTCTCAGGGGTTGGGGTATGTGTGAAGATGTTTCATTCATATTTATATTGAGTATTTAAAAAGGAAAGAAAACCGCAAGCCAAAAACAGCACCAGCGGCTCAGTCTTGCCAGGTGCCGAGCACTCCTGCTCCGAGCAAGCAAGGTTCTTAAGCACGTGATTAACTTTAAACAGAGGAATACTCCCATGGGAGTCAGAAGGGAAGGCATGGGTTCAATGAGCTTGTAACTGAATGTGGTCTATGAAAACAGCCAGGGCCAGGCTCTGATTCCAGTGCAAATCCAGAGTAACTCTACTGACCTATCAGTGAGATCAGAATTTCCCTGAGCCCCTTTCTTCCTCTTACTCTATTTTAGGTACTTACATGGCCCCCATTACCGTAGGACCTATCCCTGTATAGTATGTAAGGGGTGGAGTGTTACAGATGGGAAGGAGGCACAGAAGGACCAAGTAACTTGTCCAGGCTATGGTAGAGGGGGGAATTGAATCCATGTCTCCCAAATTAATGCCTTAACCACTCCACCATTCTTCTTATTAGGTGTTGTAAGATGTTAACAGCTCATCAGGAAGAAATTACATAGCTATGCTATACAATGCTGTTCTCCACTGCCCCCTTCCCTTTGCCTACTTGTCTACCTCCCTGAAAAATATGTTTTAAGGTGTAAAATATCTAACTAAATCTTTGATAGCTTGCAGCCCCATCTAGAAACCAGCCATTTTTAACATGGGGGTGGGGATGAATTAGGGAATAACCTGCTTGTAAGTATATCACTAGCATAAGAGTTTTCACTTCACTTCAGGACTTCAGTTACTCAGCCAGAGGTGTTAGGCCTGTTACAGGAATGGATGGGTGAGTTTCTGTGGCCTGTGATATGCCGGAGGTCAGACTAGATGATCGTGATGGTCCCTTCTGGCCTTGAAGTCTATGAAGCTATAAAATATTCCCAACTGCAAGCACGATGGGGACAGTGGGAGGAAAGCCGTTTAAGATGTTGTGAATCAATTCAATGCCTGAATCCACACGCGCATACCACATCACAGTGAGGCTCTTCAGGGTCACTTGGGAATTGCATTTGCTTGGCTTTTCAGAGGCTCCGAGACGGGTGTTTCTTCCACAACTGTCACTCCTGCCCCTGTTAACAGGATGGACCATATTTACTTGGCTAACTCCTGCCAGCTGACAGCTCTGTCCCCATATCGCTCTCTAACAATCGGCTTTGTGCAGTGGTATTGGCCCAGAATGGAGCTATGCTGATTTACAGCAGCTGAGATGTGGCCCATAAAGCACCTTAATAGCAGGTTTCCAACTGGAAAAATCTCTCTCACACTCAGGTTACTTTCAGCATTGAGAAAATGTACCTTTTTAATGAATATTCCTCAGGCTTAAATCTGTGAAATGAATAAGGCTAAAAGAAGTAAAGGCAAGAAATATAAGGAATAAAGTATCTTTGGTAGAATATTCCCATGACGGAATTTCTCGCATGCTCTCTCATGAAACAACATCAGTAATAATGCTTCCTCCAACCTGCTTTGACTAACAACTAGCTCTCCAGTGGAGCAGATAAAGGGAACTAACCCTTTGCTATCCAGTGCTGATTGACTGAAACAATACTTGCTCCCCTCCAATCCCTGAACAAACATCTCTCAGGAAATGTAGGTTATATTTACTACAGAGCATGACCTTTGATTGAGTCTTCCTGAATTCAGCATCCCCTTTGAAGGGCATTCTTAACATTTTTGACTTCCAGAGGTTCTTTTTCTTTGACCCAAAAGGGTTTCCTAACCACTAGAAAAGTCGCTCACCCTTTATCATCAGTCAAGGTTTCACAGCTCACACAGACTAGCTTTACCTAGGAGACCTTGTTGGTTTAATAATAATAATAACAGTATTAAACAAAAAAAAAGACTAGTCTCCATTCTATTGAAAATGGTACATGAAAAGTTGAGGAGCCTTAGTGACAGTGTTCTAACTCCAGCCTCCCCCTACCCCCCCCGCCCCTCGCAGCTGCATGTAGCAAATGGAAAACGATGTGGGCTATTGAACAAACTCTGAATTTTCCTAGTGGAACAATGTAAAGATGCTTCTGTATGTGTAATGTATTGGGTAAATTCACACTCCTAGGCATCCTAGCCAGCAAAGTTGTAATGGTACGAGGAGCAGTCTTAGGTCTTCCTTAAAAGAGAGTACATTTTAATTCACCAGCCCCTGCTATCGCCACATAATGGCTGTTTTACATATGCCTCTTCACTCTGTATTCTCACTGAAACAATTCTTTTAACTTCTATGCCCTTCTTTGCTGTGTGGTGTTGTCTTGGAATAAATATTCATTGCAGAGCCACGGCCTTACGCTTAGCACTTCTGAAGTAGAATGTTTTGAACAAATGATTCACATTGACAGCACGCTCACTGATCTCATTTTAAAAATGGCTTGGTCTGCAAACAGCATCCTTTCGACAGAGGAAAGTTCTCGGGTTCGTTGCTCCTTCATTCTATAATCCCCCTGGGAAAGTGTCAGGTTTTGGTTTTAGCTGCTAAAAACAGAGAGGAAGCTCTTATTAATAACAAACATTCTTCTTAGTATCTTATTCAGCAACATGGCCTGATATCATCATTACACAGCCCTTGATTAGCAACAGTGTCTGTACTGTTGATATGTAAATATTAGGGCTGTCAAGCGATTAAAAAAATGACGGTGATTAATCGCGCTGTTAAACAGTTACAGAATACCATTTATTTAAATATTTTTGGATGTTTTCTACATTTTCAAATATATTGATTTCAATTACAACACAGAATACAAAGTGTAGAGTACTCACTTTATATTTATTTTTTATTACAAATATTTGCAATATAAAAAACAAAAGAAATAGTATTTTTCAGTTCACCTAATAGAAGTACGCTAGTGCAATCTCTTTATCATGTGAAAGTTGAACTTACAAATGTAGAATTCAGAACAAAAATATAACTTCATTCAGAAATACAACAATGTAAAACTTTAGCGCCTACAAGTTCAATCGGTCCTATTTCTTGTTCAGCCAATTGCTCAGTCAAACAAGTTTGTTTACATTTGCAGGGAATAATGCTGCATGCTTCTTGTTTACAATGTCCCCTGAAAGTGAGAACAGGCATTCTCATGGCACTGTTGTAGCCGGCGTCGCAAGATATTTACATGTCAGATGTGCTAAAGATTCATATGTCCCTTGATGCTTCAACCACCATTCCAGAGGACACGCGTCTACGCTGATGACAGTTTCTGCTCGATAACAATCCAAAGCAGTGCGGACCGACGCATGTTCATTTTCATTATCTGAGTCAGATGCCACCAGTAGAAGGTTGATTTTCTTTTTTGGTGGTTCAGGATCTGTAGTTTCCGTATCAGAGTGTTGCTCTTTTAAGACTTCTGAAAGCATTCTCCACACCTCGTCCTTCTCAGATTTTGGAAGGCACTTCAGATTCTTAAATCTTGGGTCGAGTGCTATAGCTATCTTTAGAAATTTCACATAAGTACCTTCTTTGTATTTTGTCTGATTTGCAGTGAAAGTGTTCTTAAAATGAACAACATGTGTTGGGTCATCATCCAAGACGGCTGTAACGTGAAATATATGGCAGAATGGGGGTAAAACAGAGCAGGGGACATACAATTCTCCCCCAAGGAGTTCAGTCACAAATTTAATTAATGCATTATTTTTTTAACAAGTGTCATCAGCGTGGTATCATGTCCTCTGGAACGATGGCTGAAGCATGAAGAGGCATGTGACTCTTTCGTACATCTGGTACATAAATACCTTGCGACACCAGCTATTGCCAGGCGATAACCTGTTCTCACTTTCATGTGATACTGTAATTAAGAAGTGGGCAACATTATATCCCATAAATGTAAACGAACTTGTTTCTCTTAGCAATTGGCTGAACAAGAAGGACTGAGTGGATGTGTAGGCTCTAAAGTTTTACATTGTTTTGTTTTTGAGTGCAGTTATGTTACCAAAAAAATTACATTTGTAAGTTGCACTTTCATGTTAGAGATTGCATTACAGTACTTGTATGAGGTGAATTAAAAAATGCCATTTCTTTTGTTTATCATTTTTACGGTGCAAATATTAGTAACCAAAAATAATATAAAGTGAGCACTGTACACTTTGTATTCTGTGTTGCAATTGAAATTGATATATTTGAAAATGTAGAAAAACAGCCAAAAATATTTAATAAATTTCAATTGGTATTCTATTGTTTAACAGTGCGATTAATCACGATTAATTTTTTTGAGTTAATCACGTGAGTTAACTGCGATTAATCGACAGCTCTAGTAAATATCACCCTTTGTGTTGAGAGCTCACCATGAGGTTCTGTGCTGGGATAACTTGGGAGATAAGGAATTGTTGACTCTCTGACACTCCAATTTGTTATAAATTCATTGCATTTAATACCTTGTATGTTCCTAAGGCATTTCCTTTCAAAGGCTTTCAGACATCTGTATTGAAATTATAACAAATTATGAGATTCATCAGAGAATTCAACTATTTAACTTTTCAAGCTATCTAGAACAGAAGATGAAAATATCTGGGATGAGTTAACAATGAAGCCAGAGTACCTGCCGTGGCAAGGGGTACAATTACTGGTCAGCTCGAGGAACACAGAGAAGGGGTCAACCAAAAGAATCACTCTAACAAACAATACCTAGAGCAGGAAAACTAATGGGATTTAACAACAAAAAGGACATCCAAGAGAAGCCCAAGACAGACAGGTATGGCAGAACCTTGTTTGTGTTCTAAGCAATGTGTGATAGCATGGGAAGAATTCAAATTATGTGCTAGACCATGTTATTGCAAGATGTTTTCCATTTGAAATTAATAGTGGCATGTTATCACCTGATAAAGGTGCATTCAGTATGCATCATACATTCCTGACATAGAGCTAGATTCTGCTTTGCACACCCTCACAAGCACTGGAGAGGTCACGTTACTAATGGAGCTTCTGAGATTTATTCTGGCTGAATCAGCAGTAATTTCTCCAGAAGACTCTGATATATCAAAGCAACAGGTCTTCCACATTGCAATGAGTACAGTATGTTGACCTCTCCACGTCCAGCCATGGTCTTCTGCTGAGAAAGGGAGGAGTCATGACCTTGCCCTCACCTCAATTATAGTGGCATTGGGAGGGAGCAGGGACTGGTCTTCCTAATGGGATTCCGGCCAGTCCTCGCACATGAGGCAACAAAAGCTGGAATGTGGCCAATGGATGGTAAAGGCAAGCCTCTCCTGCCCTAGTATACATCCTGTTACCTGAAAAACCATGGATAGGGTGTTAACAAGAGAGAGACCTCATCCTGATCACTTTTTAATTAAAAACAATCTCTTCATTCATTTGGACACCATCTAATGCTTGTTAGATACTCCCCATCTTTAACCTGCCACCTCTTTGCAAGTAGTCCATTTCTGTGGTCTCTTAGACTAGAAATAAGACATACATTTTTAACAGTGAAGGTACTTAACCAGTGGAACAATTTACCAAGGGCCATGGTGGATGCTTCATCACTGACAAGTTTCAAATCCGGATTGGATGTTTTTCTTAAATGATCTGCTCTAGGAATTATTTTGGGGAAGTTCTCTGACCTGTGTTATGCAGTAGGTCAGACTAGACTGACACAGTGTTCCCTCCTGGCCTTTGAATCTATGATATGTTCACCTGCTTAAATACTTACTAAATATGAAGCAAATGAACAAGTGCCTAATTGGATGAATGCATTATGTGGTAGGCAAGGAACCGGAGCACCTTTGAAATATTCTTGGTTGGACTACAGTATACTGCTAGGTTCAAAATCAGTCTTGAATCTTTATTTCTCTCCCCCCACACCCAAATTCTCCTCTCTTTCTTTGCATGGCTTTGTGTGATGTTTTCTTCTTATACCAGTAGACTCTTCAAAACCTGAGTTGGTAACAAGTTTATTTTGCAGTAATTCTGCAATTTAGCATATTTTGGGTTCAATGCATGGTGACTCTATTGGATCCAAGGTACATGGTAACTTGGATCAATGCTCCTGTATTGTCTCATATTACTAAGGTAGTTAACTTGTAATACTGCTACATTTTCCTTTTTTGAAAAGGACCTTGTATATGCAAGTCCTAACGTAACCCAAGCCCAGTAGTACTGTAGTTTTGACGTTGACTTAAGTAGGGTCAGGATCAGACCCAAACTGAGAAAATGAACAATGTTTTAGTGCATTAGCAAATGGTTATTTAATGCAATTGTTGCTATAATTGACATGTGTTGGGAAAATTCAGTGTGCAAGCTGCTTTAAATGCACTCTTTTACCTAATGTTAAATCACATGGCTACAGAGTTTGACTTACTCTCTGTACAGGTCTTTGTTCTGTATTAAGGAAAAGACCCACATTTTTAGCAGCAAGGAGTAAAATGGATTTTACAAGGTTTGCTTGTACCCAGCTCTTTTCCCACATGACAAGCACAAGCGTGAATATGCTATGGGTGCACACCATGAGATGAGGTGGGCCTTAAGAAGGATGTGCTTGCAATTCAAGCAAAGAGGACAGGGCATTTATTCCTAGAGAGGAAGCGGGTGTTTCTTTGATTCTTTCTGCTAGAAGTATGAAATTCTGAAAAGCACTGATTGTTAAGAACACAAGAGCTGCTATACAGGGTCAGTTCATGGTCCATCTTGCCCGGTGTCCTGTTTCCAAACTAAAGCCTCAAGGGGAGTGTACAGAACACAACAATTATGGAACGATTCACTCCTGTCTTCCACTTCCTACTTCTGGAAGTCAGAGGTTTAGGGTCACCTGGGAATGGGATTGCACCCGTCTCTTGTCTAATAGCCACCAATGGACCTATCCTCCATGAATGTATCCAGTTCTTTTTTGAATCCAGTTATAAATTTGGCATCACAACATCCCATCTCAATAGGTTGCACAGGTTAGTTTGTGTTAAACATGCTGCCTATTAATTTAGTCAGGTGACCCTTGGTTTTTGTATGATGAGAAACGTTAAATAACTCTTCTGTATTGACTTTGTCCACACCAGTCATGGTGTTACAGACCTCTGTTATATCCCTTCTTACTCATCTCTTTAAGCTAAACAATCATAATCTTTTTAGTTTCTCCCCATATGGCAGCTGTTCCATACCCTTGATCATCTTTGTTGGCTTTCTCTGAACCTTTTCCGGTTCCACTATACTCTTTATGAGATGAGGCAACCAGAATGGGACATAATATTCCAGGTATGGGCACACCATGGAATTACATAGTGGCATTATGGTGTTTTCTGTTTTATTTTTTGTCCCTTTCTTAATAGGTCCTAGCATTCTGTTAGACTTTTTGACTGCTGCTGAGCTGAAGTTTTCAGAGAACTATCCATGGTGACTTTCTTTTGTGGTAACAGCTAATTTAGAACCCATCATTGTAGATGTACAGTGGGGATTATTTTTCCCCAGTGTGCATTACTTTGTACTTCTCAACATTGAATGTAATCGGCCATTTTATTGTCCAATCACCCAGTTTTGCAAGTTCTTTCTGTAACTCCTCACAGTCTGCTTTGGACTTAACTGTCTTGAATAATTTTATATCATCTGCAAACTTTTCCACTTTACTGTTCATCTCCTTTCTCAGATAATTTATGAATATGTTGAACAACACTTGTCCCAGTACAGATCAATTGGGAGACCCTGCTGGTTACCTCTCCCCATTGTGAAAACTGACCCTTTATTCCTACCCTCTATTTCCTATCTTTCAGACAGCTACTGATCCATGAGAGGACCTTCCCTCTTATCCCATACTTAGTTAGTTTCCTTAAGAGCCTTTGGTAAGAAACCTTGTCAAAGACTTTCTGAAAATCCGAGTACACTGTATTAACTGGATCACCCTTGTCCACATGCTTGTTGAGTCTCTCAAAAAATTCTAATAGATTGATGAGGCATAACTTCCCTTTACAAAAACTATGTTGTCTCTTCCCCAAAAACTCGTGTTTATCCATGTCTGATCATTCTGTTCTTTGCTATAGTTTCTAATAATTTGCCTGATACTGAAGTTAGGCTCACCAGCCTGTAACTGCCCAGATATCCTCTGAAGCCCTTTTAAATAAATCAGGGTACATTAGCTACCTTCCAGTCACCTAGTATCCGTGATAGGTTACATATTTGAGTTCCTTCAGAACTCTTGGGTGAATACTGTCTGGTGCTGGTGACTTATTACTGTTTATATTTTCAATTTGTTCTATTGACACATCATTTTATGATTGTACTTCAGATCTGTCACCTAAAAAGAACAGCTCTGGTGCAGGTATCTCCCCCACATCCTCTGCAGTGGAGACTGATGCAAAGAATTCACCTAGCTTCTCTGCAATGGCCTTGTTTTCCTTGAGTGCTCTGTTAACATCTGTGTCAGTTAGTGACCGCCTGTTACCTGTTTGGCAGACTTCCTGCTTCTGATGTACTTAAAAATAAGTTACTGTTACCTCGTGTTTTTTGCAAGTTGTTTCCCAAATTCTTTCTTGCCCGGCCTTATTATTCTTTAACAATTTACTTGCCAGATTTTGTGCTCTTTATTTTTCTCATTAGGATTTCACTCCCAAATTTTAAAGGATGCCTTTTTGCCTTTAACAGCCTCTGCTACTCGGCTGTTTAGCAACTGTGGCATTCGTTTGGTCCTTCTACTGCCTTTTTTTGATTTGGGGTATACATTTAGTCTGAGCCTCTACTATGGTGTTTTTAAGTAATCTCCAAGTGCTTGCAGGCACTTCACCCTCCTGGCTGTTTTTTAGTTTCTGTTCAACTAGAGTTGTCATTCTTGTGTAGTTCCCCTTTTTAAAGTTAAATGTTGTGGTGGTGGGTTTTGATATTTTCCCCCTTATAAGGATGCTAAATTTAAAAACACTAATACTGAGTGGTTTAACTGTAGCTGCCTCCTGGACCAGATCCTGAGCACCACATAGGGCTAAATCTAGAATTGCCTCTCCCTTTGTGGGTTCCAGGGCTAGCAATCATTAGTGGCATCTAGGACTCTTATCTCTGCATCAAGCCTGAGGTGACATTTACCCAGACAAGATGAGGATAGTTGAAATCACTCATTACTATTGCATTTTCTGGTTTTATAGCCTCTTTAACCTCAGCATTTCACAACCGCTGTTTCCATCCTGGTCAGGTGGTTGGTAGTATATTCCTATTGCTATACCCTTATTATTCAGTCATGGATTTTCTATCCATAGAGATTCTATAGGACATTTTGTGTCCTTTAAGAATTTCACCTTGACTGTTTGTTTAAACACATTGTGCCACTCCCTCACCAGAGTGACCGGGCTCTGTCATTCCTTGAATCCTGGTATTACCATGTCCCATTCATTTTCCTCATTCCACCATCCCCTTTCTTTTGAAATGTTAGGAATGAGGACAAATTAACAAGAGCTGGGGAGACAAAAGTGAGGAGTGAACCTCAACATGTTGAAAGGTATATCCAGCACTTAGTTTCTGTCCTCTTGATGTCATAAGAGACCATTGCTTGAACTCCTGCTACAAACCAGATAACAGTGCATCCTCTGTAGTAACACTGCTGCCCTTTCTGAAGCACCATTGGATACACACTCATGGCCATAGGCTAATTCTGTCTGTCTGGTTTTTCAGATGCATTAAATAAGACTGGCATATTTATATAGTGAGGGGAAACTGAAGTATACAGAGAACCTATTTATACATTGCAACAAGACCTGAGGTAGCAGATGTCTTTCAGACTTGATATGGTCACATTACACAATAGTCACTTATTTCTATAAAGACTTACTAGTGTAGATTTATACAATTGTGAAGAGTAACGCAAAAGGGGCCAAATTCAACTCTCCCAGCAGTATCAAAATCCAGTGGACACTCTCTGGATTTGTACCAGCATGTCTAAAGGTGAATTTAACACAAGGAGCCACATCCTCAGCTGGGGTAAATCAGAATAGCTTCAATTGCCTTCCATCGTCAATAGTGTACAATTGTACCAAAGTACCTAACTATTGTAGTTGAATGGGGTTGGGTGCAATATAAAAAGCTGAACAGAACAATAATGAATAGGAAAAAAGCCACCCCTGCTGGGGCCTGGTTTATTAATGAAAGCCAGTCCCTAAATATCACCACATAGGACACCAGCTTAACCCTTCTTCTCTGGCTTGTCATCCCTTGTGGTTACATGACCCTAGTTCAAATCTTTTCTCCAGGCTTGGCTATTCCTAAGGTTCCTTCCTTCAGGATCCTGTCTGTCCCAAACCCTAGTTCTCTCTGACCCCTCCCGCCACCTCCCTTCTAGCCACACGGCGTAAGTAAGAAGCCAGCTGGGCCTGTGAGTCAGCAAAACCCACTCAATTTCAGCCAGATCAGTAACTGATTACAGGGGAACATTACTAGTCTATTACAGATGCATAGTCACTAAACTGCATGGAAATTAATCTATCTACCATACCCCAGGAGGATGTATCCACTGATATGCAAATCAGTAGTTTCAGGGAATTTGGGCATTTCGAATAATGGTTTTTCCACTAAAGCCATCCAATTTTGGATCTTCAGCATTGTGCTTTGCTTCTTACACAGATGGGGCTGCAGAGTTAGAGAAGGCCATGAATAATATGAATGGGGAAAGAGTCTGTGATTTCACCCAATAGCGCTCTTAAATTTTCAATCATGTTGAAAAAATCGCTAATAGGATGAGCCAAATTCATGGCTATTGTCAATCTCTCTTCTAAATCTGGCTTTCATGTCACCAGAAATATGTTCTTTCTGTTCTACGGTAGACGATGCCAAATATCGTGACACTAAAATTAACTCTACATTTTTAACTTTTCTGTAAATTTAGTCATGCCACTGTGACTGATTAGCAACTGAAATAAGCTAAAATTATTTGAGCGGATGGCTGAAGATTCTGTTTTGTATGTAAAAGGTCTTCATTATGTGAGTACAAATGATTTCTTATTCCAGAGTGATGATGGATATTGATCTTAATATAATTGGTGTCTCTCAAACATTATTAGTATGTGTTAGCGTCACATACTTGTTGTATTCATTTTAAATGTATGAACCTTCAGTATTAACATACTGCAATGCCTAGAACTAATTTCTACTTCTAAAGTGACAAGCACTAATAATTTTTTACAGCTACATGTTTAGAAAAACATTTTGTGTAATGCATGGTTACAAAATACAGTGACGTTAATTATCAAGACACTTGAGGATTGGGAATAAATCAGCATAAATATGGTGATATGTTTTGTTTCTGTATCCACAGTTCTAGGAATGAAAGAAAATTATTCAGTAAAAGAATTTAAAATGAAGTTTTAAGTAGCATGTATAATAAAATACATATGCTCAATGTTCAATCAGTGCTGAATAGAAGAAAATGTACAAGAAAATTCTTTCATGCTACTGGTAAGTTTTGTGCCAAAGACAGCTTTCTTCTAATAGGTGATGAACAGGGACAAAAGGTATTTCTTTAATATTTAGCTGTTACATACTTGGCATCCAGACATATGAGAAAGGAAGATCTTTTTCCTACTGCGTATTTGCCAGCAGAGCCAGACAAATAATTTTATAATGAGTAACTTATTCAGCAAATTTCACCTCTTGTTCTGATTATGAGTACTTATATGATTTCTACCAATCATTTCTCAAACAATGTAAACAGCAAAGAATTAGCTGTGATCCTTTGTCATTAAAAGTTTGAGTGCCGTTGGCTAGTTATTATTAGACCTATATATGAGATACAGCATGTTTCTGTTCTCTGATGGGATGAATCAATCGGTTTTCTGATGCAAATATTCATGCTTTCAGAACATTGATTCTAAGACTTCAGACTCTTTCCATCAGAGAACAGAAACATCGTTTTGAATCAATTTTCAGTGAACTTTCCTTCCAGTAAAATCATTTGCTAGAGCGTTTTCAGAACCTGAACACAAAAACGGGCATGAACACATTCAAGGTAAATTCATTTTAAAACTCAAATGAATATTCATAGGAAATATATTGCAGTATTTGCCCAGATCTGTTTGTAATCCATGTAGTAAAGGAAGATGCTTTTTACCTATCTGAAAAGGTGCTCTCTCTCAATTTTGAATATGTGTAAAGAAGAAAATGGGCTTCCAAAATGTTTTTATTGAAAATGTTCTTGGTGATTAAAACATGGTGTTTACATAAAATGGGTCCCCCGCCATTGTTGTGGCCTCTGGGCTCTATTGTAACACACACAATAAAAATAAAATCATCCAATGAGTTAAAATTTAAAATCAGATTTTTCAAACATAGCTCCTAAAGTTAGACACCTAAATCCCCATTTAAACACCTAAATAAGTGGCTTGGTTTATGGCCACAGCTCCTGTTGACACTAGTGGAAGTGGCAGATGAGAATTAGGCCTGAAGAAGAGCTGTGTGTAAGCTCGCCACCAGAAGATGGTCCGATAAAAGATATTACCTCCCCAGCTTGTTTGTGTGGTAAACAAGCTGGGGAGGTAATATCCCTGGTATAGCAATTCTGACTCCAGAAGCCTGCTTGTTACATCACAGCCATACTCTCATCTCTACCAGCCTTGGTCACTATTAGCCAAGTGACCCCAACACACCCCCAATCCCAAATATGCCTAAAACCATCTGCCCTGAAATGTTCAGGCCTCTCCTGGAACATTTAGAGATGTAATAAGGCCCATTGATCCTTTAAAGAGACAAAAACACTGCAGTTTCTTGCTTTAACTGGAGTTAAGTCAGTTCAATTCAAACACAGCACTGGGTGGGTTTAGATTAAAAATAAAACATGGTTATTATAAAAAAAGAGAGGATTTTAAGTGAGTTCAAGTGTAAGGGATAAAGTCAGAATTGGTTACAAGCAAATAACAGTGAAAAACACATTCTAATGCCTAAGATTAATAAAACTACAGTCTTGGTTCAAGGAAAGATTCTTACCACACTTTCTTCCAGCAAGATAGCTGACCATGCCTTTGATCAAGATCTCCCACAAAGTCCATGTGTTCCTTTGTCATCTTAGGTGAAACATAACTTGAGGTTCTTTGCCGCTCTCTTTTATAGTCCATTGCTCCTGCTGTGAGGAAAGGTGTCAGGGATTCTGATGGATAAAGTTCCATGATAGTTTCTTCCCTGCTGGTGCTTTCTACAATGCAAGTTGACCTGTCCCTGCAGCCTCCGATATGCTAATGAATGGCCACTTGACTGTGAGTGCCAGTTGTCTGTGATTGCGCCTGGATGGAGGTGTTGGCCTGTCCTTTGTCTGGGAAAAAAACCTGTTTACGTACTGCCTACATTTGTCTGGTTCAAACACATTTTAGTCCCATATTTTCTTCACATTCGTGCAGTCCTTTGAGTGTTTACCATACATACACCACAGAAGAGTATTAATGATCAGTGTCTGTTGGTTTTCCGATGATACCTCCCAAGGCACCTAGTAGATAAAGATTGTGACATAAGTGAAATGGGATGCACTGAACTTGTCAGACCACCTGAAACTCACTACCAGACACCAGTGAGCCCCTTGCCTTCTGGCATTGGGTTGATCTTCAGGTCACATAGCTCCATTGTGATGAATATCCTATGGGACTATTACAGGAGTGGGTGGGGAAAGTTCTGTGGCCTGTGATATGTAGGAGGTCAGACAAGATGATCACGATGGTCCCTTCTGGCCTTAAAGTCTATGAGTGAACATCTTTCCTATTTCACTTCTATCCCCACTTCCAAGAATGCTCCTTCCTATGTACCACTCTCTAATTCCCCATAACACATTCAGCTTTTAAATATTGGTATATATCAATATCTGTATTTCCAGCTCCAAGCAGTCAAACATCATGAGATTGGCTTAACAATGAGATTTTTAAAAATAATACATGTTGGGTTCTGTTTATTTGAATTTTGAGCTTTAGGGTTCATGTTTTAAGACTTTTCTCTGCAACTACGAAGTCTATAAACTTACGTATTAGAAGCTGAGATTCTCATGTAATCACCTAACTGCAGGAGCTGGGGCTTTAAGGGAAAAAAACCCAACTCACTATCCTGAGACTCATGACAAAATCATGAGTCGGCAAGTCTAGTGTTCTGATCTGTCAGTGTCTTGTATAAACATTGGGCTACGTTAGCAGTGATTCAGACGTATGCTTGTTTATGTGTATGTTTAGAAGCTTGGAGGAGTAACAAAGTATGGTAGAGTGGAGGTCGTGCTGCGGGAAAAGGATGTGCATGGAGAGGAGCATGGGGGAAAAGGCTCTAAAGGTGAACAACAGGCGTGCAGCTCTTTGGCGCTGGAGGGGAACCTAGGCTGAGACCTTGGGTCTTGGTTGGGAGTGTGTAATGGGGAAGAGACATATTAACATTGATAGATGTCCATGTGAAATACCTCTCGGATTCATGTGTATTTGGGGGGGGGGAACCCACACTTGGGAAATACTCACCAGAAAACCTTAATTAACTTAGATTGCATATCCTACCAGTGCAAACTGTAAAAGCCAGGAAACAATTAGTTAAGTCATCCCTCTTCTTAGCTCCCCAGTTTCATCATGGGTGCGGGAACAGTGAGTGCAAGCTGGCAACAGTTCCAGAGAGGCTTTAGTTCCAGGAAACAGCAGTTTTTAACATGCTTTGCCATGTCCTGACACTGTTCCTAGTAAGGTATCTCATTCATTGGATCTTTTGGCTCCTTATCAAAGTAAATATTATCTGCTCTGCATTGGCTTAGCCAGGATTTGAGCATGCCCATTTTTCAAAATGGGGTTTATATAAATCTGGATGTCACAATTTAAGTTCTACTATCTGATAGCCTTCCAGGGTTAGGATCAAATACTTTGTACTGTTAAAGCCAGGAATCCTAACTCTCCCAAGGGAAATAGCACTCATTTCTAGTCCCAAAAGCTCATTTCAATATCCATCTGTAAACTGCCACTGGTCCAGGGTTGTGCATATCTGCCCACAGTCTCTGGTCCAAACAAACTGTACTAGGTTCAAGACCAGTCACAGTGGGGGAAAAAGTAGCTTTTCCCATTGTGGATCTTGGATCCAGCTGGGAACCAGTTCATTCTCTGTTGCAACTTAGAGCACCTGGGGGTGAGGAAGGGGCGGCTGGGGATGGTGGTGGTATGTTACCCAGGAATTAAATTTATGCAGGATGAACTGTTTGGGTGTTAAGTTGGCTGTATGGCCTCTTCGTGCCACCAAGGATGTAGTTTTCAATCCCTGCCTTTACCTGGTCCCAGTTGTCACATCTTGGAGGCGGGATGGAGAGTGAGTTTTGTGGTAGGTTGTTTTTAAATAAGCCTAATAGCTGTGGGGGAAAACCAGTGACAAGAGGAGCTTTAGCAGTAACCCCTGCAGAGGTTGGTGTGGAGACCATAGTTCAGAGCATGATGGAGAAGATCAAAGGTGAAAAATAAATGTAGTTTCTGCCATGTCTGTTAGATGTTCGTTCAATGGGTATTATGCCCACATACAGTCAACCTGTGGAACTCTTTGCCAGAGGATATTGTGAAGGCCAAGTCTATAACAGGGTTCAAAAAAAGAATATGAGAAATTCATGGAGGATAGCTGGGAGTGGGCAACGGGAGATGGATCATCTGATGATTACCTATTCTGTTCATTCCCTCTGGGGCACCTGGCATTGGCCACTGTCAGAAAACCAGATACTGGGCTAGGTGGACCTTTCGTCTGACCCAGTGTGGCCGTTCTTATGTACAATATGTGCTTTGTGTGTGTGTGTGTGTGTATATATATATATATATTTATAAAAATGCATAAATACTGTGTAATATACATCCATATCTGTCAAGTTACAGTGAAATGAAGTGCCGTAAGATAATATTTAAAAGACAGGTGCAGCTAAAAACTGCCTGCGGCTTCTTGAAGCCAATCTCTTTATACATCAGATACCTGAGCACCAGGAGAGTCAAACATTATTCCACCTATATATGTAAACGAGGAAGCGCCTTTCTGCAGAAGGAATGCATGGTGCAGTGCCGTGTGGTGCGTGGCACTTGTGTCTCTTTCGGGATCTCAGAGTTTCACAAGAGTTCAAAAGATCTTCCTGGGTGACTGAGAAGATGCCCTAATTGGATGGTCAGAATTGGAGCCCCGGCACCACCAACTAAGAGAGTCAGGCTCAGAAAGTAGTAATAAAATCCCTGCTCAGTTACCCCTTTGGAGATTGCCTTTCTTATGCATTTAGGTAGAGATTTTCTCTCTGGAGAGGTAATATAAAGGAGTTACCTTCATGGGAGCTTCACAGAGAATCCTGTTTGTTTAAGAAATCTGACATACCCCATATTAATACTTGATTACGTGACTGAATGTGGAAAAAACTTTTGAGTTCATCAGTCTGCTTAACTGCAGAGCAAGTCGAGGTTATCTACTCGTAGGCTGATGCACTACTTTGCAGATCAACAAAAAGGAAAAACAACCCTCCCCACTTGTCCGTAGGGAGATTGCTCCAGGATTATAGAATCAGCAGAGAATTGTAACTCACGGATGTAAGCTAAAGTTTCTAAAGGTTGCTTAGCACTGGATGATCTTACGGGTTTCTGACCTTGTCTGCTCTTAAACAAATCAATTTTGACCATTATAGGGTTCTCTGAAAGCAGCAGGCAGTGAGGATATGCTGGCTGCATCTCTTTACAATGATTTTCGCTGTAGTTCATTGAGTTAGCCAGCTTGAAGGTGTGCTTTGTAGCCATCAAGAAGCTTAATGACACTGGTGCCACTGAGCACCTTATGTAAACACAGATTCCTCCATTGTCAAGCTGTATTTAAGATGTACGACTGCTTGAGCCAAGAAATATCAGGCTTGATTAGAGGATTTCTCTGCTAAGATTTCCTTGGCTGTTTGTATCTCAGCACTTTAAAGTATAGGACATCCTAAAGAAGTCCAACTGCGTGAGGAGAATCAGCACATATTTTTCTTTCATTCAGAATCATGGAGAGTGGCATCATTCATTATTACAGCTCTATGCTCTGGCAACGCAGTCACCCTACACTGGCTGTGGGTAAGCAGCCAGGAGAGCGCTGAGGCGTTTAGGTACCCCGGCCGCAAAGCACTTAAGCTTGTGCTCATCTTCAAGCATGTCCTTAAGTGCTTTGCTGAAGCAGTGCCTTAATTCCCACTCCCATGCAATATATATATACAGGACAAAGAAAACTCAAGTTTCCAGTAAAGTGCTGAGTAGTCACCAGGTGAAGGATGGATTGTGGGTGACGGGGGGAGTGGCGGATGGTGAAGAGAGAGGGTATTTGAACAGCAGCTGGAAAGGAGGGGTACAGTTTGTGAAATCACCATCAGGAGGGGGAATGGAATGAAGGCAGTGGATGGAGGAAGCGGGTGGAGCGGTAGGGTGCAAACTGGAGGTTCAGAGCGGGGTCTGATGGAACCATGGATGGGAAAGTGGGAGAGCGTCAGATGGAGCAGATCACTGCTGGGCCAGGCACAAGAGAGTGTCAGGCCTGAGAACTAGAGAAGACCCTAGGTCAGAAAGGAGTTGAAGGGATGAGCTAGGGAGAACTGGAAGGCAGCTATGTTGGGGAAGGACTGGAAGCCTATGCTGGAGGGAGACTTGAAAGGCATGTTGGGAGATGATCTGAAGAAGCCAGACAGGTCCGAGGAGGAGCCGGAGATGGGGTTTGGGAGAGGAGCCAGTTGGACTGAGGGGAAGCATTGCAGATGAAAGCACTGAAAGGTTATGTTTGCAGAGCAGCCCTGAAGTCCTGCTCCAGGGCCCCTTGGCATGATAGTGTTAAACCATGAAACGAGTTCTGACTGAATCTTAAAGTGGCCATTTGAGATTCCCAGGCCTTGGCAAGTGTTGGTTGAATATAAATAATACAGAAATGACATTTGCGAGCGTTCGTTTAACTCCAAATGCCTTTTTGAGCTGGCTGTGTTTCTGCTCCTTTGCATTCACTGTTCACAAACATTTATGCAAATAAGTTTCTGTTCACACACAAGTCTGGAGAATGGCTGTTCTCTCACAAATTAATGTGTGAACAAGAGTATGTGTAGGAGCAAGAGCAGTAGCTATCTGCAGTTCAGTATGTTTTATTCTTTCTTCTCTTGCTTAAGAAAAATATCCAGTCACAGAGGTAGAAACAATGTTATGTGACCCACGTCACCAGTCATATAATGCAAAGAGCAAATACTTGAAGGGAACAGTCCTCAAACAGACCTAGGAATGACAAATACATTCACAGAAATCACAATTGGTCAACAGGTGATTCATGAACAGAAGCAAATGCTAAATTGTCAGATGATTTATTCTCAACAAAGAATTTGTTATTCAGTTTTAGTCTCTTCATTTGAAGTAACTTGCACTGAAATCTAGGGCCAGATCTTCAGCTTGGGTACATCGTCGCAACCCAGGTGATGTCAATGAACCTAAGATAATTTGCACCATCTGAGGCTCTGGACTCTAGTTTGTATGAATGCACCTTGCAGGTCAAATATTCAAAGTGGCCACAACTTGTTCTCTACTGTCACACTCTCAATTCTGTGCACAGAGTCGTCTGCATGAAATAATTTCAGCAGAATTATACCAAGGACCACCTTGTCAAAATGTGGCCTGTAATTGTGTACACTCAGTCACTTGTACATATAATTCTGCGCACACTGTCATTGGCACATGCAAAGGAGAGAATCTTCACACAGAAATACCAGGCCAGATTGTCAGCAGATGTAAATCAATTGACTTCAGTGGAGCTACCAGCTGAGGATTTGGACTGTTTCTTGTATGTGCAGATTCTGTCATTTGCATGTACTAATGAGTGTGCACAGAATTATATGAACAAGTGACTAAGTGTGCAAAATTACAGGCCACATTTTGACATGTTCCCCAGTATAATTCCTCCTTTTACCTAGGTGAATTTGTACTACCTAAACAGAATTTTTAAAGTGCTTTTAAAAAATAAAACTCTTGAGAGGACACCCGTTTTTTTAAGACCAACAATCCTGCTTCCTTTAAAAAAAAATGTATATTTCAAGTCTTCTATTATCAACATTTAAGGTCAGCTTGTTTCCAGCAGAACTATGCTGAAATGGAGGCTTGCCCATATTTTTCATTGTAAGTCCTTGGCAGTTATTTGTAGATAAAATTGGAATTTGTTCAACCGGGGTTGTGGCAGCCATCGTTGCTGGCTTCAGCTCAACTCTACCTTCTGAGCTCTGTAATACAGCTGCGTGGAGTTCACTGCATGCCTTTGAAAGGCTCTACTGACTTGACTGTGTTACCAGAGAGTTCTAACTTTAGCTCTGCTGTATTCAGGTGCCAAACTCTCAATCTTCATTCCTTGTTTTATGCCCAGCAATCTTTCTGTGCATCCTTTGTTTCCTGAGTTGTTCTATTTTCATATTTTGAGGATGTTTCTAAGTTGAATCTATTTTTGCTCTAAAAAGCTCATCTTCTTCTTTGTTTAGGCACTATGTAGGACATCAGAATTTTTGGCTGGTAGGAAGATTCCATCAGCTTTGCGCTCTCCTGAAGTTGACATCTGTGAAGAATATTTACCTTCAGAGAGACAAAGAAAGCTATAGGAAAACTTGTTATTTGTAAATCAGATTTTGTCTAAAAAAGAAGTGTTGCCAAATCTGAATTCTTCTGCCAAATGTCCCCAAAGAGTTCTGTTAGTGCAGGTAGTTGGCTAAAAATAATTCATAGGTAAAAGACTCAACTATGCTACCAGAAATGGAGGAAAGGTTCAACTTTTTATGTACTTAGTACTCTCTGAGGGAAGATACAAATAGTCCAGAGTTACTTTGTTCTCTGAAAGCCTAGTGATGATGATAACTTTGGGTACACGTACACTGCAATAAAAGACCCACAACACAGGCATGGCTGGCCTGGGTCAGCTGACTTGGGCTTGGGCTGCAGGGCTAAAAATTGGCGTGTAGACGTTTGGGCTCAGGAACCATACAAAGGGGGAGGGTCTCAGAGCCCAGGTTCCAGCCCAAGCCTGAACATCTACACTCCAATTTTTAACCCCATGAGCCTGAGTCAGTTGACCTGAGCACTGAGACCCAGTGCCACGGGTTTTTCATCGTAGTGTGGATGTGCCCTTTGAGATGGGAGAGTGTTTGTCTGTTCCGTTCCTTCATTGTTGTATTAACGAGACAAGATTTTCAGGCATTGCTTGAAGCTATGAAGTCAATGAAGTGACACCAGTTTACACCAGCTGAGGATCTAGACCCAATATTCCTCTGTAACTCACCTGGTTACTAAACATTTCAGGGTTGATTTTACCTGTGATGATGCCAAATGTACCAGGAGTTATCTATCATTCCATTAACTTTAACTGCGATAATGGTCCACTAAAGAACAAGTAACAATTTTGTTCTCTGGGTTCATCTGTTACTAACAGAATGATTTCTGAATACTCTATTTAAAAAAAGCATCCTCACCAAAACCAAAGAGGAAATTCTCACACACCTCATTGAGAGAACCCTCCTGTGACTACATCGTTGATGGCCACAAAGAGCATCACTGACGTGAGCCATGAAGCTAGTGCAGAGAAAGGTAAAATGCTTGTTATGAAAGGAGTAATGTGACTGACTTAAAAAAAAAAAAAGGTTTTGTTTGCACAAATATATGGTGTAATTGAATGGTTCAGAATTCATTAGCCACTTCGCTGTGCTTGAAATCAGTATCTCCATTCCAGTATTAAATCCAGGAAAGAAGACCTTTTATCTCTCTTTCAATTCTGTTTTTGGTAGCCCAGTCCCCTCACGCCTGCTTCTCAGTTAAGTAAGTAGGGTTGTGCAAATAGTCCACATAATAGCTCAAAGCCACTTGAAATTAGGTTGAATCTGGAATCCATGGCCAGCCCCCCCGCCCCCAGGTTCTCAAATGGTTCCTTGACATGGAATGATCTTTGGATGCAGAGAGACCCTCATACAAAACTTTCCCCCCACAAAAATGATCTTTTATCCCCCTAATACACTCTGGACCCACCCACCCCCCCTTCAACTTAATTTTTGCTGATTTCACTGAGGGGGTTTCTGAGATGGGGAACATTTGGCATGCAGGGGACTCTTCTCTGACTCCACCCATCTGCAGTGCTTAAAAGGGTGTGGGGGAGGAAGGTATGCATGTCTCCCTCCATAACGCAGTGAGATTCCACCATTCCAGCTGCAGCAATCTGCTATAATTTGTGGTGGAATGTCTGTCTCTCCTACCCATGGCTACAAGCCCCCTACCTACTGATCTTCAGCCATCTCTTACCTCCTGCTTATGTACTGGGCTGGCTGCAGCATGAGTGGGATGTTTTTCCTGCTCCGGTTGCACATCTGTACCCAAACCCTCCCCCAAAAGACTGTTCTAAGGACTGGACATCAGCCTTTCGTGTTGGTTAACCCAACCACTTTCAAGGAGGCTGTTTGAACAAGGTAGGAGAGGAGAGAAGTTCCCAAGGTCTGGGGGAGGCAGTGCGGGGGTGTCATTGCACAAGGAGGGCACTGTAAGGTGGGAGGAGGTTAGGCATTCATAGAACCTCAGTATCCAAGTGCCCCAGCAGGAGGTGGTTGGTAGCCAAGCCCTATGTAGTTGGACAAACTGAATCGTGTGGCGTCTGTACAGCCTTCTTGGGGCAACCCTCTGAGACCACGCCCCTTGTGGCACCAGCAGGCAGTGGAACAAAGTGAAATGCAATAAATGCATTCATGGATATCTGACACATAGGTGTATCCTTTAGTTCATTCAGGAGCTAATACTAATGACTTGTAGTTCCCAAGAGTCCAGTGGATATTCAGCAAGCCCCATCTTGTAGGATATCATGTATCTGAAGGACAGCACAATTGCAGTACCTGGGGGATGTACAAATTCAGCCAGAGAAGAGCAAATACGTCCATCACAGGCCCCTCTTTTGCCATGATGTTACATTATCCTGGAATGTTCAGCACTATTCAACAAGGTACTTAAACATCTGCCTAAATGTAAGCATGGGAGTAACCCCGCTACAGTCAGTAGGGCCCGGTTTTCATTTAGGGCCACTTTGTACTGTTCTGGCACTATGAAAGGGCCTAAATTACTCATTTTCACCCACTTAAGGCCATTTTACGCTGTCAGCGCCTGAGAGCTAATGAGAATCAGGTGAATCGGACTATGCACGTGATACAAGTGCCTAAATACTTTCTTGGTTCAAGGCTCTAATACATAACAATAACACAGTAGCTAAGAGATGGGATCAGATGGCCACGAGATTGTTTGCTATATCTAATATACTACAGATATGGATGTTACACTGAGTAGCAGGATAACCAGGAATAAATTTTCTCTTTTCTCCTAATGAGCAAAGGAAAATGTTATAGCTGAGATCAGCCTTGATGTTACTGTATAGAGTGTATTTTTTCTTCCATTGTTCTTGAAGATAAAACCCATTTGATAGGGCAGTTGTAGAAATTTAAAAGCGTTGTGCCTGAATGAGAATGAAAGGTACTGAACATTGTTAAGTTTCTGATAACTTGTGAGTGGTGAATGATGTCATCCTTCAATACCATAGATGTGGATTCAACTCGGGGGGAAAAAACATCATATGGAAATATTTCCACACACACAAAGTCAATGAATTAATCAGCCCAGTGTGTAGAAAAACATTTCAGCAGGAAACGTGGAGTTATTCTCACATATTAGGAGTGATAGCAAGTTTTCCACTTGGATTTTAAAGCTGAGTGAATAAGTTGCCCCACCACTGACAGTTGTCTGCAATGATTTGTAGATTATAATGACAGAAAAGGCCACTAGATCATCTAGTCTGACCTTCTGTATAATACAAACCATAGAATTTCATCAATTTACTCCTATGCTGAGCCTGATAACTTGTTTGACTAAAGCATGTTTTCCAGAAAGTCGTCTAGTCTTGATTTTGAAGACCTCTTCCCCCCAGTAATTTGTTGCTATGGTTAACCCTCAGTGTTACAAAATAGCTGCCCCATGGGCTTGCAGGAGGTAGCTTGGGGGATTATAGAAATGCTCACCCTATTTGTTTTTTTTTTCCACAGAATTTTTCTCTTGGAAAAAATGGCCTCTTTTTTTCAAAAATTATAAACCGAATTTTTTCCCTTTTTTCCCCACACATTTTTCCATCTCTTCCAAGTCTGATAAGACACTCTGGTGGTCTCATTTCTGGTGGTCTCATTTTTTTCCTCCCTGCACATTCTTGGCCCTGGAGGAAGGCTTAAGGTTCCCTTTCCTCTCAGTTGCCCAGCCGAGATTCCTTTTTGGATTCAGTTGCATTTAGTGTCTGGGATTATGAAGGATGATGAAGCAGGGAGAGAGGGTCAGAAGTTCAAGGGGCCATATTTGTTTTGGGCTTATCAGTGGGGTGAATTGAGACTAACAAATCGGAGTGGTGGAATTAATTGTGGCCAATCAAAAGTAGAGAAATACACATATCATTGTGTGGTTATACGGTGATTGCATAAATCTCTGTGATGAAGGCCATTTTTAGGCAATCTGATGTGCAAACTGGCTATTGAGAACTCATCGTACAGTTATGCAGATTTCACTCAGTATTTCCGATGAATCAAAGCCTAGGGAACTGGTATACATGAGCAATGAGGTAGGGCTATGTATCATGTATAGTAGCTGGGTAAACCAATTCCCTTTTAAACACAGCGGTCACATACTGGTTATTTCTGGTCAGGTCCTCCAAGCAGATACATACGCAGTAAAATGATCACTTACATCCTTTAACAATAGCCCGGCACACAACATGGATTAAAGACACGTAAATAAAATGCCACATCAAACTGATCACCAACTGAGACTTCAAGAGGTAAAATAGAGAGACACCGGCCATTTGGCAAACTGCAGAAATATTAATAGAGCAGAACCAGCGAATTCAGTCTCGGGACACGCAAGCTTTGTTGTCACATAAGAATATCTTGATTAATAGTTTGGAAAAGTAGGTTTTAGTTTTACAAATGGGACTGAATTGAGAGTCAAGCAGATAATGAGAAACAATTTAATCTGGTCCATGGAAAGGATTAATTTGAGTACCTGCTTTGTAGCGGGGCAATGCAGCTCAATGCAGATAAATGGAAGGTAATAAGCCTGGTGTAAAGTACTCCGCCCAGTAAATGACTGCACAGAAAGATGGTGCCGCAAGCTGACTTGGGAAAAAAAAAATGTTCCTGGAGAAAAATTGCCTTTTCAGCAGTGGAGCTGGAGGCAGGAAATGGGATTTTGAGCTGCTGCTGCTGCTGCCAAAGGGGAAAACCAAAGGCCTTAAAAGATTCTGGTTATAGCATGACTATGTGCCATAATGCTGGCAGCCCCTGGAAGTAAGAGGGTGTGATGTGTAAAGTTAAATTTGGCATGGATAGCATTTCAGTGCCTGCTTCAGGAGTGTCAGGTAACCTGTCCTGAGAATATGGCCACCTTCTTTCATGAATTACATTGACTATGAATGCTCTAGAGCAGGGTTCTCAGCCTGGGGCTCAAGCCTATCCTAGGGGGTCATCATGACTACCCTACCTTTCCTATGTTGCATAAAGATACAGAGGGCCCAGAGGGGAGCATTGTTTTAAACTGCAAATGCTTTGAGAAAGCGCCAGTTTCCTGCATTCTTTTTTGTTTGGAGAGAACCTAACATTGTTGTGGGTGTAACTAGAAGAAAATATTAATAATAAAATGCAAACCATGCAAAATGCAGGTTTTAGCCTCAGTCACAAACTGGCAGCACAACACAAGCTAAATGAAAAGTTTACTGAGGTTTATAAATCTTTGGCATAAGCCAGACGGCACCTTTGGGGGACCGTGGGCCTCAGTGGTGTGGTACTGAACTCAGACGAAAAATACAGTTTCTCGTCAGGATGATGCAAAACTAGGTGGAAGGCAACCACTGAGACTCATTTCATTTTGACACTGGGGTTCATATGAGACGGAAAGTGAAAGGAAAAATTAGAAGGCTCAAAACCAAAGATCATGTGCAAATGAACTGCAAAGCAACAGGGCTAAGTTTGGCAGAGCTCTACTAAAAACTCACATTTTTGGTACATATGCGATTAGTCTTTACAGCGACATGTGAATGGGCCAATGCTGGGGGTAGCAGAAAATAAGGGGCAGCATGCAGTGCTGAGAAGAGAGAGAGAGAGAAACACACATGGTTCATTATATGACCAAACTGCGCTAATCTTAGCCTTATGAATAGTTCCATTGACTTCTGTGCTCAGGTCTATTATATGTTAGCCTTTCATGTTTCCATTTTCACTGTTAGCCATGTATTTCTGTGATACCTGTGATCACTTGGAGCATTCTAATACATTCTCGGACATACTTGACCTTTGATTTGTCTGCTAAGTTTGGTGTTTGTAGTTTACCCTAGGTAGCGGCTAAGTTTCTGCATCCTTCACTTGGGCAGATCAGTTGCATTTTCAGCATCAGCCCAGGGCACCAGAAAGGGTCCTACTGCCCATTTCTCCTTGTAGTGTTATAAATAGTTAGCAGAAATTACACTGTAGGCTGTCAGTCTTTAGAAGATGGCCCAGTTAGCAGATTCTGCTGTATAGCAGAGGTGTATTGGCCGGGCCACATAGAGGAGTTTTTGCTCTTGACTAAGGCAAAGTAGGTCTAAAACTATAAGGTAAAGCAGAAGAGGGTGGTATTGGGCATAATTATTATTGTTATTGAACAATAATAATTGCAAATAATAAAAACAGATCAGAGCCTCATCATGCTAAGCCCTACACACACACATAACAAACAATGGACCCTGCCCCGAACACCTAGCAATCTAATTAGATAGGACAATAGCACCAGACGCTGCTGCTCTGACAAAGCGACATAAGGGTTAATAATAACAAATGCATGTCTGTCAATCCTCATGCTGCCGGAAGTGGACTGGTCGTAAACCCCTGATAAAAGTTCCTCACGTCATAGGTGACACTTCTCGACTGTGAGTGTGGCTCCCTGAGTTGTTCCTCGTCTTGTCTTTCTGCAGTCTGAACCCCTTGAAACGTCTTTGAATTTACTGCAACAGTTTAACCGGGAGTTTAAAAAAAACGTTCATTTGAGCTTCGTAAAATAAAATATCAAAGGGAAAAGAGAAAGAGATAGTGAGAAAGTGCTGGCCGCTAGGGATGCTCCACTATTCCAGCTTGATGGCATTATTAATTAAAAGGTAAAGCAATTACCAAGTATTTGTTAATTAAAAATCTACAGTTTCAGCAACTATTCAGCTCTATCTCCTAGCGTAACCAAAAAATGATTGAAAGTTCATGCCTAGCGTGTAGCACAGAGTGCCTGGAAAACTCTGACAGCCTGTGTGGAAACTCACGACTCAACATACAAGGCAAGAAAGTGACTTAAACTTCTCCCTGCACTGCGGGGTAGAGATGACTGGGCAGTAGCGGCTGCACCAGAAGGCAATGAGCCTCAGAGACTTACAATGCTGCCAAGGTCTCTGGGGGAGCGTGAGCCAGAGCAGCTCCTGTTGCTTCTTGGGTGTTGGCCCAGCAGACAGCATGTAACAGTAGGGCATGGTTCTTCTCACTCCCTGTCTTTCTCTGCCCCCTAGGGCTACCCTCTGCACTTGACTGCCTGGTCCTTGCAGGCATGGAGCAAAAGAACCAGGATTGTCTTTGTGCTCTCATTCAGATTGCTCACTATGCATGGAAAGGGCCTTCCTTAGCTGGGACACGGAGCTGCTACCTTTGCCTGACCTCACTTATACTCTTCCTGAAGACCCACCTTCCCCGGGGTGACTGCAAGGAAGAAAGATGACTGAGCTGGTCATCTATTTAGCTTAGTTTATGGCCCATCTCTATGAAGGAGGGAGATTAACTGCTAAAAGGGAGGGCAGCAAGGGAGGTGGAATTGAAGCTGGGAGCTGAAGTTGCAGGAGGGCTGAACGGAGAGCGAGGAGAAGCTAAGGGAGTGTGTTGGATTTAAAATGCGGCGAAAGCCTGGGCTGTCATATGGATACAATTCATCGATGTAAAAAAGCCCAAAATGGCTAAGAACTTAAAAATCGGATGATAAGAGCCCACAAATCCCAATGGTGATTCAACCTGCTAATATTCTGAACCAAGAGAGCTCTCACCCATACTTGCAGCTGTTTCCATCACTTCACAGTGGTTCAACAGGCAATCTAGACTTCAGAGTGACACATGGATAGAGCGACAATCCTGGAATCTTATAGATACGACAGCCCAATAAATAAACAAACCAACAGCAAATGAACTAATAAGGAATATGTCAGTCATCGCACTGATCGCTTGGCTTTTATGTGGCATCACTTCCCCCCACCCTCTGTCCATTATAGGGCTTATAGGCTGTGTGCGCTTTAAAACAGGTGATTTCCTCTGGGCTTGAATGGAGGGAGCTCTTGGATGAGGGGAGCAGCTGACGGCTTTGGGAGGATTAGAATAGTTGGCAAAGATAAGAAAAGGGCTGAGAAGCCAGGGGAAACACGTTCTTTGCAAATGTGACCCTGTTTGGCTCATGTAGCATGTTGCATATACGGTTTAATCTGCATGTGCAAAATGTGTGTCATGCAGGCTGTGTAGGGGGGACAGCGCATGTTGATCTAGATCAGTGGTTTTCAACCTGTGATCCGCAAAGCTCTGGGGGTGCACAAACTGTTTAAGATTTCCAAAGGGATCTGCACCTTCATTCGTTAAAAAAGGCTGAAAACCGCTGATCTAGATTGTGAACAAATCGGTTGAGGAAATTGCATTTTTCTTCTGCATGTCATTAAAACAGTGTGTTAAGTTTACATGCACAGACGCGCAATATGGGACAAAAGCAGAAACTGTTTATAATGTGTATTTTAAATATCACAGTGACTTGAAAGCAGAGGTTTCACTGATGGTCTTTGAAGACAAATGCAAGATTGCCCATTGATTGTTATCGCTGGACATGAAGGTCTGCCAGAATACAGGAGTGCCCCAATGGGTTAGTCTATTGCACTAACACCCTATTTTCTAGCTAATTAGGATTTTGATCCTTTTAGAATTCAAAAGCAAACCGTATTTTAGGAAGGCTTGTGCATGGCTAATGAGCATCTTGACATGAAAGCTGTCTCCAGCTACAGAAGTACCAAAGGTGCCGCGGGACCCCTGAGAGATGTTTTTAGGTATGATCCTCTAAATCTGAGTAACACAGAAGAACTTGACCATGGTCCTGTAAATACTAAACATTGTTCTGCCACTTCCCCCCTCGACTACACAGCTGCGAAGACAAATTTTGTAGAAAATTATAAGATAATATTTATAGTCCTATATCATATGTTAGAGTCTCTTAGTGCAACAGAGAATTATAGCGGGTGGCTGGGTGAGCCACCCTTATCTGGACTGGGTGGGACTTTAACTCAGTGAATGCACGAAACACCCACCCCTTTTACAAACTTCTATGCCAGCTGGGGGAGAAAAACTGAAGTCAATACGAGGCTACAGCATATGAATGGTAAATGTGACAGTGATATAGCAAGTTGTCCCATGCAGATTGTGATTCCAGTGTCACAGGTCCCTCAGCAGCTGCAGGTTTGGTAGCATTGTCTGAATTGGCCCTGCTTGCATCACAAAGGGCTTTTTGGGCCACATTCAGGAGCAGTTCCATTAGCCCCAATTACACCAGATCTTAATTTAGTCCTATGGCTCCAAATACATAGTAACTCACTCCCCCTGAGTGTGCATAATATAGCAGTAAATTGCTTTTTCCCAAGGGCATATTTTTTTACAAACTGATTTCACTCTAACTTAGGACAAACTGTTTCTTGGGTCCAGAGACTGGTCTCAGACAGAGTCCCGAGCAACAGAAACCTGTAAAGGAAAGTTGCATGCAGAATCATCTCTATGTGCTCCACTTCTTCACAGAACTACGGCCCATAGAGAAGGTGTAAGGCAGGGCTCTTCCCAGAGATGTTGGGAAGGATGAACAGCAGTGTTGGGACTTCCTCCGAGACCTCTTTCCACTTGGCTTCCCAAGAACTCAGGTAGACTCCGGACTTCATCACTCAGGCATTTTTATTTTCCATGCAGCAAACTTAAGCTGAGCTGGTCAGACACACATGCGGCAGCTGGGGGCTGGATGCAGAATACATCGCAGCTCCAAAGTTACATGAAATCCCCTTGTTTCATATATATTTACATATCCCATTGCATTTACTATACAGAGCATCACATGTTTTGCAGGAACCAATCCCTGTACAGCACACTCTATCCACGCACTGTCCATGTTTGACTTGACTCTTTACCTCAGCTTTATGCTCCCGATTTACCTTGTCCATTGTTATCATGTTCTTCGTAAATGGCTCCCTCGGTGTTCCCCCTCTAAGCTGAGCTAGTTCAGACATTCCGTCTCTGAGTTTACTGATCTATTGACTTATCTTAGTTAGCCAAATGTTCCCTCTTCAGCCTGCGGAGCTATTTACCTCCCTGTCTTCCAAATCATGAGGCCTCCTGCATGTTCAATTAGTCATGTCAAGGCAGACTTACAAGCAGGAGGAGGAGGATGCCTCTTGGAAGGTGTTGAGGAGCCAGAGGAGAACCACTATTGGTGCTCATTGTGGGGAGAGCAGGCCTGACAGCTGTGGAAGAGAGGAAAAAGCTGGAGGGTTTGGGTTGCAGAACAAGGTTATCTCACTGCATCTCCCACCAAACCCACTTGGTATACTCCGACCCTGCAGTCGCTGAGCTCCAGTTGAAATATACTGGCCCCCAGCACCCAACTTATTAGGTTCATTGTTGTCCATCTGCCATAAGGCCAGTGTAAATGTTTGCAGACCACTCCTATCCTCCCCCCCATTGCATTCTTATCAGTCTATTTTTTTAAAAAAAACTTTGTTTTCAAATTAATACAGTCAAAAAGGCAGTTTAAATAACAGAATATTCAACAGTTGCTAAACCTTCCTTCAGCAGATTTGAGTGCAAGACTGAAACTGAATAAAGCTGTTATCTTTTTCAGCTCTACTTACAGAATGAAGATTTGAATTGCAAAAAGGCCTTTAAAAATAGCTTGTGCATATTAAAGCAGACTGAGTCAAACTGACAAAGCAGAAAAAGAACATGAACTAGAGATGCACTTGTGTGATACATCATGTTAACGATTCCATTTTCTAAACCAGTAACATTTCAATAATGCATAGAGTTTCCAAACAAATGTATACTGAAATACATTCAGACTGAGAAAACTATAACACTGTGGAAGGATGAGTGGGGGAGGCAAAGAAAAATAATTAATTAATATATATCTGTGGTTTGTGCCATTTCCCCATTTGTAAGGATTGCATCTGCAAATTTTACTTCTGGATTCAATCCCTTGTATGCAGGATCCATGAACATGACATGACAAATATTTATTGCAAGAG
Source organism: Chelonia mydas (assembly GCF_015237465.2). Lineage (NCBI taxonomy): Eukaryota > Metazoa > Chordata > Testudines > Cheloniidae > Chelonia > Chelonia mydas. The sequence goes on from NC_057855.1 coordinate 95,072,665, forward strand.
GACAATGTGTGCAAGAAATGTGCATAGACTCCTTTTTCCCCCCTTTGTTAAAAGATTCTGTAATCTAGCCTTTGTTGATGTTAAAGAGAACAGCCGCATCAGGATAAGGAATATTGGATTTTTGTGTGTGATACATTCAGCATGAAGAGCATTTGAAGTTTGGATTCAGCTGTATTGTTTAACTGCATGGGAGCTAGGAATATTTTAACATTAATGGAGAAGCTCGTTAAATCCTGCAGAGGCCAGTGTACGGTACACTGACTCTAAATGTGGTAATATATGTCTGCATGGGGCCAACCAGAGCAGCGCCTGCTGTCTAGAAGCCAAACAGAATTTACATTCTACCTTGTGGACCCAAGCCACATTTTGAGCTGTTGAATCCCGCAGCTAAAAGAGTCTCCTGGTTTGCATGCTGCCTATAGCAAAGCCAAGAGGTCATCGCGTCTGGAAGAGCTATTCCAGCAGCCAGCTTGTGTTAACCGCAGCGAATGGTTTGTGATGCCATTTTGTCTTATCCAGGCTGATGCCCATATGTTGCGGGGAGACAGGATGCTCCCTGGCAGGGTGATGTAATCATTCTTTACATCTGCATTCGATCCCACATGATACGCCTGAGAATGCCATGAGCCTTGCTATCCCCCCGCTGGCTAATCTGTCATATCCTCTTGACAGTTATTAAACATGGATTTAGCTGCATGACTCAAAGGTACCTTTCTGGCACATTTGAAATGAAGGGATTTCAATAAGGTGGGTCTCGGGCTAGTCACTGACGTAAGCCATTCTGTGAAGTCAACCCAGATGTCCTTGATTGCTAGATTAAAATGACATTCCTATAAAACTGAATTATGTCAAAAACAATTAGGAAAGTCCGGATCCAGTGCCCCTTGGAGTCAGTCGGAGTTCTGATTTCTGTGGGCATTGGATCAGGCAGTAAAGAGGGGCTTTCTTGCATGTTGGTTGGTTGTTTCATTTTTTTTAAGGACAGCAAACGCTAACCTTGGAAATCTGGGGAGCTGGCTGAGTTTGCTTAGACCTCACTGTTCCATCAGTATTTCTGAGGATGGATAGACTTGTGATGGACTGGGATTTGTGAGATTTGGGCACAGATGCGCCATGTGGCTACGGGCTAGTCACTGAGGGGAACATTTAAAAAAAAAAGCCTAAGTGACTCAGGAGCTAAATCCCATTTCAAAAGTGACTTAAACCCTTAGGCCTAGATCAGCTGAAATCAACGGGAGTTGAGCAGCTAAATGCTTTAAGGATTTGTGACTGTGCCTACTTCACTTTTGAAAAGGGGACTTAGGCCCCTAAACCCCATTGGGTCAAGTATTTAGATGCCTAAAGATGCTGATCATTGCCTAGTGGGATTGTCCAAACACCTAACTTCAGTTGATTTCAGTGTAAATTTGGAGTCTAACCTTCCTAGATGCTTTTGAAAATCCCACTAGGAACCTATCTGCAACCTTAGGTGTCTAAATACCTTTAAAAATCTGGCCTGTAAGCAATTTTGAAAATTGTATCTAATGCCTCATTGAAAGTCAATGGGAGTTAGGCTTCTAAGTCACATAGGTACTTCTGAAAACTTTATCCATTATCTCTTTGTGCCCCAGTTCCTCATTTCTAAAGCGGGAGTGGTGATGATACTTCATTTCTTCCATCTTTTGTCTGCCTGTCTTGTTTATTTAGATTGCAAGCATTTCAGGGCAAAGGATTGTCTATATGTACCTAGTAGAATGGGACTCTGGTTTTGGTTGGAGATTCTAGGCATCATAATATTGCAAATAATGGGGAAGTACACTTTTAGTTACAGAGCAAATGTATTCAGTAGGATAAATATTTTCATTCTCACCTCCATGTTACAAATTGACATGGATTAAGATATAACCATTTTAATATTTCAATTATTTAGTAGAAGCACTTTTGTTACATGAACTGTGGCACTCATTGCCATGGAAGTCACTAAGACAAAAAATTAGCAACATTCAGAAAAGGATTGGACATTTATAGAGATCACAAAAATATCCAGAGATCTCATAGTTAATAATAACGAAAGTTCTGGGAGGGATATTTAAACCTCATGCTCCAGAACTTAAGCCAGTCTCTAACCATTAAAGAACAGATGAGATTTATGTGAGAGGCAGATTATCCCAGAACTGCCTTACAGCTTTCTCTGAGGCATCTGGGGCTGGCCACTGGACTAGATGGGCATTGGATCTGATCCAGTCTGGCAATTCCTGTGTTCCTTTTTTCCCTACTTGGAGAAAATTTTGCACAGAGTCCAGAAAACTCTATGATTTTCAGTCCCTGGAGTTTCCTATGGATTGTTCTGTTGCAGGTGGTGGAGATCCTCTTCTATATTCCTATGAACCCACTCATGGCCTGATATCCACAGTGACGTTCTGTGGATCTCTGGCCACCTTCAGAGGGTTCTGGCATGTGCAGAAAAGCTGAGTTCCTCTGCACTGCTCCTCAGCCTTAACTCCTGCCAGCATGGCTCCCACAGACCCTGTGTGGCTCCCCGGCAATAAGCCCCCTGGACAGTGCAACCCTGCTGATTTTTTGAGAGGAAGGATGGCTCAGTGATCAGGGTGCTGGTGTGGGACTGGAGAGGTAGAGGTCAGTCCTCTGCTCTGCTACAGCCTTCCTGTGTGGCCGTGGGCAAGTCACTTATTCTCTCTTTGCCTCAGTTCCTCATCTGCAAAATGGGATGATAGGAGTGTCGTGAGGATAAACACATTAATGATGGTGAGGTGCTCAAATGCTACAGTACTGGGTGCTGTGTAAGTACCTTAGATTCTGCTGCACAGCAGAAATTCTAGACCGCCACGAAGGAAGGCCCTACATTTACACGCTAATAAATTGGTGTCCCGTTGAAGTGTGCTCAGCGGAAAAAGCAGAAGAGCCTTCCCATAACTAACATAGATATCCCATCTCTGTATAATGCAACACACATTTGTTAAAGGTCACTCTTAGCATCATTTTGCTAACCTATGATAACAGTAACAACATACTTGGATATAGCCCTATATTACATTTAGTGCTCCGGAAGCTGGTGCTAATTTTACATTAAAACCTATGACAACCAATGCAGTACCTCTGTGTATGGCATACTGCAAGATAAGATGCACTATGCCAAGCAAGCAATAGCAAATAAACACTGTGGATGTTTGGATAGATGATATTGGGGGAGAAATATCAGACACAAGAGCCCAAGCCAGCTTCCACTAAAGTCAGCGAGTGTTTCCATTGACTGTAATGGGAGGTGAATCAGGCCTAAATTTAGTCTGGCTGTGTCCGCTTCCACATATACTAAAACCAGCTGTTTCAAACAGATTTAGACTTAGAGAAACATAAAAGTATCAACTGACCGGGAGTAAATTTAAGCTGGAAATGAGAAGGTTCTGGAGCAGCCTTCCAAAAGGAGTTATCAGGTCAGGAAACTTAATGGTCTTTAAGATGGAGCTTGATAGCTTTATTACCCAACAGGGTAGTGAGTGACCACAGGGGACTGGACACGATGGGCCCTTCCATTCCAGGAGGTCCCGTCTACTCCGATGTTCCTAACTATGGCAGCCTTCCAAAATTACCCTTGCTGCCTGGGGCTGCTAATGTGTTTTGGCTAGGAAGTAAAATTTCCTTTGTTTTTTCATTATTGTTATCCTGGCGAAGGGCAGGCAAATAGCTTTGGTGCCTGGGCTAGTAAATGTTCTTGACTACATGGCAGATTATCAGTGTGCAATATAATATGTGGTATTCCATGAGCAATAGCTTATGACAGGGACTGGAGACAGGACACTCTAAAATAATTGTAATGGTAGTTTAAAAAGACATTCCCAAAGAGCACTGGTCTGAAAACCAGGTTGTGAAACTCTATGTATTGTAAGTTGTCAGTGTTTCCTAGTGTTTTCCGGTTGAGAAAACACAAATGCCAAGGTAGTACATTGGCAAAAAGTACAAAGTGTCCGAGTCCAATGTCGGTTAAGGGCAACTGCAGACATCCTGTTGCTGGTGGCCGGAGTTATTTATAAGTCAGCTTTGGGAAAAAAAGCATCTTTGAAAATGGGAACTTGATGTAGAATCTAGTAGATCAAAGGTGGTGGTTACTCAGAGATATGTTGAATAGACTTAGCACCTCCCTCTCACCCCCCAGAAAAATATGGAATAGGAGAGATTGCTACGTGTGCACCCGGTTGTTTTCATCGTCTACGTTCCTACTATTTCATGTACCACATTTGGTTTTTTTAAAATGTTACTTAACAGGTTGCTTAGCAGCTGAGCCACTGGTGGTATAATGTAGCATTGCAAATCCAAGGCAGAGTAGAAATGAAAGCTCTATTTGTCACCTTGATAAATCTTATTTGCAACAGTTCTGTAAAGGACGTGACAGATTAGCTGAAGGAGAGATCTGGGGACATAGGGTAACACATGAAATTTAATGCTGAATGATTTGATGTCACAGTGCAAATGAAGCATGAGCTCACATGAAGTAGTAATTGCAGATGTGTTGTCCACTGCTTTGTATATCCTTCTCACCCTCCTTGCTGATTGGAAATAATGTTGCCATAGTACCAGAAACATTAATTTTCTCACGGTCTCTTCCCATGTTTTACTGATCCCCTTCCCTTCCCCTCCCCCTGCACAGTAGAAATGACACTTCCTCCTCGTTTATTAAATAAGTCAGTTTTATACATCTCATGGACATCCACAGCTTTTGTGACAGTTCAGACTTCGCTGCTACTTAGGGCTCCTCTATAGTGGCAAAAATGAGACTCATAATTCACTGGTGGTGAAAATGTCAGAGCTCTGTTTACACTCAGCTTCCACCAGTGGGGCTGTCCTGGTGGGCCTCGATATTGAATGACAGGTCCCATTGTTGCCAGTGTGTATGCAGCCTTAGAGAGGGAGTCCTTTTTCTATACTCAGAGGTTCAGGTCTTATTCTTTCCTAGTAGATGTGCGGTAGTTTACCAGTGCATTTCACGTAGCCCACATCCAGTGCACGGGGCCTTGCTTTAGAAGTGAAGTTAGAAGCAGTCTTGATCCATTGGTAGAGAGCACAATAGAAATGAAGTCTTCATGAAAAGAAAAACATCCCCCTCCACCCACTGCAATCTTGTCCGTTCCCTCCAAGGGCGGGGACACGTCTTAATTCTAGGAATTCTGGGTGCAGTGATGGAACGGTGCAACAACAGCTTTGAGTGCGGATGGATATTTTAGACTCCAGCAAGAGTTTTAGTCCAGCTACTGCTGGTGGGGAAAATTATTTCTCCTAGTTTGCAACATTCATTTGCTCCTTCGGGCAGAGATTTTGTCTTCCCCTCCGGCTGTACAGCACCTAACTCGCTGGGGCTCTGATCCTTGACTGTGGACTTTAGGTTCCACCGCAATACAGATATTGCAGAAATGATAATAACCATTCCATCCTTGCCTGGCTTGTAACGGGTGGTTTGTAATCAAATTACTTCTTTTACCTCAGCATCCAGGAGCTGTCAGCCGACCCCCCTTTGCAAAGTGAACGTCACATCTCTTCATACCAGCTAGCATTTAGTGGAACAAGCTGATAATAGTGGAAATCAGGACTTTGGAATTTCATTCCCCTCCCCCACTCTTGGTCCAAACAGCTCTCATCTGTTGAGGTTCCACAAGGTACAGTCAGTGGCTTAGCCAAGTGCATTTTCTTCCCCATCTGCCCCTGCTCAGTGTGACCTCTTCGCTCTGCTATGGACCTCACCACAATCATCCATACCTTTGTCATCTCAGGATTAGATTGCTGTAAAGGGATCTATGTGGAGTTACACCTTGGGATCGTTCCAAAGCTGAAGCTAGTGTAGAAGCTGCAGCCTGCTTATTGAGTAGCGCTGCACAATGGACCAGCTCCCTGTGATCTTGCACTGGCTTCCAGTAAGTTTCTAGGTGGAATTCAAGGTGTGGATTTTAACCTGTAAAGCCCTGAATGGTTTAGGACCTTCTTACCAGAGAGCTGGGCTCTCTCCCGGGGATACACAACCACAGCTGAGATCAGTGGAGACACGAGCTTTGGATTTTGGACTGAGCACACTGCAAAGGCTGGCTTCATTAATCTTTGTTAAGGCTCTTGGGAGAGAGGCGGGGGTAGGTGTAGATGGAGATATTTGTGGGCACTCCGTTGTCTACGTGGTAATTTATAATTAGTCTGAGCTTGCTGAGAGCAGTTGTAAGCAATGCCACTGTTCCAACAACAGGCCTCTGCTTGAAGTTTGGTACCTGGAACTTTGGTTCAGCCTGTTAGAGAGATAGGGGCCATTTAGAATCAGGTTTGGAGGTAGGGGCCATTTAGGTGGGGAATCAGGTTTGAAGCTATTGAAATCCAGGTTTGGAACTGTGAAGGCCAGGGGGCAGTGCTGCATTAATTTGTGAATTCTGTATGTGACTGGGTTGTGGGATGGTTACTGCATGACTATAGGGGGTTAACTCACTGTATGCGCAGGCTGCTCTAGTTAATAGCAAAGCTCTTAGGAAGGAAGCAGGAGTGTAACACAATGGCTCCAGGTAAAGCATCTCTTGGTAAAACAGGTTAGGAGGTTTGACAACACTCAACTATTCGATGGGAGGATGCTAACTCTAGGCTTCAGCCCAAGTTACACACGCAGCTGTTTTGGTAAGGCCAACCGTGCACAGCTTCCCAACAGCTGGGAACAGTTAAAAATTCTCTCTAGAGAGAGGGGAGAGGCAGTTGTCAGGAGCTATTCCCAAGGAGCAGGCTGACATAGACACAGGCTCTGCGGTGGGGCTCTGCAGCAGTTGGGCCTTCCTAAACTTCCAGGGGTTGGTAAGCCTTAGGCAAGACAGATGTGTATAGACTGTTTTATTGCTGAAAATTGTAGCCAATTAGTTCATTTTATCATCCATTTATCATTGTGTTATGTGGCATTACAGTCCATTCATATGCTATTTCATATGTAATCAGTGTATGCTAAATAGATTTAAGTGACTAGGCCATAGGCTTAAGAATGGCTGACAGGAGGGGGTGACTTAGGAAAAACCTATGCCAGTAAGGTAACAAGATTCCTGCAAAAGATGTGCCAATAGGTAATGTTACAAACAACTAGATTGCCCTGGAATTGCATGGTATTGTCACGAGACACCTGATTGTAACATCATGGAACGTCCTGTCCTGAGCACAGGGTGCATGTTGAGTGTAGAAGCTAACGAGAATAGGACTAACTAAGAAACAACCTATGAAAAATGGAGCACCCCAATATTCATGGGGTGCGGAAGTACAGATAAAGAAAAGAGGGTTGAAACCCTCATGAATATGCATGAGGTGTTAGGCATGGTCAGAACAATAATATCAAAGAAGTTCCCTGGTTGGGTAAAAGTGGGAAGACCCCCATGGGACAACCCCACAGGATGACCGCATGGGAAACCCCAGCAGGAACCATCAATGATCATCTACTGAGAGGAGTATGGGACCCTATAATATCTTTGAGGATGTGTGTGTGACTACAGTCTTAGTCATTGCGTAGGTTTTTGTAGGATTTCTATGTGCCTGGGTAATTGTGACTTTACTTATAACTTTAATAAAACTTGTAGTACAGATAAGACTTTGTACTTATGATTGTGTCTGTGGTCTCTACCCTTGGACTTTGTGTTTTCCTAGATTCTCCAAATTTGAGAAAAGCACCAGAGATTATTTTCACTCTGTTGAGCTTCAAACTGTAGCAACAGGAGCTGAACCCAGGGTAGTTTAATACAAAAATATATTAAATTCAATTTAAATTTAAAAAAGGCTACAAAATTGTTTTCTCTTAGGCTTTCCTGTTCCTACTGTTAAGATTAAACAATCCTTTGTTTGAAGAAGGCCATCTAGTCACTGTATTGACTGCTGGTCACAGCCCCCAAAGGGCAGACATGCAGGGACCAATCCCAGTCAGACTGGAAAAGCACAGCTGGTACACAGGAGATTGTAGCCTAAGACCCAGTATAACAGTAGGAGAATCACAAGATTCTAGGAACGTAAAGGCTTGAGGCCTACAACCTAAGGGGGTGCCCTCAAGAAGGAATTGAGGGCTCAGAATTACAGCTAGCTCTCTAACCATGAAGGGAACAATCTCTAGTTTTGAATGTAGATATTATCCATAGGGAATAGGATCTTTTATGGGGAACTTTTAAAGAGTGGAGAATAGAATGGTGTTGAATATGTCTGTCAGAGTCAATGGAAAAGAACGTTTATCCTTGTGAGAGGCACATCCTGTTACAGAAAAACATTTTTAACTAGGGGAGCATTTCTTACAGCTGTTCTTTAAATGTATTGTCCTCATGGCAATGAAATGAAGAAAAGATATAACTAATATTAGCCAATTCAATGTACTGCTTGCTAATATTGGACCATATTCTGAACTCACTTACACCAGAGAATCCCTACTTGTGTTTTGACAATAGAAGTAAACAATATGGCCACATGAGCAATGTTAGGAAATTGTTACCAATATTTTGATTTGGTTTGAAATGATCCAATTTTGCAGGGTTTATTTAAAAAAAAGGGGTTATAAAATGTCAAAATCTGAATAGAGAAAGAATCGTCAGATGCAGAGCAAAGCAAAAAAGCTGTTCTCTTGTACCCACTGACTCTATTGCTCTGGATTTCATTTATGTCCTACGGTAAAGCTGAGAAAATGCTGATGACTAAAGAGTGAATCTTTTTAATTGCATTTAGCTGTTTAAGCATTACAGATTAGCCTTACTTCCCTCACTAAATTATCTTGTTTTCCTTCTCATTTTACCCGCAAAGTGCAATTAACATTATTAGTGACAGAACCAGTATAAATGTTCATCTTAGTTTTTGCTTTGTGCAGAATTGATGCTGGTGTCATTTAGATGTTTTATCTAGTGGTTAGTCGGTGGCTTGCAGAATAATGTTCCCTGTGGGAAGGTCAAATTTACCATGTTTCCTGTAGGTTTAATTGCAGTTATAGACAAAAACAAGCTATGAATGCTTTGCAGCTCGATTGAAGAGCACAGCAAAACATGGGATGGAATGGGAAAAGAATCATTTTCTGCCCTGTCATAAATGACATTTAATAATACTAGCCCCAGCATTAAAATATTGTAATAGCAGAGACAGGAAAATGTTGATGTTCTGTATGCTCAGTGATGAGTGGTATAGGAAAGTGGAATTATACTGTATTCCAAAGATTGATGCATTTAACTAATTAACATTAACATAAGCACACTATCTATGTATCTGACTGGCAGCGAGGAGACCTTAGTTAATGGTGCTCCCAAGATCCTAGGCATGGACTTTGAAGGTAGATGCACTGCAGTGAGTGGTGTCCTGTTGAGAGACTGAGGCGAGAGATTCATGCAACTTTAACGTCCTCTTCTGGCCAATTGAGGTATTAATCAGCGATGAACAAATTGTCCTTCCTGCAGTTTATTTTAGAACATTTGGTCCATTGCTGTATAGATAAGTCTGTTTTTCTTTTCAAATGTGCTGGATCTACAGCAGCAATCAAGAGATGCAGCTAGCAATCGGTGCTTAGTAGTAAACTAAACACGAGCTAGTTACTGATTAGGCTGAGATCTCAGCAGCTACATTTCTGAACATTAAAATACGTGCCAAGCAACTAAGGATTGACTTAGTAGCTGACTCTTTGATCATATTAATGCTGGCTAGAAGGAGCCATACAACCAGCTGTCTCTATAAGTTGACTTTTACTCCCTCCCCCGCCCCCCCCCCCGCCATTGTTTTTATGAATTAGAATGGGAGAAGTGAAAATGCTGACAAAGCTACTTTCACGTGGCTGGGTTTTGGCCAGATAGCGTCCTGGGTGAGAGAGAATTCAGTGCAGCTGGTCGGGAATTTTTCCAAGAAACTTTTGTTGTTGTTGGAAAATGCCAGTTTGTCACAACTGAAACTGCTGAAATGTGTCTGTTTCAACAAAACTTTGGCCCAGAAGGGTTTCTCAGGTCCAGGATGGAATTTCTGGGAAGGAAAGGAAGAGATGGAGAGAAGGCTCTCACCTGGGATGTAGGAGACCTCGGTTCAAGTTTCTTTGGATTTGGAACAGGGACTTGAAGCTGAGTTTCCCAGATGCCCCAGGAATGCCCAGTTGGCCATTCTGGGGTGTGTAGTATCTGTGTGTGTCTCTCTCTGTTTTTCACAAACAATTTCCAAAGGTCTCATTTTCATTCTGATGGAGAACAAAAAACAAATGCTAAGTCCGCAAAATTGTTCACGCAATGGAAATTTTTTTTGTTTTTCAGACAGCCTTAAAATTAAGCATTTCCTCGCCCATTTCCGCTCTCCTTGTACCAGCCCCCTTCCCTCCCCCAGAAAAGAAATGGGGACAAATATAACTCCAATGGCATGTCTGGTGCTTTAAGTGGCTGCTTGAATTGTCTGCTGGTTCCTATCGCTGGGTTGCCAAAGAAGGAGTCGCTGTTGCTGTGTGTCAGGTACGCCGTCAAGTGTCCAGCTATGCGAGTGCCAGTTCAATTATCAGCGTCACACATCGCTCCAACGTGTGACCTGTCTTGTAACACAATTTGGTTTTACTCTGTTTTTCCGGCCCATAGTATGTGTCTTTCTCCTCTTTAGGCCTGCACAGACCTAAAAATAATGGACCGTACGTACCCCGGTCAATCTAGATAACCCGTCGCTGGCACTGCGAGAACTTGCGCGCACGCACACATACCAAAGGCACAGGATTGCATCACCCCGCCTCCTGCACGTAGGCCAAGCCGGAGTAAGCAGAAGGGAACTGCAACGTACCCTCAAGGCTAACAAATCCGGGCTCTGACAGATCATAGAAAGAAGCACATTCTAGACTGAAGGGCTTTCCATCAAGAATGCCCCGCACCCAGCTCTGTGAATCTAGGGAATGACAACTCAGGTGCCTTAGCTGGCCTCAGCTGTTACTAAGGGAACGACCGGGAACTGGATTCTCCATTCACCATCAGAAGGGTTTATTTTACATCCACTTTGCATAGGTATAAATGAGTCCACGATGTGCTGGGCAATGAAGAATCAGACCCACCAGGGCTGGATCGAAACCATAAAGAACTTTTTAGGTCCAAACCAACACTGTGAATTTCCCTCGGACTGAAGGTGGGAGCTAGTCAATGGAAGAGGGCGCTAGTGTGCTCTGTACGTGACACACCCCTAAGCCGGTGAGCAGCTGTAATCATCACTAGCAGACGTTTCTGAGTGATCTTCAGGGTTAGGCAGGGCACGCTGCAGCCCATGTGAGGAGGTGAATAGGTGGCTCTCAGCCCCCTGATATTGGGCTTGACTGGCTGTTGGACTGGTTCCCCTGTGCTGGCTGTGGCTTAGGAATCACTACAGGAGTTCTGTGCTGTTTGGAGATTCCTCTTGGTGAGGGAGGGGGACTTCAGATGACCGATTAAGCCAGCTTCAGAGGCTGCTTTGTGACGACAAAGCAGCTGGGACATATTGGAGCATCAGGTCCATTCTGGCAGGGATGTAGAGAACCCTCCCAGATGAAAGCACAGGAAGCTTCAGTTGCAATGGGCCCCACTAAATGCTGGTTGGAGCAGACAGACTGGGGTTGGTTTTTTTAATGTTATTAGAAGGATCATTGACAGAAAGGGTTGCAAATATGTGAGGGAAAGATCATATCTACCGGTTGCAGAAGAATGCCCTTGTTAATAAAACAGACGTAAGACCCGAGCTGTGCAGTATTATTTAACCTACCGCTGCTAATTCTGACTTTCTGTGTTATTAACGTGAGGGCCCTTTCTTGCCTTTTTCCAGACATGCGAATGTCCTGTCTCAAATCTTCCTTTTAGAAGTTTTCTGATTTTTATCTTCTTGTCCAGTGGAAAGTTTAACCACTGTAAGTCATGAGAGCACATTTTCAGGTTAATAGACCTCAAAAATGTCTCTGCTTTTCCTTTAGGTTTTCAAGTGTGCTTGCAATGAATGCAGTATCCATCAGAGAGAGTTTGGGGATTGAAAATGTCACCCAAGTAAAGGATTAACACCGAGAAATCTAGTGACGTCAACGTTTTTCTCAAACAGCTGCTTGTGTTGGCAGTTGAGTAAAATGCACCTGGTGCTGATTCTCGGTCCCATTAAATGATACCCTGCCAAATTTCTTGCAAAGCTGTCAAAGGACATGAACGAATGTTGAGATCTCTCAAGAGACAGTAAGATCGTAAACATTAAGGGCCAGATTCCACCTGGGCTATTTGTGATTGCCAAGGTAGGGGGAGGAACAAACAAGGAAGCTCTTGTATTGCCAGCTGTCCCACATAAAGACTGGGCAGCATTCCAATTCCTGAACTCAAGGAAACACAGGAACTGTTTCCTCCTTATTCCCCTAGGTCCGCATGGCACTGGTAAGAGGGTGAGACCATGTGTCTGTCCCCATTGTACACTGGCCATAATGACGTGTAGCCAGTTCCCCCTGCACCCACAGCTCCTGTTTGCGCTGTCTAGATCTTAAGTAGTTCACTGTAATTCCTTCTGCAGTTAATTCACAAGAGAGATTGAATTTACCTGCTGTACGGTTATTTGCAGACAATGCTGATTAACTGAACAGAAAGGATCTTAAAGAGCTTAGGGAAGAATAAATTTTGCTTGCTAAGGTGTGCCACATCACTCTGCTGTGTGTAGACATATCCTCTGGAAAGGACACTGTGGTCTAAAACTTTAAAATGTCACGTGAATTAAAATCTTTTCACAAATGAATGGCTTAGCTATCAATTCAGCTGTCTGTGAAGCCTCCAAAACACTGACAGCAAAGAAACAAAGCCTATAAAAGTTAATTACTGTGGAACAAGGACAACCAACATGAGAATTGGCTTTAAATGCATTAAGCAATGTAAAAATGAGACTCACCTCTCGGTACTTAGCTGCATCATGATTTTCCACTAGAATTATAAAATGCTATAAACCTATTTTCATCCAGAAACTCTCTTTCAGGCCCTATAACGTGGGTTTTTCCCCCCTGCTAAAATGATATGAAAGCCCAGGTTGGACAGTGGTTTAAAGTATCCAAATAACAATGGAACCTAACAGTATAGTGTAGCAACATTTGCAATTTGACTGCAAATCAAAATCAATATGTTATGGATGCTATTCATTTGCTATTACACTTTCTAGAAAATGGTATAAATTTGTCTGCACCAAGAATCCGTAGATGGAACTTATCTGCTGGAATTGTGCTCCTTTTTCTGGTTTTCCAGCTGTCTCTGTCTGACAACAGTGAGTCTTTGAACTTTCGTAGATTTTTAAGGTTACGATCATCCTGTCCAACTTCCCAAATAACATCTATCCCAGTAGTTATCATTACTGTCTCATAATGAAACTCTTTCTAAATCAGGGCTGGCATACTGTTTGCTTGACCTTAAAATTGGCAAGTCAGGTGCTCCACAATTAGGGCCAGATCCTGGGCTGCTTTACACCCGCTCAGGATCTGGTCCTTCATGAGTACAGTATACATATTCTGCTATCTGTGCAGATGGTCCATGGACACTCATTGGCCAAGATTTTCAGAAGTGACTAGTGATTTTGGGTACCCAGTTTAAAACACCCTAAAGGGGCTTGGTTTTGCAGAAAGGGCTGAACACTTGTGCTCAGAAAATTGGGCCCCCTTAAGATGCGTCAGGTGGGGCACCCCAAATCACTAATTGCTTTTGAAAATCTTGGCCGTCGGCCCCAGTTGTTAAAGGGGCATGCCCAGAGTTGCACACTTCAGTCTGCTACTTGCACAGCAAATTAAGTGGCCTGACTTTCAAAAGTTCCCAGCACTCAGCAGCTCCCCTGTTGCCTGGTTCCACAGGCTTAGTGCTATAAGAGGAATAGCCTACAACTCTACCCTCAGCCCAGACAGATGTTTCATGTGAAGCAAACATCAGACAGAAGTAGCTCCCCTTTTTGCTTCTCCTTGGCTTGACTCTTGTTTTTCTGTGCCACTTTCTGCTGTCTTGCTTCAGCCCTGGAGTGGCGAGAGCATTCTTTGCTGGCAGCAGCTGTGTCAAGGTCTGCAGGTGGAGCAGCACGGTGCTTATGAGCTTGGGGGAACGTCTTCGCCACAATCAGAAAGGAACCTGTTGCATCTTTGCTAGGGAGTTGATCCCAAGCCCTTTGATTTGGTTTAAGAAACCAGAGCTGATCTCTAAGACATGGGAAGCAGCGATATCTGCAGAGCCGTTCGTGCGCATAGCTTCAGGGGGATATTTTTGTGACTATCTGTTAATCAGCCCCAACTTCCTTCCCTTGTATGGTGCTGAGCACTACACACTACATTTGCCTCCTAAGCATATTGATCCTTAAACAAAAAGGGACGGTGCTTAGAAAGTAAATGATAAATAGGACCGTGTGGAATATTCCCAGGGAACCTCAGACCTATTCATCTCAGTCCAAGCATTGGTTCAAGATCTGTGAATCTCAGCCTCTGATCAGAAAAACACAGCAATCTGGACATGGGCTGAAGTCGTCTGCATTGAGAGGAAGATGGCAAACCGCTGTCCTTAGTGAATCTGCCTCACTCCCTTATCGATCCTCTTGGTACTCCCAGGTATGTATCTAAAGTAAAAGGAGTGGGTGACAGGGTAGAGGGTGGATGGGGTGGCACCTATCACCAAAGTATTTAAGAACATAAATAGCAGAGTCATCTGTCTGTCTTCCTCTCTCTATTCCTCACCGTAATATCCAACCACTGGGAAGTGGGTGAGATCTAGCTACAGTAATCTATGGGTTTTCTGAAGAACCCACCAATGTAGTACCTATGCGCTTGGGTCCTCTTGGCTCTCTAAATTCATTGAATCTGAAGGTGTTTTTTTCTTCCAACCCCTGTGAACCCCAGGGCAGAGCTGTCAATAGCCCAAATGTTAATGCCTGGCATTGTGAACTTGGTTGTGTTTTACAGTGCTGTCTGTCTCAGGCCTACCACAGAACATGGAATATGCTCCCAGGTTTGTTTCTCCCCTGCTGCCCCTTGCAGGGTACCTGACTGACTGCTCGCGTCCTTTGCCTGGTTCAGCAGTGCTCTCTAAAGTCGTCTCTCTGCAATTAATTGAATAGGGACAGGGCTCCCCCCAGTGCTAAGTGTTGGGATAGTAGCTGTAAATGTTGCACTTAAACAGCTATTGACTTCATTAAAAATTATCATTAAATTAAATTACTTTGTTGTACAGCTGTTGACCCTACCGTGGAAGGGAGAGCGAGAGCGTTTAATGACGCCGTGGCGTTGTGTGTCTTTATGAGTTGGAAACAGGGAAAACAGCATGAAGGAGAGGGCTAATCAACGGTCTCCCAACGTCTACCTCAGTTGTTCAGGGCTGGGAGCCCTTAGGTTCCGTTTATGAGGAGTACTGCAGTAAAGCGGATGCATTCTGAAAACCCAGCAAGCACGGGGCCCGAGGCATGATTATTTACCTGCTTTGTGGAAGTGCCACCGCAGCCTGTCTGTGCCCCTTCAGAAGACATTGCTTTTCTGCAATAATGTTTCACATGGTTCATCTGATAATCTCCAAGCCCTTTACAAACATGAATGAACAGAAGCTCACCCCAGTCCTGTAGAGGTCAGGAAGTATTAGCGCAGCTTGGTGAATTGGCGGGGCGGGGGAATGTTTGTGAAAAGTTCACAATATTTTTTTCCCCATTTTTGTGTGTAAATGTTTGGATGGGAGTTTTCCAACTAGAGTTAGTATGTATTATTCCTGATATCCTTCAGATGGGGAAAGAAGTTAAATTACTTGCTCAGGATCCTATAGAGCTTGTGGCTCAGTGGGGAGTAGACACCTAGAGCCAGATTTACTTCTGCACAGCTATGGCTGCCCGTGACTCCAGAAGGGTTCACTCATTGAAAGGCTCGCCAATGTTGCGGCCAATAGATCTCCTAGGGGTTTTC
The DNA here is from genome assembly GCF_015237465.2 of Chelonia mydas. Classification (NCBI taxonomy): domain Eukaryota; kingdom Metazoa; phylum Chordata; order Testudines; family Cheloniidae; genus Chelonia; species Chelonia mydas. Next base: position 95,088,524 of record NC_057855.1, read on the forward strand.
ACTGGGGCAGACAGCTCTCTGTTGCAGTTATCACCCTTTGTCAGCTGCTGAGGAAGGGCACAGGTACTGATGACCATGGCTGGGTCATCTACTGGGATTGAATTTGGGGATCTGAAACATGAGCTCCTACGGCTTGAAGGAACAGATGTATACATCTCTTACATGGCTCAGCCACCAGAGGGGGACAGCACACATGTGACCAATGCGTTACACGTGTGCAGTGAGGCACCCTTCACAAGCATCAGATTTATTCAATACAATTATGTGGGCCATTTCCTCCTATATCTATATCTATATATCCCTTAAATATAGAGAGAATTATAAAACTATCTCAATCGGGGGTGTGTGTGTGTGTGAGATTTTTGATGTGAAAAAATGTGTAATGGAATGCTGACTCAGGACAATGTGTTTTGGCAAGACACGCCAGTCCAGGTGGCTTTGTCCTGTTTCTGATATGTGTTGCGTTGTTAGGATTGTTGCCCGTCGGCGAAGGATGTATGTTAATGAGCTGTGCAATCAACCGACTAGGTCCAGCACAGCAGTGTAAGCCCTGGAATGTCACTGATGCTGGGCTAGGGTGACCAGATAGCAACTGTGAAAAAAATGGGACAGGGGGTGGGGGGCAATAGGCGCCTATATAAGAAAAAGTCCAAAAAAAAAGGGACTGTCCCTTTAAAAACGGGACATCTGGTCATCCTATGCTGGGCCATCCTGTACACGGGCCAACTCTGGAGAGGGCAAAATGCAAACAAGGAGCGTGCTCAGCAGGAGTGGGTGGTGAAGCTGCTCATGTAGAGAAGGAAGGTGCAAATCTTCTCCTTACCTCCTGCATACTGCACGTTCCAATTCCAGAGGCTGTGTGCCCTTGTCACTACCCCAGGGCCATGCAGCCTGTAGGAGCTGGCAGGACTCCAGGGCTCAAATTACCTTTCTGCCTCGCGCAGATAGTCCCTTTTTATTGGAGCTTGGAGCCATTACGGGCTCCTTCCCAATGTGTGTGTTTCATTAATGGGTGGGGCGGAAGGGCTCCAGAGCCATCTCACTGAGGTATGGAGGGAAGGGGCTCTCTCTTCTCTTTGCCCCAGTTGCTGTTGGTTTTTTGTTTGTTTGTTTTTGCAAGGGGAAGATCATCTTTAGGCCACACGGGGCCTGATGCAACTGCCTGGTGTCATTCACTGTCCTCTCGCCATTAGGAGCTGTAATAAAAGGGAACGACGCACATGTAAATATGTAACTACAGATGGAATGGACTGCAATTGTCTAGGATCTGAAGTCTGTGGGTTCTGTAAGGGTTTTTTTTTTTTAATTTTTATTTGGGCTAGAAAGCAAATAGGTGATGCACTAACCTCTGAGACATTACGGTAATGCAAACAGATGAAGAATAATAATCCCTAATCGACTCCCATGCTGAGGAGCTGTATGCTGAGAGCAGCGGGAGTGGCATTGTGGCAGTCTTAGCAGTGTCCACAAAAAGACTTGGCATGGGCCCATTTATCTGGGATACATTTATACTTCCATTCTGGCAAGTCCCTGTTATTAACAGCCCATTTCCTGCTGAGATCAGTTTTCCAGGATTAACATAAATCTGGATACTAACGCGCTTCTGGGACAGTCCCAGTGTTTGTTAGTGTTTTAACCATGAAAATTAAGCCCGGGGGATATTGCCGGGCATCTAAGGCTCATTTTACCGGTTTGGCATTCACTTTGCTTCTCTAGTGGCCTTCGCTGCAGCACCTTGCCCCAGGGCGCGAAGAGTCGTCAACGTTCTGGGTAGGGTTGCCACCCATCTGGGTTTTACCTGAACAGTCTGGTTTTTGGCTTCTGTGTCCAGGTGCCATGTAGGGTTGCCGGGTGCCCGGTTTTCAACTGGAAAGTCCAGTCGAAAAGGGGACCTGGCAACCCTAAATGGCACCCACACCGAAAGTCCGGTTACCATGGCGTGGGGAGGAGGCACCGGGGCCGCCTCTTACCTGCAGGCAGGATCCTTGGGATGATCTACCAAGCGATGGGGGAGGGGAGAAAGGAGTATGCGATGGGGTGGGGCATTGGGAGAAGAGGTGGAGCAGGAGGCGGGGCCTCAAGGGAAGAGGTGGAGAAGGGGTGGGGCCTCGGGGGTCTGGTTACCAGCAATTAGAAAGGTGGCAACCCTAGATCTAAGGCTCGCATCTTAGATCAGTATTAGCATCTTGGATCAATTAATATGACTCTGTGTGATCAGGGCACCATTCTTTCAGCGAGGATGCCAGGCTGGAATCTCTTCTCACTTAAACCTGTGTGAATATGGAATAACTTCATTGGTGCAGAGTTCCTCTGGATTTACCTGGGTGCAAACAAAATCTGAATCTGCCCACCAACTGCTTTGCCACAGAAGCTTTGCCTCTGTTGACCTGGAGATAGGAAACTGAGGCTGACTTTGTCAAAGCAGTGCAAAGCATTTATCAGTACATCTTCCAATAAGGCACTTTTGCCCACCCTTCCAGACCCTACGCTGAGCAGATCTCAGCCCATCCTGAGCACTGGGCCAAACGTTCTCTTACGCTGAACATTCAGATAGTATGCATTTGCGCTGCCATAAAATACAAACAAACTAGAAGGGTAGAAGTTGATAGATAAGACACATCCCTGAATTTGTGTCAAATTAAATGACTTTTCACTCATTATTTTCCTCAGGTAAATACTGAAATCAGTTTCTTTTATTAGTGCTCATTTATTTAATTAATATAAACAAAATGACTGATGACCTCTGATGTTTGTCCTGATTTGGGCTGTAAATTCTCACAGGCTGCTGAGAGAATAGCTTTCCTTACAACATTGTTAATGCAGCAAAAAGGGACTCGGAGCTGGATTGGACTTGACGCGGTGACACTCATTTCAAAACCATCTGTTCATTACTAAGTGCAGTGTTCACTGGGTGTGGACTTCCTGCCCTGACCACTTCTTCCAGGGCTTGCTTGTGTCGCACTTGACACTGAGCTGGAACCACAGCCTTTGGGTTTTCCTCATGGGGTCCGTGGAGAGCTGCCCATTTCACTTGGTTGTTCTCCATTCCTTCAGCCTCACCTCTCGTTAGGAAGATGGGAAGGATGGTCTTGGCCAACATTCATTGTCCCACTGAACAGCTGGCAACCATCAAGTATGTCCCTGCGTTTGCCTTACTCCCTTTCCAGGATGGGATGAATGACCCTCTCTTCTTCTTTCCTCTCATGAGTCCAGGCCCCTGCCTTTACCTCTCCGGGACATTACTTCCACATGAGTGCAAAGGTTGCTGGGGTGTATGCAAGCCAGCCAAGATTTTGACGGGGCCAACAGGAGAAATGGAGGGACACATTCCCATGGAGACCATGGCTGGCCATGCTTGATGCATAGCAGGTGTATCGAAAAGGTGTTGAAAAGCTGTGCAGGGAAGAAAGCCCTAATAAGCCGATCCCTTGTGGCTCTCTGACTGGAACTGCCTAGCACTGGCTGGGTCAGGAGGAGCCGTGGGCTGCATAGGACTTCATGTTACTGCACAGGAATCCTAGGGCTATGGCAAAATTGGGTGAAAGTTATCAGGTCACTTCCACCCCAAAATTTCCACTGTGGCAGACAGAGCTGAGCAAATAATGCGTCCAGTCAATTGAGCTTGTTTTCCCACGCACCAAATAGCTGAAGCCGTGTAGCAATTTCCTCTCATTGGTGTGTTCTGCAAAACTATCCACCAAATTATCTGTGTTTTGTGACCAGTCCCCAAAGTTAAAGAGGATTTGTGACTGGTCAGACAAGTCATGGGAGGTGTCTTTCATGTTCTCTAAGTGGGCAAGAACGTCCATTGCTAAGACTTGTGTATGCCGATGTAAAATAGACTTTCGGATTTGCTTTCCCTCATACGATAGGGTCAAGAGAACTCCATCCCAAAGTGTTCATGGAATGGGAACACAAGCATGCATGGTATAGTTTTGAGTGAATATTTGGGGTGGGGGTGGAGGCCTGCCAGCTCCTGAGCTCACATACGATAGAACAGGCGTTCTCAAGCTTTTTCTTTAAGGCCTGCCCAACATGCTATAAAAACTCCACGGCCCGCCTGTGCCACAACAACTGTTGTGCATATAAAAGCCAGGCCCAGAGTTAGGGGGTGACAAGCAGGGCAGTTGCTTACAGCCCCACACCACAGGGGGCCCCATGAAGCTAAGTTGCTCAGACGTCAGCTTCAGCCCCAGGTGGCAGGGCCCCGGGCTTCAATCCCATGCGGTGGGGCTTTGGCTTTCTGCCCTGGGCCCCATTAAGTCTAATGCCAGCCCTGCTTGGTGGACCCCCTGAAACCTGATCGCGGCCCACCAGGGGGCCCCGGACCCCTGGTTGAGAACAACTGCTATAGAATAGAATAATGAGAGCACAACGGGTTACCATTTGGCAAGTAGAATGGCCACACCGAATCACGGGTGATCGGCCAGAGCCATGTGTTTAAAGCAGAAAATAATGATTGAACATGTTGTAATACCTAGGACAGCGTACAGTCTGAGCATTCACTGTTGAGAGAGACTCAGTAATTGTTAGATAATGCTGCCACATCCAGGTGTCCTGCTGCAATGTGGACATGCCGCTGCAGGAGAGCAATAGTTCTAGTTGGCTTTAGTGGTGTATAGATGTTTTGCTTCTTTCCCAGTCGGCAAAGACCCTTCTCATTTGAATGGAGTAAGAAAGAGATTTAGGGAGATGAGTGAAGTGCTGGCGAGACAAAGGAGTCCAGAGTTCAGACGTGTGGAGAAAGCACCAACTGATCATACTAACATGCTCCTAAGGAAGGCTCCAGGAGGAATCTTATCACTGCCTGGTAGATCTGCCAGGAAGCCTGATCTTTCCCTTATTATTATTCATTATATAGTTATTAGTATTATTTAATGTTTTATTAGTGTTGCCCAGAAACCCCAGTTTGGATCAGTGCCCTACAGTGCTAGGCCTTGAAATATTGCAACGTTTTCTAGCATGGAGGAAGCACAGCCCAGTGATTAAAGCACAGGGCTGAAAGTTTGGAAACACAGGCTTTGTTCCAGCTTCTGCAACAGGCTCAAATACCCTGGGCTAGCCACTGAACACCTCTTTGCCTCCGTTTCCTCATCCGTACAATGGGGAAATTACCGAACGCATATTGGGCTAAATTGCCTTACAGGAGCAAACCCCAATGGTAGAGAACAGTCCCACAATATGACCTCTTTTTTTCCTGGCATGAAGGAGAGTTGCTGTAACAGGCGAGACTCCATTTGTGCTACTCCATCCTGGTTTTCCCCACTGGCGTAAGGTACATTAGCAATGAGAGAGCTGTACCGGAGCATCTGGGCCCTTGGCATCAGAACTTATTGCAAGAGGCAAGTTAGCATGATCTGGCTTATTGATTTCACTTTGTTTTCAAAGTGTAGGGCCCATCCCTGCAGATCCTGACTTCCCTGTGTGGTGGTTACTCGAACTTGCATAGAAAGGGAACGCGAAAAGGGTGTGAGCGCTCCTCCTTTGCAGTGCCATGTTAGGGTCGCATTCTACCTTTGATTTTTCTTCAAAATAGCTTGAATTCCTTGCAGGCATTTGAACCTTTGTGTTTGCCTAACATTCAAAATGTTGTCTTCAGCTGTACACCATTGCACCACTAGGGGGCATGTGGAACCAAGACAAGGAAATGTTAAATCTGTTGCTTTTAGTCATGAACAGAATAAAACGTTTTAAAGCAGACACATGCCATTTGCATATTCTTGGAACGGAAACAATATTTGCAGCCTCACCTTATTAAACTACTTCACTCTTGCGGTCTTATTCCTTCCTTTTGACTGCATGACATCTGGGGCCAAACAGAAATACTGGCATGGAATAACAGATATTCCTACTTCTGTCCTGCTAAATAAGATCAAGACAGAGTTTGAGTCTTTATAATTTGGGTACAATTCAATGTAGTTCAAGACCCCTCCCAAAAATATAAATATAATTAACCTTAGAATTATCTCTAAATATCAGTAAGCACCAAAACCCTAAATATCATATTGTTTAAGGGTCACAGACCGAGTGATAGGGCAGTGTATTATAGTCTATTTATTCCCCGTTATACAAAAATACAGGAAGGCCGTATACATCCTTGATGTAATTCATCCTATTTCGCTGGCAGCCTTCTGTTGCATTAGCAGATTAACCCTGTATCCTATTACCAAGAGAATGCCGATGCAGCAATTCTACTCTTGCTTCTTGTACTTCACTTGCAACAATTTGTGATCATATAACAGCATGGAAATCTGTATTTGGGATGTTGAGCCCAATCATACACCCAGAGAAGCCAATGAGAATTTTGGCATTGATTTCATTGGAGCAGGATTAGGCCCAATCCTTGTTTCCTGGATAAGGAAATGAATTTGTCTCATCGAGGGTCTCGATGGGTCATCGAGGGTCTCAGTTCCAGAAGACTTTCCCCCAGGACTCAGCAGATTTACTAGTAACCTGTCTGAGCCTATTCTGCAAAGAAATTACAGAGTCACCGATAAAATACTTTCTCATGGCAGAACAATGATGCACATGGTTTCTTTTGAGCACACGCAAATCTTGTTTTGCTATGGTTGGCCCTGTATTCAACAATGTTCCTGACTTAAATATTGACTAAAGGAAGTTTGCAAAAAGGGAAATATCCACAAACACCCGCTAGATGTGCCTATGGTGTGGTAGAAGTGGAACGGATGGGGCTGATCAAGAGTTTTTTTAGGAATTGTTTTTTCTTTAAAAAATGCTGATTCTTTGAAACCAAAACTGTTCGCAAAATAGGGTGAGGTTTGATGAATTTCCTGACTCCAAACAATTCAAGTGATGAATCATAGTAGTACTGTTGAGAAAAGAGTTTTAAAATTGTCAAAATATTTCATTTTGACATTTTCAAAACAAAATATTCCAGTTCAAACTGACTTTTCATTTAGAAATGTATGGTAATTTAGATTGAAAAAAAGATATACAAAAAAAGAAAAAGGTTTACACTGAAACACAACGTTTCCATGGACCCAACATGGAAAAAAAAAAGATTTTTTGGTTTGTGGATATTTTTAGATTTTGACCGTTCATCCCAATTCAAGATGGGAGAATTGTTTCCTTCCCCCACCCGCAGGTCTAAAAGCTAATGTGATATACTTCTCCGTCTTCCTGAGCTCGGGAAACCTCTCTGCATGGGGGCGGATCCAGACCTGTAACCTCTTGAACCTTGCCAGAGGATGGGTTTTCTGATTAGATCTTAATTCCATACTGGTCCCTCATGCAATAATGGACTCAGCTAAGATCTCCAATCCATACCCCTCCTGCAAGCTTTGAGTGGGATGTGCTGTTTGAAATCTGAATCTGAATTTGGCAGCTTGGGCCCTTCTCTAATGAAAACTGCACTCTGCCCTAAGTTAAAACTCCACGAGGCCTGCTTCTCTTTATAAGCACAACTGCTCCATTTGGGAAGGTCTAACAAATCCCGCGTCCCACTTTGGAGGTGTGTTCTGTGGAAGTGGACCAAAAAACACCTGTCAAAGTAAGCATCAAGCTTGAGGAATCGAGCCAAGGAGTTCACCCCAAGGGAAGGCCAAGAAGTAGCTCTTTGCCATCCCAGCCTTTCCAGACACTGCTGGCTCAGGCTCGGAAAACCAGTCTCCGGTTCCAAACTCCGCTGCCTGTGTGTTGGTGGTGCGCAATGCGATAATGCTGCCAGGTCTGGGAGTTTTGCGCACATCTCTGAAGATCCTGCAGTTTGGCAGCAGCCAATGAGTATTTCACTGCGTATTGTCACTTGATGTTTATTGATTCCTTAAGAAAGAAAGAAAATGGCCATTTCCTTTAAATACATTGTGGCCTTTTCGTTGGGGAGCCTACAGACACACTTCAGTGCTTTAAATTGACACTCTGGTTGACACAATGGAATGTCACAACTTTCCAGGTGCTTTGAGCAGCACAGCAGATATTGGGCCATATCATAACTGGTGTAAATCAACATAACCCATTGACCTCAGTGGAGTTGTGCCCATTTACCCCAGCTGGGGATCTGGCCTGTGGTCTGCTAGATGTACTTAGTGTGCTCTGCAGAAGCAAAGAGGTCAAAACAAAGAGTAAACAATGGAAAGAAGATTTATTTACTGTTATTAATAAAACAGCAATCCATGTTGCTATGCAATGACCTCGTTAGGTTGCATTAAAGAACAGTTGAGCAAAGGTTGTTTGTAATACATCATGCAAAATTATCTATTATAGACTCATTAAAAATTGTTTGTGGCTCTTTTAAACCATTTTGGGAGGTGGCTGCAAGGGATAGGGACTACGTTTTTTAAATTTTAATGAGGACTGGTTAAATTTCAAGGGCTTGCTGTTCCAAATGCATGTGGGCTTTGCAAGAAGGGAGAAGTATTGATTGGTGCATGCAGGAAAGAATTGGTTTACAAAGTATAACTCTAACAATCATTGCAGAGGGGTAACTGATGCCATTCTAGAGGACTGGTTGGGTGGGGGTAATTAGTATCCTGAGATAAATCCTTTACCCACAGGTCTCTGCTTTGAAATCAGTGCGTGTCAAAAGTTTGTTCATGTAGATGATTGTTCATGTAGATGATTATTTGTTAATGCAATTTCTAAGAGAGAAATTGTTATCAACATTCAATAGTTTTCCTGTTTAAAATGTTTGTCGTCCAGTCAGGGAGGTGAATCAATACCAAGTGACCTGTCACAGATCATGTATATTGAGCAGTGACTAGTCAAAAGGTGTTTGCAAAAGGTGATTGGCTGAATTTTTTTATATATTTTTTTTTCAGTGAAGAAGGATGTTGATAAATTGGAGAGGGTTCAGAGAAGAGCCACAAGAATAATTAGAAGGTTAGAAAACACGCCTGATAGTGATAGGAATTATTTTGGGGCAGTCCTACGGCCTGTGTTCTACAGGAGGTCAGACGAGATGATCACAATGGTCCCCTCTGGCCTTGGAATCGATGAAACTATGAAACACTTGTGAATTTCAACTACATCAGTAGAAATCTGAATCAATAAACAGTGAATACAAAAATCTGTAATTTACTGGGCTAACTCAAGGAATAATTTGACCAGTTCTAACCTCGAGACACAAATTCAGTAAAGGTAAAAATTTTAAAAGCACTTAAGTGCCTAAGTCCCATTTTCAGCAGTGGGTTAGCTGGGGTGCGAATGACTGCTTGGGTAGATGCAACCACTCTGGCTGTACACTAACCAGCTCAGCATAGGCTGTACGGGCCTGCCTGACACCCTAACCCCCCTCCACTCCCCCCCCCATCGGGTACATACTCATTTGTGCAGCTGGCACTGATGCCTGTGTCATGGTGCGCTCACTTCTGTTTTTAGCGAGCTAGCTAGAGTTCAGCTAGCAGAGACCGTCTATACGAGCTGCCGGTCACACTCCTGGCTGCAGGGGAGATGTACCCTTAGGCACCTAGTAGCTTCAGTCTCATCAAAAATCAATTTTCACTTTTGAAAATGTGGTTTAGGCTCCTTAAGTTACTTAGGTGCTATTGAAAATGTTACCCTTCAGGAAGGACTTAAGTCTCATTGACTTCAGTGGGATGTAAGCATGTGCTTAACTTGTTTGCTGAACAGGGGTGAACTTAAATATGTGCTTAAGTACTTTGGTGAACAGGGGCTTTCATGAGTATTCCTTCAGTTCATGGGCTTGCACGGTAACTGTGGTCAGAAGTTGGCTGATAGTATTTACAGTACCATCTCTTCCGAACCGACGCCTACATCTGTGTTCCACTTTTTACCACTACATTCTGAAGATCCCATTTGTGGACCCAACTAGAATGGTTTCACTATGTTTTTCACTCAGTTTTAAATGTAAATAATAAATGATCTTTGTGGATTTTTAAAGGTTAGGCTAGAAACGTCAGTAATTATCACAGGATAGTTAGCAAACGTTATTCTTGTAAATGCTTTCTACACTTGTAGCATTTACTGTTCATCAATAATTCAGCTTTGAAAAAAGAATAATATATTTTCGACTTCACAAAAGCTATTGTGGAGCTATTCATATTGCAAACTGCCTTACAATAAAAGGCATCAACCAAACCAAGGAGCAGGCTTCTAAGGCTGGCTTAATGCACTGCAGCATCCTGTTACAATCATTTTTTGTAATTCTAGAAGACAGAAAATAAAATTTTACACTCGAAAATAATACGTTTAAGTAAACAGTATAGAAGAGCCATATGTTTGTCCAAGAAATGGTTAGACGTTGCCAGAACAACACTGCTACATTATGAATCTTTCATGAGCTCTGAAAGTCATAATGGTCTGTCACTAATGCCCATTAATGATCTCTCTATACCACGAGTCTGGGTTTGATGTTTCTGGCTGGTACCTTAGAGAATACTTTCAATATGCCTTAAACTTTCTCTGGTCTACTCTCTCTGTGTCTGCTCCAAATGTAGACAGCAACTGTCTGGGTAGGATCAGCTTGTAAGGAATCATGGCTTTGGGATTAAGAAAGTCTTATTCAGGTAAGATGTATTTAAGCAATATTTTTTAGAAGAATAAACTGGAAGGCTTTTTCCTGGCAAGTAATCCTTCTGTAACAATGAGAAGGAAGTGGATGAAGGTTTTAAGGCATAGTTTATATCCTAATCATTCAATCCCTCTTCTTTTCCATCGGTTTGGTTACTATGTAAACGCACTTTTGTAAAATGAAGAAAGCAACTGTTATGGTTAATCCATATTGATTGGAATGGTAGATAGTATCACTGCATATCGCTAAAGCGGCATGGTGTCCCTGTTTCAACAGCAATATTTAAATAAATGTGGCATGAGCAGATTTACTGGCCTTTAAACATTGCATGTGAACTTCTTGTGATGTCTAAGGCTATTTTTTTCTTTAAAGTAAGTAAAATATGGGCACTGGTTCACAGTCTATTTTAATTCCTGTTACATGGGAATACTGCACCTAAAGTCAGCGAAGGGAAACATTGCAACTGTGTTGATATCCTTAAAGCATTTTTTTAAAATTAAATATGAAAATGTAGGCAACAATGCATTTTAACACAGTTATTCTGTTGCAAATGACTTCACTAGATATAACTAATATCTCCTTAATAGTGAAAATGTGTTCTCCCCCTTCGCGATATGAAATGATCAAATTATTGACGGAACCAGCGCCCTTTAGCTGCCAGAGAAAAACAAACCCAAGAAGTCCTGAAAAAAGCCTCTAGAATCAAGCCATAACTAGAACCATAAGCTATATATATATATATATATATATATATATATATATATATATATATATATATATATATATATTTGAACTGTACTGTTTTCTTGGGTGTGTATAATTCTTTATTTGAAATAGAATACCTTTTGGTAAATGGCATGTGACATCTATGTTATTGCTCAATGAAATTAACATGGTAAATATAAATATGGAGAGAAAACCAACTGATCTGAAATGACTGATCAATTTTTTTTAAAGTATTACCAAATGTTATCTCTCACCCTTCTAATTCAAGTATTAAACTACTAATAGATACATTTCCTCTAATTTTAAAAAAATAGTTATTAAAATACGATGCTTTCTAAACAAATAAGTGATTTCCAAATCTCTGTTTTTCTTTAAAAAGTTGTCTGGCCATATTAGGCATGCAATAAATGTCAGTGGGTACCTATAAAGCCAGAAAATTGTAAATTAATGCCAGTTCAAAGCTACAAACCAAATCCTTCTTTTGTTACTCACACAGCAGTCCCACTAAGCTTTATGTTTGATTAAGGTTAGCAGGATTTGGCCCACAGGGCCTGATTCAAAGCCCACTGAAGTCCATATAAAGGCTGTTGATTTCAACAGGCTTTGGAGCTGGACCTTAGATACCATATAATCTCATGCCTGAATCTGTAGATAAACTAGTCAGCACCATAGACAGAGGATAAAGCCCTACTAAATCCTCCAGTAGAAATGATGCCGACAATTAATTTCATTAGATAACAAAATGATTTTACCCCGAGTTGATAAGTATTTCTACTTACATGTAGCAATTTTAATTCAGATCAGGTATGTATTATCTCCTTGGTGGAAGTATTGTATAGATCTACTGATTTGAAGTTAAGACTTTAACAGGGATAGTGTCTGGATTAACAAAAAAGAAGAAGAGTACTTGTGGCACTTTAGAGACTAACCAATTTATTTAAGCATGAGCTTTCGTGAGCTACAACTCACTTCATCGGACTAACACGGCTGCTACTCTGAAACCTGTCTGGATTAAGCAAATCTAAAATGGCTTTGGGTTAAATATAAAAACCCAGCAACTCTTTCTTCCTATTTGAACTCTGTGCTTTCAATATCACACCCCTTTGCTGTTGATTACAGCTTTAGGTACTATATACATATTTTGTAATTAAATATCACCAGTAACAGAAGTTGAAATGGAACAGGAAATTGCAATGACCTTGTTGTGGTAGTGACAAGAACTAACGCTAGGTGTCCCTCTTGTTTCTGGTTTTATCAGTAACTTGATGCATCTGGCCTTTTACTGAATATGATGGACATTTTTCTTCTTTGTTTATTTCAGAACTGTTTCCATCTAACTGTTGTGTAGGATAATTCAGTGATGAAAACCTGTGGGTTTCATTCAAAGCCCCCTGAAGTCAGTGGAAAGATTTTTGGATCAGAACCCTTTATTAAGATTCAGATTTAAACCAGTAATAGTCAAGAAATTCAGAATTAAGGTTGAAAACCTGAGCAAGACATGTTACATATGACACAGCTGTGAAAGAGGGAGAGAGAAAAGAAAGGACTGAATGAGACGGAAAGTTCTCCACGGAATTACAGCTTCAGCTCTGGATTTCATTCCATTCGTATTCCTCGGTCACAGTCTCGGTGCGGCTGATTGTATGTCTGGATTGTATCCGCAAGTCTAAATGGAGAGAGGGGAAGAAAAATAGCTCTAGCTTATGTTTAAAATGTTCCATAATTATCAAGTCTGAATTATTTTCAGAGGTGTTGGGCAGTTTCAGTTACCGCCAATGGGAGCTGCCAGTGCTAAGCCCCTCTGAAAATCATATATTTTAGTCAGATTGACAACAGTAAGGCTGCTGATGTGCTGAGACCACTACCTATCGTGCTGACCAATATTATCTCATTGTTTCCTTGTGCTCCCTCATCTGTCTATATCCATTTGTTATCTGTTGTCTTCTACTCAGATTGCAAATTGTTTGGGGCCGAGACTGTCTCTTTGTTCTGCCTTTGTACAGTGGGGTCCTGCTCCAGGACTGTGCTAATAATATGATATTCAGTATGATAATGCAAATAATAAATAATAGTTTAGGCCTTGATCCTGCAAGGTGAACTGTGTGTGCAGACCCTTGGGCCCTTTGACTTCAGCAGGGCTCCATGCGAGTGCACTATTCGACCAGGGCAGAATCAATTGCAGGATCAGGGCCTTAGTCTGTAGAACTTGTGATTGGACAAGTACTTAGATTCTCAACCTGATCTTTCGGCAACTTGTGAATATTGGAGTTGGGACATCATCTGCATGGGCCAGTGGGTGCACTGTTTCCTGGGATCTTGCCATTTGTATTCATAAACTATGTGACTCCAGCTCTGCAGCTTGGATGGGGTTAGGTCCTTCTTCATAGTCTTAGTTTATAAAAGATGGTCAAGCAGAAGTACTTTTAAATAATTCAGAAAATGAGTGCACTCCATTTTCTTTGCGGGAACTCACACGGTCAGTTAAGCTGTTTCCATTCATGGAAAAGAGCTCCTTTCATTGCAGCTTTTTAATCCAAGCTAAATGTATATATGCATAACTGCAACAAGTGGTACTAACACAATTGTGCATTTGATTTGATAAACAAGCCTATGAATCTACTTTGGATCAGTGTCTAGATCTTTCAGAAACAGGACATTTTTGCTGTAAACAGCGACAGAACATTTCAACTTAATTTGCTCTTCCTCGCATTTTTGCAAGTAGTAGAGTGAACTGTCAATGATTCATGTCAATAAGGACTCTATTGAAGACAGGAAGATACTTCTATCTGTAACCTTTAAAGTTTATACTGTGCATGATTGCATATGCACACATGTACACCTATTTAGCCCTATAATATGTAAAGAAAGCAAAGATATTAAATGTATGTGGTGGTTATCAGCATAACTTTGGGATGGCTGTCAATGGTAAAGTTATCACATCAGTGAGTTATTCAGATCATACCGAGTGAGTGCTGTAAATAATTTTATACCACACATGTAATCACGTATTTTAGAACATAAGAACGGCCATACTGGGTCAGACCAAAGGTCCGTTTAGACCAGTATTCTGTCTGCCGACAGTGACCAATGCCAGGTGCCCCTGGCAGGTAATCATCAAGTGATCCATTCCCTGTTGCTCATTCCCATTATTTTGTTTATGCCACTTATTTTACAGCAAGAATTATTTTACAAAGCTTTTTGAAGAGGATTTTATTTAATTGGCTTGATATTATTTTTTGTGTCCTGCAACGTGAAAAAGCCAGGAGCCATATCACCCTGGGTCAATTGGCATAGACTTTAGAGAGACAGAAAATAGAGCTAATAAAGTTTAGAATCCTCAAAAATAGATTTTTGGCCATCCAGATTGTATCTGACAATCTATGGAGTCTAGAAAGAAAACCATTTGAAAGGAAGGATTTCCAAATTTTCTCCAATGGTGAAAGATGCCATTTCTAGTCCAGCTTGTCCATGGGGTATTGAACTTTCAACCTGTTACTAGTCCATGATTCAGTATTGACCCTCCTGACCCTCAGTCCATTGTAATTGTGGGGGGGAAAGAAGGATTATTTCCTACATTTGGAACATTTTTTTGGTTGTGGTTTGCTTTTTTAATAAATGCCAGCTGTTTGAAGCTGCTCCGAGGTTTGGATGGTTAGAAATAGCCCGAGCTGAGATGAATTTTGAGGGCAGAATGCAGGTGAAGCAGTCACTTTATTGCACAGATATTTCCACGTCATGGTGAGAGAGAGAACTGAATGTTCCTGCAAGGTTTTGGATTGATACAGGTTAAGACCTGAACCCACAGAACAGAGGGGAACAAAACAGAGGAAAGAGACAGGAGCTTCATTGCTTCACCAGTGCGTCTCATTTGTGGCCTGGAGGGGTCAGCTCTTAGGGAGATTGACGGATGTGCCCATTCAGAATGTGTAACTAAAGCTGGTCTGGAAATGGTTTCCCTCCCCCTCCCGCCCCCCAAAAAATATTAGATGAAAATTTTCTTCAAAACTTTTCAGTTTTTCGTCAAAAAAGTGAAAACTCCAAGCCCAAAAGTTTTCAGGTTTTTCACAACACCCCAACACTATTCTGATCAGAGAGCATTTTCCATGAAACTGTATGTTTCAGCCTAAAGACAATTGCAAGTGAAAATCTGCATGCTGTACATGCAACACGGATGTAACTAAAGCAACCGGATTTTTCAGTTGAATTTTGTCGTGAATTAGAGAGTGTTTTGCATAACGGGCTCTTGTCTCTGTGGGTCATCTCAGCAATTTCTGCATTTGATGGGCCCTTTCAAGCCACCAGCCTCATCAGGAGGAAATGATTTGATAAATATTTCCCTGGTAACCTCTTTGCCATTGTTGACTCGCTTTAACTTTACAATTCGTTTTGAGTTCACGTTTAACCAAACTAAACAAACTAAAGTTGTGTTGACTAAACAAAGGCAGCGATACAGGTTCAACGTGAATAAGTGATGTCAAAATCAGGCTTCCCAGCATGCTGCGTCATGTGCTGGGACATGGACTAAGGTGGGCTTCAGTGGAGTTACACAAGCCATACATCTGGGCCACTTGTGTAACCCCCTGTTTGGTCTGCGTAGCACATCCTCATCTGTTGGCTGGACCACAGAGAATACGAGTCTGCTACTGGTAGGCAGAGTTGCTCCTTTAGCTCTTGTAATAGAGGTTCATGCTTTTAGCACTGGAGGTCCTAAGTTCAATCCTTGGTGAACCATGATGGTGGTGATTTTGCTTGCAAGAATAAAACAAGTAGGATTCGGCCCCCAGTCTCTGGCTCTCATCCTGCTGCCCTTCCTTCCTCAGGCAAAACTCCAAATGATGTTAGAATGATCGGCTAAGATTTTATAAAACCCTAAAATAAATATAATTGGCTTCAGCTGGAATCTAACCTAGATAAGGATGTCGACATGATGATGATTCTAAAGTTTCTCATTGCACAGAAGTAGGTGAAGTACTTTACAGGGCCAGCAACCCAAGGTTCCTGCCCAGAGTGGATGACAAGTGAGAGTAACAGACAGAAAGGAGAGAGGGAGTCGGATGAGAATTGCGGTGATTGGATCACAAGGTTTGTCAGTTAAGTCATGAGCACGTGCTGATGGCTCCATGTTAGTGAGTGTTTTAGATCAGTGCTTGAAGGTGATATGATGGGTAAATTGTAAGGAAGGGACTAGGCCATACATTTGTGCTGTGTTTTTAATTAAAATCTTAATATCATGTTTATATAATAATTTGACTCAATTTAGGGGATCTAGTTGCAAACACATGTTAGGGACCCTAGAGTTACCCAGTCACCTTATGGTATTGCATGCCTCAATTCCAGTTCAAGTGATGTTCATTGTGTGAAAAATGGTGCTTGGTGGGTGAAGTGTTACCAAAGTGATCTAAATCTCTGTGTCTTTATGTAGCAACAACCTGTTCCTAGGCTTTCTGATGGGGTCTGCTTCCCTGGAAATGCATCTAGCATGCTAATGGAAATTTCAGTAAGAACAGTAACAGATGTATTGCTCCTTACTTGCTGGTGAAGAAGAACATGTGCATGAAATTGTTCTTGCTTTCATGCTCAGAACGTGTTTCAACTTGCTGCAAGTAGAAGCTTTGGTTCTAACCCCTAATGTTATTTTGCTCCTATTTTGGTTAATTCTTGTGAACCGTCCAGGAGAAAGAATGCGTCTAGGTTCATTAACAATCTTTCCCTTTATATACTTTTATCCTACTTTTCACCTAAGGATCACCAAGTGATTCACCATTATTAATTATTAATTCAGAATGCTTCACAGCACCCTTGACTGGTAAGTGAGTATTATTATATTCATTATAATATGTTTGTAATCATTCAATACGATGAGTAAACAAGGCCCAGACCAGCTAAGAGCTGGATTGAGGCACACAACCATAGCTCCGTGTTGAGCACTACATGGTGCATTGTACCTGAAGTGGGCATAATATTTCCTAGTGCTCCCAAAGACCATGGGGGAATGCAACCACTAGGCAATGGGGAGCATCCACTTCCCTGTCCAGCTGCTTGGCTCTAGCAGAGCTAGGTAGCAAAGACCCTATGTCTCCCCTTTGCAGGGCTAACACGGCCAGCTCCCCCTGCAGAGTGGCACAAGTGGAGACGATGCTGTAAGTGTTCTCTCCTTCCTTTATGCTCCCATTTGAGCAACGGGCATAATCTGGTCCTAAGTGACTTGCCCTAATGTTATACAGTCAATTCCAGGCGTTCTCTTACAGTCTAATCCTACATGAACACTGCCTCCCTTCTCTTATCAAATGTTGAGGCCAGATTCTCAGCTGGTGTTAATTGGTGTAGTTCCATGGAGGTCATGAAGCTAAGCTGATCTACACCAGTTAAGGATCTGGCCCTTTGGGTGTAATATGTCTCACGGTGCAATCTGTTGGCAAAGCCTCTCAATTTCCGGAAGGGCATTGCATACCAGCAGGACGGGAAGTCTCTTGGTATTCTGGAATCCAAGTCCCTTCCATTGGTTGGCTAATGCTGGTTAGTTTCTTTAGTTCCTCCCTGTCCTTAGTATACCTGGATTCCCATCCTGCCTAACGCAAACGGATTTTGTACCACAGTTATGTGTGAAATTAAACAACTGGTTCAGAAAAGGTAGTCTGGCCTACAATGCCATGAGTGTGCTTCTCTCTGAGTAGGCAGAAGGTCTCAGAACCACAGTGCGAAGCTGTCCATTAAGTCTGAATCCTTGGCAGCAACACTAGAAAAACGGTACATACCAGATCTTACTTCAGTAACAGGAACCAGGAATCACAGCAACAGGGCCAAATGAGCAAGCATCTTCTGAACAAAGTGGGGAGTGTGCTTGTGGGAAGTCACAGGAGTTCCATGGGTATAAGTGGGAGAAGAATGACTATAGAAGAGAGACCCCTTCTCAGCGCCAGCCCGGTGAGTTTATTTGCAGCGATGTCAAGTACCAAAAAGGAGCAAAGCATCCAAGTGGCCAATGTGATGCTATCCAGGCCTCTTGCCTGGGAGGAATTGGGTATGGGGTTTTGTCATAGAATAAGGTTTCCTCATCTGGAAAAATTGACAGTGGTTCATAGACTGCTCTTCTAGTTTGGCTCCATGCAGAGATGTAAATGTTTCATGGATAATACTCCGTCATTTGCATCTGTGTGTCTGAATGTCATCCTGCTGAGAGGTGACTCTGTAGACTTTCATTCATGCTCATGTGGGCAGAGAATGGCTACATTGTGCCAGGCTTTGTAACTGTAGTAAAGTGGTCATCAAAAGTTTAACTGGGTTACTCAAAGTATTATGGGTTGGAACCATGCTCCACCCCCCCGTTACTTCCTGCTTAGTTAGTGGGAGTTCCCCCCCGGTTCTGTTTGCTATCTAGCTTAGTAAAGCAGCATGTTCCCAGCCAGTAGGAGTGTAAGTACAGTGTGTTTCTTATGCACTGAGCAGCCCCTTTACAGAAGTACCGGTCATAAGCTGCCAACTTAATGTAGGTGTGTGGAGACAGATAGAATCTGGAGGGTTTATGGATGGAGTTCTTGGAGTATTCACTTGATCGTTAGTATCTGCCTTGTGACCTTTCCTTTAGCAGATGCATTGGATGAGTGGCTACACATACAGGTGTTGAATGGCTGATATTTTTGGAAGATGGAACGATTGACGATGGGTGCTTAACAGAGGCAAAATGTTGTCTTTTGCCCCCCTAAAATGCCCTCCTCTTCCAAAAATGTCAGTTCTCTCGCAGCGTGCAGCCAGTTGAGATCAGTGGAGCACCTTTCGTTACCCTTTGCTGAGCATCGAATATGCTTGGTAATGGAAAAAGCCCTGTCTCAAAGAGCTTGTACTCTGAAAGACAGGTACGGTTTATCCTCCCAAGTGCTTTACCGTAAAGCAACACTAAAATGCACGTCTGTGGCGCAAAAGAAAATAGCTTTGTGTGCAAGTTTGGCTGCATGCTGCAGCCCTACAAGGTTGGGGAATCTGGGGCATTGGGCAAGCTCCTGCTGTTGGGAATAAATGCCAGTAGAATCTTTAATGTCCACACAGCGCACTGAGAACTTCTGCTCTCTCTGAAAGTAGCATGTTAGGCACATGTACCTATAAAAATTCACTTTAATAGGCAGCCTGGAAGTGCCATCTCTCCAACCAGCACTCCTTCCTCTGACAGCAGTATTTCACTGATACACTGTTTTACACTAGATCACATCTGTAGACATTCCTGTGCCAGAACAGAATACGTGATCAGTAGGGGGGGGAAAGGAAGTCACTCTATTCACTAGCACCCCCAAGACTACAGCTGGCAATCCGGTAAGCTACAAAGACTGTAGATTGTCAGAATTTACAGTATGGTTCATGAGAGCACTGCCCACAGGCACTCGGTATGAATTCAAACTCGAGGGAAAACCGTGGCACTGCGGGACCCGCTGCAGCACAAATGCATCAAGGAGATGGAGCATAAAATGTAAGTTTTGCACTTTTCCCCTGGAATTGGGAACAGAGCTCCCATGCATGCCCCTGGTTTGGGGCCATGATAGTTGAGATCTTTTCATGTAGGGGAAAGCCAGCTTGTGCATATTGGTTCAGAGCAAAAGCCTTTGCTTTTCCTCTAGGCAGCCAACCATGGTTTGGAGGGTAGTTGGGCACCATATGCACCAGCCTTGCTCTTGACCAATGCCTTGGAGTCTCTAAACATGGATTGAGCACATTTTGATTATCTGAATCCAAAGGTTGGAAATGCTCACTAGCAGAAATCTAATAGGTACTTGCAGGGAGAAGAAAAAAACTTGGGTGAAATCTTTGGCCTATTGAAATCAATGGGATTTTTTGCCATTACACAGAGATTGCCAGGTTGGATCAGGCCCAAGATCCATCTAGCCCAGTAGTCTCTCACAGAGGCCAGCCCAAGATGCTCCAGAGGAAGGTGTAAGAAACCCACTGTGGGCAGACATGGAATAATCTGCGCCCTACGTAGCTCTCATTCTGATCTATAGTTCTCAGTGATTGGCTTAGGCATCGACTTCAGTGAGGCCAGCATTTCGCCCTTTGATTTTTAACGAGTAGTTGCCTTAGTCTTGTACGTATAAATGTGACATCTGCCTCAAGAGGTTCTAGCTGCCTTCGCCATTTAGAAGTTACTTGGAATATATCAGGAAAACAGCTTCAGATAGTCAAAAGAACTAGCGTATTTTATTACTTTTTTTTAGCGTGCTTTTCGTCGGAAAATGGAAAGAATGTATTCATCATTCTGGCTGAACAAGTAAATATAAATATATGATATAAATTCATCATAGTCAGTAAGAACTTGAAGCAATCTGCTCAAAAAAGATTTGGCTCAGTGGCAGAGAAATTCATCCTAACTCAGGGCCCCATTGTGGGCACGAAGAAGGCATATTTGTAGAAGCCTTCAGTGACGGAGACGGATCATGAAAAAACGGTTGATGACTGTTGAAATTTAAATCTAAATTAGCATATTCTGGTTTTGCTCCTCATTTATGTTATCAGTTCTGGAACATTTGTGCAACTGAGTTTTTTTTTTATCATGAATGCAGATTTTAAACTTGTATGCGAGAATGCTCATGGAAAGCAAGACTAAAATTTGCTTTGCACAAGCATTTTCAATAGTAACTGGATTATAAGAGTTCTGCTCATCCATTCAGGAGCATGAAATACTATCATGTGACTTCATGACCAATCACACCTAAGCACCACATCTTTCATTCTAAATATCAAGTAGTGACTACCACGCTGTAGAGTAAACACAATTAATGAAAAAATGTTGCAGAATTATGAACACATTTGAGAAAATGACATTCCACTTCTGGATATTTTGCAAAGGGTAAACAAAGGAAAAATCACAAGAAGTTATTTGGTTGTAAGTACACCCCCTTACTAATAATACCTAACTGGTTGGCTTTACTAGATCTGATCTCAAGTATCTGGAGTTAGCTGGTAGATGGGTGTGAAGGTGCAACTTGTGAATGGCAAGTTTATTTTTGTAAGTTAGTATTTCTCCAGTTAAGAATTTGTCAGTGTTTTAAATGCTTTTTAGATGGCTCCAGTTATTTTGGTAGCTTAAGCATCTACAGGAGGTACTCATTTAGTATGAACATATAAATATCACAGGGATAGGTGTCTGATAAAAGCCATCTCGCTAGCTAGCTGGGTACATATGGGGACTGACTGATAGATGGAAGGGAATGCATGGCTATAGGTAAGATATACTTTTGCAATTAAACAGGGTCTCAGGCAGTGTGGCATAGCTTTTGCTTCCGTTCAGACATATTATTAATACTAAACTGAGTATCTGAAAATGTTACAAAGGGATTGGCATTTCTGTTAACAAGACCTTGCTAATGCTATGTTTTGCTGCAACAGAAATTGTTCTCCACTGTGTCCCAAGCTATTTCTACTCAAGGAAACAAATGTGACAGTTGCAAAGTTACTGTGAATTGCATTTTATTGTAGCAGTTAGAATTTAAGAAATGGTGTGGCATTATTCTTTTTATTCCAGGTTGGTGCTGTAGCAAATAACATCTAGCTCCCCTGTCAGGACATGAAGAGCAGGTAATCCGGCTTCCATGTCAGCACATTGAGAAAGGGCCAGGTATTGCATGAGCTCAATGAGTCTGAAATAAGAGGGAAGGCAAGGCGCGAGAGAGCCCCTTGCCTTCCAAGCGAAACAAATGCTCCGAGCTCAGAGCTCCTGCGTGGACTACAGATGTGTTATGTATGGAGCAGGGGGCAAGGGTTATGGGCCCGAGGAAGCAAAGGAGTTTGACATTGGAGAAGTGTTTTGCCTTTGGAAGCTCTTGGTCTGATGCTCTGGCTTAGGATGACCATAAGTCCAAGTTTTCTGGGAGTCTCTGCCTTTCCAGGGCATGTCCTGGGCTTCCTGTTGGGTTTATTAAAACTGGGTCAGTTCCTGGTTTTAGTTCAGCCCTAGACACTGGGGCTCTTGGTGTAAAGGGGGCACTCACCTCTTGAGGTATCTCCTAGTGGCTGGGTGTGGTACCGCAGACCTTTTCTAACCCCTGGCACCCCCTACAGGTTGCCAGCTGACTTTGGCAGGTCTTCAGTGGCTTGGTCCTCCAACTAAGTCACAAAGTCCAAATGAACCCTTTCAGGGTAGTAAAGAGTCCAACAAATAATCAATCTTTTCCCCCTTGCTAGGGTCTTCAGGCCCAGGTCAGGACCCTTTAAATTCAGCCCTTTTGTTCAGGCTCCCAAATAAGGTCTTCTTGGGGCTTATGCTCCTTTACCTGTGGCCAGGAGAGGACGCTGGGGCCTCCCACTACTCCAGGCTCTAGCCCAAGGATCCTATAAACAGCAGCCACATACTGCTCAATTTCAATTTGTTGCTGCTTCTTCCCTGGGCCTCTGCCTGCCTGGCACTTTTTTGCTTCACCCTTATTTCAGGGTGAAGGTTCTCACGTCCTCTCTCTCCCTGCAAACCCAGCAAAGCAAAACACAGCCAGAAACAAACTCTGGTTATCCCTTGAGCTCCTGTAGCCAAAGGGAGCCCCTTTCCTTGCCCCTTGTGATGGGGTGACGACTCACCGCTGTGGAGCCTCCTGCTGGTTGTCCAGGGAATTAGCTCTTTTCAGCCAGGAGCGCCCTCTACCGGTCAGTGTCTCACCTGCCGCTGGCCCCGTGCTCCTCCTGGGCCACGGTGCCCTTCTAGATTAGGGTTCTGCCCCCTGGCAGTACCCCCCCAGTCTGGGTCTCCCCTCCCAGGGGAACCACCAACCCCCTATCCCTCCCTTGCCTCAGTGGCTACTGTCAGTCATCATCTAGCCCCCGCTCCCTGGGGCAGACTGCAGTCTGTACCACTCATCATCGGCAAGGGGAGTCGGACCAGCTGCCTCTGTCTAGGTCTGGGCTGCTCCTCTGCAGCCTTAGTACCCCTTTGTAGTACCTCGGCCTACAGCCTGGGGCTCTGCTAGGCTGGAGCTCCCCAGCTCCCTCTGCCCTTCCCCAGCACTGCTCTGCCCTAGGTACCCTCCTCAGCTTCCCAGGCAGCCAGGTCCTCCTATCTCCAGGTAGCTAGAGAGACTGTCTGTCTCAGCTCCTGGCTAACAGCCTTCTTATAGGGCCAGCTGTGGCCTGATTGGGGTGTGACCCCACTTGTGGCTACTTGCCCCAATCAGCCCAGCTTTCCTCCGGCTACAGCCCTCTCTTAGGGCTGTTTTAAGCCCTTCAAGGCATGGAGCCTTGGCAGGGACTGGCAGGGTAAGGCCCTGTAGCTCCTTTTATCTGACCTGCTGGGCCCTGGCTGGGTGCTTCTGTGAGGCCTCTCTAGGTGGGCCTGGACGAGCCACCTTCGCTGTTCCTTTTCTGTTACTTGGCGGCCTCTTGGGGTGGGGTGTAGTAGGCCCACAGGGCCTCCTGTAGGAAGCCACAAAGGCCAGGTCACCCCATCACACGTGCCTTTTCCTGGGCTGACCTGAGCTGGAGGTGGTGCTGCCTTGCAAATCCTAAGCCAAGTCGTGCAGCAGCAAAAGAAATATCTGCTCCCCTGGTCCCTGTTCCCTTGTCTCTCTAGGGCAGTTACAGATTCATAGATTTTGAAACCAGAAGGGATCCTCTGGTCTGGCCTCCTGCCTAGCACAGGCCATCGAATCCCATCCAGTATTTCCTGCATCAAGCCTGTAACTTCTGGCTGAGCTGCAGCATACCTTTTGCAAAGACAAACAACCGATCTCAGTTTAGAGACTCTCTAGTGGTGGAAAATCCACCATGACTCCACGTAAGTTGTCCCAGTGGTTAATCAGCCTCCGTGTCTCAAACTGTGCCTTATTTCCACTTTGAATTTGACTTCCTTCAGCTCCAAGCCATTGGCTCTTGGTCTACGGGAGGAAGTGACTTGACTAAGGTTGCGCAAAAATCAGTAGCAGAATTGCACAAAGATCCCAGGTCAACCTGCCTCATTCACTGGCCCACAGGACTTTCCTTCCTGCTGCTGTGACTCAGATATAAACGGAGGCTGCTGTGGCCACAGTGAAGAGCATTAACTACGATAGGACCAGAGCTCCTGGCACAAGGCTCTGCTGCTCATCCTCTGCCTGATTGCGACAGACAGACTCCTACAGCCTCCACCCGCACTGGACCAGCAGCTCCTCCTTTCTGCCCCAACAAACCAGCAACCCTTCTCCTTCCCTCACAACCTGCCTGAACTTCTGCTTCCCCAGCACCTCCTTCCTTTCTCCCCACTTCCATGGGGCCCTGCTTCTTCCTTCCCCCACCTTTCCTCCAAACCGGCAACCCCACTCTTGCCTTCTCCAGCCCTCCCAATCTAGCAGCCTCCCCCCTTAATCCTCAAACCAACAACCCAGCCTCCCTCACACCTACCAGGGACCTTTCTGTCCATCAAGGAAGAGATGGGGAGGGATGAGCTGGCCTAGGAGCAAGGATCAGGGCTTGAGCTGGCCTAGGAGCAAGGACCAGGACATGGGGTGAGAGAGGGGAAAATGAGAGAGAGAGAGAGAAAGAACAAGCCTGGAAAACTCTCCTCCTCCACAAGGGTTTTCCCAGTCTCCGGGAATGGCCAGGAATAAGGTAGAGCTCGAAGCAGGTATGGTGCGAAATAATGCAAAAGGAGAGGCAGTTGAAAGGCAGGGAGGAAACAATCAAGGGAGTCACAGGGGTACATGGGGCTTTCCTGGATCCCGATTTCTATTGGGAAAGGTTGAGAAGGGGGGAGGGTTTGGCTGGAGCGGCGTTGGCCCCCTTTCCTCTCCTCCCCCCCAGCTTTTAAAACCTACCCCACTGGATCCCTACCCTCCCCCAAATCCTGCCCCATATGGCCCCTGAGAGACCAATCCCGCCCCCTTTCTTTGCCCCAGTGCCCACGCCAGGCGTCCTGGTGCTGGATATGTCTGGTCACCCTGGCCGAGCTGCTGGAGAATTACTCATCCCAGTCACGTTTGTTTGGGTGTCTGACTCGCCCCGGGAGGCGGCTCAGCCCTTCGGGACCTGAGACGCTTCAGAGGATCCAGCCTCCTGCCTGACTGCTCCATGGGCTCCTGCTCCCTGAAACGCTCCCCACAAAGAGGCGCTGGGGCAGATCTCCTGGGCTGCTGCCTTCACTGAGGAAGGGGGGGGGGGGATAAGGGGAGGGCTGCATCGTCTGATTTCTATATCCAGTGCACAGCTCCCGGGGTGTGTGTGTGAGAGAGAGGAAGGGAGTGCGTTTGCTGCCTGAAGGCTACGGCTTGCTGCAGCATCAGCACCGGTGCTGCCGGCAACCAGGCATCGGGGAGCCCTTTTGCTGATTGCTGAATGGTTACAAGTGTTGCAATGCAAAATACAAAAGCATCGCTGGAGGAGAGGCTGCATTTGACGCTCCACTCGTGACATCTTAGGGAGGGGGCTTTCCAGGGGATTCAGAACCAGCCAGCCAGGGCTCCAGGCAGTGGAGTGCCTTCCTCCCTGCTCGCTTCACACTCCTTCTCCGGGAAGGGAGGAAACAGAATCCAGAAAACCCTGCCCCAGACCGACTCTGCCAGAGGCTAACAGGTGCTTGCTGGGATTTGACTGGGGAGGAGAAGGCGGGAGAAAAGTTGACTGGAAAAAATCAAGCGGGGCAAAGGTGCATTGATCTTGTGCCAAGTGGAGGTCCCAGGTCTGCCTGAGAACAGCGCGTCTGGAGAAGCACCGAGGGGTGTCTTGTCAGTGACCCGCTTGATCTCCCGAGGAACGCTGAGCCCTGCCTGCAAACTTTGCCCTGCCAGAAGTTGTGAGGGATAAAAGCCCAGGAACAAAGCGGGTCTCCTCTGCTGACCAAACCACTTGAGCTCAACTGTTGCATCCTGGTTTGCTCTGGTGGAGGCATCGCACCTCCAAAGCTAGTGGTGCTGGGTACCTGTGCTGCGGCATCAGCCGAAGGTATTCGCGGTGGGATCCAGGGCCCCAGATTTTGGGGGCTGGAAGAGCAGCATGCTGGCGGCTGCTCCTGCAGCCAGCGCCCAGAGCCCCTGTGTCTGACCCCCAGCTGGTGTCGGAGCGGTGGCGGCCATGGCTGCAGCAATCGCCAGCTCCCTGATCCGCCAGAAGAGACAAGCCAGGGAGCGGGAGAAATCCAACGCTTGCAAGTGTGTCAACAGCCCGAGCAAGAGCAAGGGCAGCTGCGAGAAGAACAAGCTGAATGTGTTCTCCAGGGTCAAACTCTTCAGCTCCAAGAAAAGACGGAGAAGGCGACCAGGTTGGCAAGGGTTACGTGTTTGGTTTTGTTCTGTTTAACACAAGCCGTAATGTGCATCATGCCTGGGGAGGGGGACTGGTGAAATTAACTCTCAGGTATTGTAATTGCCAGTAGGCATGGGGACACAGACACACAGAGCTGGTTTCTCACTCACACACCCTCTTATCACTCATTTGTCTGACACACACCATTGATTTCTCTTCTTTCTCACATGCACACTCATGTGTACCCATGGATCAGTGATGTATTCATCTCTCTCTCTCTCTGTCACACACACACACACACACACACAACCCTACCTCTCCTTCAATCATGTGTTCATCTGTCTACATGTTCAATAATCTGTTTTCCCTCCTTCAGGTCTCTAGAATTTTTGTGCCTTGTGCTATTATTTGCTAATTATATGAGAACAGGCTATTTAGGCAGCCAGCAATTTCTAGACCTTTATAACCTTTCATCCCCCTGCGCCTTTCTAGGAATATCTTATATAAATCATACACCCACAATTCTGTATGTAACAGAGGTGAAAAAGATCAGGTATGGAGAATTAGTCTTCTGATCCAGTGCATTTTGTACACAGGAAGAGCAGAAGCCCGTCAACAATGCTGCTAATAATTTGCTTTTCCAAAATCTAGCTGCCTGTAGCTACTGAACTTGCCTGCATTTTTCATGTAGCCAAATAATAGGGTGGCTAGTTGAAAAAGGGAGCCTACATTTGCTAAGAGCTTTTTGAACATTGTTAATGCAAGAAAATAGAGTGACCTTTGGTTTAGTTTCATATTAAATGAGAGGGTGTATATAAATTATGCATCCCTCAGTACACTTATTAAAGGTTGCTAATAGGAAGTAATATACTTATGCAAATCATTATAAGGCTTTGCTTCAAATCCTATCCAAAATATGTATAACAGAATATCTACCCTGATTTCTTTCCTTTTAAGACCAGGAAGTCTTGCCCAGATGTGGGGACTTTTTGGGTTGAAAATGGCAATTCATATTTTCATATTGTGTTTATCTGTGAATCAGCTAAGGTTTTGGAGCAGACTGCTAAAAAGGCTTCACAGTCTGATGAAAATAACTGTGTGACAATTACTACAATGCAGATTCATTGGGATTCAGTGGAAGTAGACCTATTTTATTGCAATTCCTCTTGATGCATTGCCGAGATATTTTCTTTAAATGTACAGACTTCTTAGCAAATCCTGTTGATATTTACTTCAAAGTTCAGAATGATCTAATGTTGGTTTGGCTATTTCATTTTCGAACATTGAACATGAAGATGATTATAAAGCAGATTTATATCCAAATTGTTTTTTCTTTTTCTTTTTTCCCCCTGAGTCTGTGAAATAGCATCTTTTATGGTAATATTCCCATTACACTTCAACATGTTGCTGAGTTTAAAGCGGTTTCCTTCTTCTGTTTACCTCTGTTCATTGACTAGTTTATCCCTTCTGATTCTGCATGTTCTTTGGATCAGCAAAGAACGGTGGATTGTTTATTGGAATTGCAGCAGTTCTTATGGTAAACCTTAGCTGCTGTATATTTAGGCTTTTGATTTGGTATACAGTTTTCATTCTTATTACCATTATCTTATCTTATATTAGCAGTTCTCTCTTTCCCTCTTTTTGAGAATTCACACCTTGTTAAAAGCCAGAATACACTCTTTGTCAGCACATTTCTAATCTTAAATGAGATAGGGCACACTCCCTAAATCAAATGACACGCTGTTGGAATTTCTATTCAATGGAAGCAGATTTAAATGTGTTACGTACATTCCAATAGAGAGTGGCATTTCATCATTTGCCAATTGATTTTTATAGTCACTAATTTGATCTTTGCCTAAATGGGAACAGATATAAAGCTGCTAATCCTGGTGTTTTTTCATTTGCCATCTCTGAAATCAAAAATGAAGATTTGTTTTGAACCCTGACAACATGCAACGGCACATCCAGATTTCATAAATTAACCTCATTGTTGTTTTCTTACAGAGCCACAGCTTAAAGGAATAGTGACAAAACTATACAGCAGGCAAGGCTACCACTTGCAGTTGCAAGCAGATGGAACAATTGATGGGACAAAAGAGGAGGACAGTAGTTATAGTAAGTGGCATCCGAATGCATCAGATAACCTCGTGTGTTTGTGAATTATGGGGTATTGTTCTTTTCCCTCTCAATCTGTTTGAAAATTAGTGTTCTGGGATGTCTGACTGAGTGAAACATTAACACGGCGCACATACTTGCCATTGAGTCTGAAGGAAATACGTTACAAAAACACTGAAAACAAACATACTTGAGGAGGTAATGGTGATACATCCGAAAAACAATCCGAATGTTATCTCCATGGTAATCTAGAGAAGTTCATCGCTGTCCTTTGGATTTTATTAGATTTTTTTCAACAGAAAAAAAATTTGCTCGCCTACGCAGTGTGCCTGAAATAGAGTAACGTTATCTCTAGTCTTAAGCAGGGGTCTCACTCCAAGAGAGCTGAGTTATTTCACATAATGAGAATTCATCATCATTTTAAAGTTCACATTCCTTGTCTCCCCATCCCTGGTGCTGATAATTCTGAGCCCAATTATGATTTCAGTAATGAAACAATTTTCCTTGGGTTTTTCTGTGAAACAGTTTTGAGGAGGTTTTTTAAGCCAGGAGACCAATGGAAAAGAGCAAACGAGGACTAAAAACAGTGATGTTGATACAAGTACCAAAAAAAAAAAAAAAAAATTCACACAATTGTTTTGTTTAGTTTAAACTAATTTTTTGTCTTGAAAAGAGTTGGAATGAACCAAGAGGGTATTTCAGTTATAGCTAATGTGTATAATTTTGTTGAGATTGTAAACTGGAAACCAAAATGCAGTCTTCCTTTTCCACAAAGCAAATATCTTTTCAATTTATTTCATTTTCATTAAGCTCTCAAATGTCAAAGGAGGGAGGTCGGGAAAGAACAGAAATCCAGTAGTTTTATGACATTTGATTGATCATGTCACATTTCACCCGGATCCATGTAGGTTTCTACCCTTCTATCTCTTTAACATTCATTGTTTTGCAGTGTTATTTTTCACTGATATGACAGAACCAATGAGGTTGCCGTGGATCTGTCACGTGCAGTCGTTACAGGTGCTGAGAGCAATGCACGCTGCAGGCCAGGTAAACCAAGGCCATCTTAGGTCTAAGGTTCTGAGCTGCTTTCAAATCTGAATCCCATGCAACAGAGTTGGTGACACCCCTTTAGGATGCAGCCAATTATCCCAGCTCTCTCAAGCGAGATTGGGAATCCTCGAAATCTAGTTTAAACCTTCAACAAACACCTCATGGAAGATGTGTAGTCATGTTGCTTAATGCACTCCTGGAAGGCACTCCGATACGATGGTGATCAGCATGATATAAGAACCTATGTGGAACAGAATAAAAGATGATCATCGTGCATCATAAAATGCTGCTGTTCTTTAAAACAATTGCTGGTGTTTCGGCATTACAAGTTAAAAGAAATAACATAGATTTGTTCAGAATGTTGGCAGAACACTGCACTTGGTCTGTTTTTAAATAAACGAGTTAAGAAGCTAACAGGCAAATGTAATAATTTCAGTTGTGTTATAAACTTTTAATGTAGCATACTGAGTCCCCTGAATTGCAGATTATTTCTCTTGGGGGCAGTTCCACCCAAATACTTTATTTTGACTTATTTTAATGGAGTTCTGACATTCTAGGCAAGAGAGCCATGAGGGGACTTCTTACAGTCACACAGATGTGTCTGTTTCCAACATATTTGTGTTTGCATTATGCATTTAAACTTACCACATTGAGAGAGAGTACCAGGCTACGTGTAAATCATGTATGCTTCTTGGAGCTGAAAACCAGCCTTCATAAATAATGAATGTTCTCCGCAAAGGAGGATGTGATGGATATATCCTAGAAATGGATCCAACTGGCCTGCACTTTCCCAACATGGAAGATATTTATCATGGAAAAGCATTTTACTTTCACCTATTGGAAGTGAATGTAGAGAACTGTAGAAAACCTATGGCATGTAATAATAATACCTCCTTTCCTCAGTAGATCTCAAAGTACTTTACAGTCTCCCCATTTTACAGATGGGGAAACTGAGTCATAGAGTGGTGACATGACTTGTATGAGGTCAGCCAGAAGCCCGGTGGTGGAGCCAGGAATAGAACCGTGCTGTCCTGGTCCAGTGCTCTACCCTCTAAGCCACACTGCCTATTTACCTTGGTCCTGAACCTGCTGTAATGACAAAGTTCCTATTAGCATCAGCAGGGCAGGATTAAACCCTTATACGCTATTGGCCTGATCCTGCACATGTCACTCACATGAATAAGGCTTTGGAGAATCTGGCGCTAAAGAATTACTATTTCCTTTCTTCGACAAAGACGTACCTTATTTGGCTGTACATCCCTGCTGGGCAAGCCCCTGAGTTAAAAGTCCACGCAGCAGTGGCTGGGTTCCAACCTGTTGCTCTGACTGCAGTAAAATTCTGATCCCTGCCCTCTTTCTTTCCCCGTTATTGTAGTTCCCACTTGCAGATCTGCTGAGTCTTACTCATTTGCAGGAAGTCTCCTTCATTTCGCATTAATTTTAAGGCTGTTTTGATTACTCTTCCTTGTATGGAGGAGTATTTGGCTGTGCCTTGCAGTGAGATATTGAAAATCCCATTTGTAGTAATTAAAAAAAAAATTCTTCTGCATTCAAATCATTCCAACATGGGACAGCCCTTCGTTTTTTGCCGACAGCTGTTATAAGTCTGTAGCCAGGAGCCCACGCGCTCTGTGGCACAGTGGAACAAAATTCTGAAGCAAGCACTCCCCAAGTCAGTGTTAATGATCATTTATTCTATCTCCATGAAATACCCTTCATTCCCATTGCCCTTTACCCCCCCCCCCATTCCCCCCTCCAGCACCCAGACATGAACACTGCTGGTGCTCAGAGTTGAAAATACTCATTCATGTAAAATTAACCCATGATGAAGTTAGAGGATGGGTTTTGTCCTATACTCTCCAGGTGGCTCCACTCCCTTTGTTGGGCCTTGTCTCCCATAAAGTCATCCAGGCAGCCCAGCTCAAAATCTCCGTCCTCTGTTTCTGCTGGGGAAGTGGAGATCATGGATTCAGCTACGGCAACTTATCTCGCAAGCTCCCTGGGCCTTGACTGCTGCAGCCTAGATGGCCACTCTACATTTCCAGCTCCCCCATTCCCTGGATTCCAGTTCTAGCTACCCTCTGCTGCCTGACTTCATAGATTACTAGACGAAGTAGGCACTGAGATCCAGTTTGACTCCTTGTGTGGAACGCTGGGCAGCAACTGGCAGCTGCAGGTAGGTCACAGTAGAGCAGGAAGCCCCAAAACAAAATGGCAGGTGCTCAGATGCAAAGAACGGCGAATTCTGCACCCACAGAACCTCAGCATACACAGCGTCCCGAGTGCGATGAATGGGGCAGTTTGCACCTCTCAGGGCTAATCTTCCAGGCTCTCTGCAGGCTCAGAAGATGATATTCCATCAATTTTCACTTGGTTCACATTTTCATGATCATATCCACAGCCATAAAGGCTAGAAACATATATAATTTTAAAAGAAATCTGAGATTTCAGAGCACAATTCTATGGTAAATGATGGATCGTAGAATACACAGGGCCTTGTCTTTAGCCAGTGAGAGTCTTCACAGTTTGGGGAAGAATTTCTGGGGACAGGAGTTTTCCCGGCTTTAATTTTGCCTCATGAAATTGGGGGTTGTTTGGGTGTAAATCAAGGCAGAATTTGTTCCCTAATCTAGATATGGGCAGAGATTTGACGGCTTGTCAGATACAAAGGAAAACATCTTCTTCGGAAAGTGGACATGTTTGTGTGTTTCAGCCTAGGATGGCCTATAATTATCAATAACTTACACAGTCAGGCATATGGTTGCAGCCTAGTGCCTTCTCAATGTTACAGCTATTGTTTAGTGTCAGTTTATATTGAACAGCGGCCCCAGCAAATATCCTGTCTCCCTTAGGCATTACCTAGTTTTTTCGTTCTATCAGGTAGTATGTCCTATCCTACGCAGTGTAAACTCGCATGGAAATTCTAGTAGTGACATTTGGCATTATCTTGGGCTAACACAAACTGACAATAACAGAGCGTAATGGAAAAGAATTAATTCAGGGTTGGCTTTTTGAGGCTTTTCCCATAATGCCTGTGCGGCTAAGGGAGTACTGTAGTTTGTTACCGTGTGCGAATAATGTCTCTGGCCCAGTATCTGTGGCATCATGAGTGTACATCTGAATAACAGAGAGTTTCCATGGTTCTATCGATTGGTGTTAAATATACAAGAGTCTCTTGCACATCTTTCCATGCATTCATGCTGATTACTCACAGTGGTATGTAAACGAGATGTACAGTCTGCAAGGGCTTCATCGGAAGGGAAGGCCAATTTCAGGAGTAAATTATGTATAACATGGGAGTCAGGATAATGTGCTGACATACTAGCTCACACAGCATGCCCCAAGGAGGGGCGGCCGGCGGCCAAGTTGCTCCTCTTG